>NW_026623350.1:158476-383207 GCF_030028575.1 Malurus melanocephalus | reverse complement strand
CCAGACAACCAGAAAAGAACAGATGCAGCCTCAAAAAACTATTTCCAGGAAAATTCATGGGATTCAGCTACACACTGCTTAACCTTCATTGCATAAAATACAAGCAGAGTTTTGGGACACTCATTGAAGCCTTTTGCTATAATTGGCAAAGAGTTTTAAAAATACTAGCATATGATTCAAAAACTTGGAAAAATAGTTTAATTCACAGCAAAGAAAGCAAATTGCACCTCAGCAGATGACTAGTGCATCTGCACATGACTGACCCCCCCTGCTACAGGATCTATCCATTTTAACTACAGACTTGATGATCTTAAGAGTCTTCTCCAATTTCAGTGAGTCCATGATTCTCAGTCATGTCAGAATGCACACCTGCAAGAGACTTAGCACTGTTCTGATTTACCTCTGTCCTGGCCACCTGATCACAGATGAACACAATTTTTTCATATTATTATTATTATTATTATTTATTCAGCTAAAAATTCTTTAGATTTTAATTCAAGCACTGGAATTTCCCCAAACTGAGAAATCTTAGCTTTGCAACTGCATCTGAATTTTCTGTTAACTGAACTGTTATTCAGTCCAGCAACAGCCTGGAAACAGRAACCATTTTTCACCATGACAAACAGTTCTTCAAAATGAATCACATCAAAGGGGGTCTTAAATGTTTGCTGATGTGGACATTTCAGATCTTACATTCTTCTGTAACCCCTATTATGGATTCTGAAGTGTGGACAACACAGTTGTCACATCTGCTGCCAAAGGAAGAGGCTCAGCTGTCTGACAGTGCCAGATGGACACTCCAGAGCTGTGGGGCTGAGCAAGCACCTTCAGTAGGAGTAGAGAACTCTCATTTTCCAAAGAAAGATGTTCAGTTTTCAATCTGCCTTAGACTTCCCTTATCCTATACAGCCCCCTTCCAAGACCTTGTGACCATCAGCTCCCACTCCCCACTCTGCTGTCACACCCCAAGTGTTTCAAGCTTCMATTTTCATCACATCTACCAGGAGGGAGAGAGTCAAACCTCTGCTCTTGCCAGAACTCTGTCCAACAGGCTTCTCCATCATCTTTCATGCACTCCTTACCTTGAGAAATGGATTTGAACCAGCAAAATGCAGAATAATGTTTATACCCAGTGCTAAAGTCCAACCATCCCAGACCTCACAGCAGCTGAGAGCACACACAAAAACTGAGAGCACAAATAAGTATATGCCAGGTTTTTGTTACAGGAGACACGGTTACCTTAATCACACTACACAGAGATTGGTTTATTTTTCTTTCCAAGCTTTCTCCTACTCCTCCAAAGTATCAGATGAGAATAAGAAGTGTCAGGAAACTTCTGATGTCTTTGTGCTCTACAGTGTCCTATCCTAGTCCTAATTCTGATTGTCACTGGACACACTCGGTTTACCCCAGTACAAATKAAAATTAGCTAGCAATAATTAAATTGTATGATATCATAATCATAAATAATTCAAATATGAACTTGTGAGAGGTCGTACAACTTYGAAACATAATCAACTGTTCACTTAACAAATATCTAATAGTTATAAGTACAGAATTTTAATGGGCAGAATTCAAATTAAAACCTGATCAAAATGCAAAATTTTAATTAGTTTTGAGCATAAGCATCTTAGCTGAATGTCACTGTCCTTCATGCATATCTGCCTATGATCATTTCAACTACCTCAATCACTAGATAATAGGCTACAGTTTCAAAAAATGATATTTTGTGTTTCTTTTCAACATTGGATACTTTAAGGTACAAAATTAGATTTTCAGTTGTAAGAAAACAAAAGGACTGTGGCTTCTCTCTTTCATTTTTTGGTGAAGTGCTTCAAAACTGCTCCAATTTTCAACAAAGACAAAAAAAAAAAAAAAAAAAAAAAAAAAAAAAAAAAAAAAAAAAAAAAGAACAGAAAGATCATAAATATTGTGTCTTGATTTTGAAAAAAATATGTTTTTGCACTGTTTTCTGGAAAAGGATTTTAAAATATTTACATATTTAAATAAAATTAGTCTCTAATAAATAATTGAAATAAAATCCYCAGATATCCAAATATATTACTGCACAGAGTGCACATAGATCCCATACTCAGCAAACAGCTGGCAGAAGATGACTTGGTTAACACCAGCTAAGGGGCTGATAGGTTGAAATTGCACTGTAAAAATTAGGTATTCTCCASTTAAGAAGGCATGACAGAAATGGGTTTATTACGTATACCCAGAAGACWACATTAATGTTTATAACTGAAAAATTCAGTGATACTAACAGCAGTGAGTGATAATTACAAGATGGAGAATAAAACAACAGTGTATATGAGAAATAAACAAGAGTACAATCTGGTAATTATTTCTGGAGAGAKGCTTCATAAAACTGAGTAAATAGTTTAAAGATGCCCTTTTTTGTGAAGAAAGTARTTTTTTAAAAATAYATACTCTGAAGAATTTTTTYTCAAAATRAAGTYTGACTCAGTAGCTTGATATGCTGATATTTAGTGGCAGAAAATATTTCTCAAAAACATCTGAGGAACTTTCACTGGAATTTGACATCATGCAAGGGTTAAGTTGCAGCAAGGTAATGTCAAAGGAGAAGCAAAGCCCACAACTGCTAAATGTTTTCATGAGAAGATACAAGAATATATTTTTGCAACTTCAAAAATAATTTTGTTCATATACAAGATAGAAAAGTTTATGAAAAAACAWTGGAAGAGTGAACCATATCTGTAAGGCTCAGAAAGCAACAGCAGACAATGTAAGATTTCTGCCCATTTTCCCCCTGCCAAGGACACACTCCCATGGTTTACACACAACTTACATCTGCGTACTTTAAAGACTAAGACCTTCAGTAACTTTTCCTGACTTTTCATCTGTAGGATACCCTGATCTCAAAAAATTAAAAATAACCACAGAGTGTTTCACAACCACTAAACTGTCAGACAGTTCTYATTGAAATATTCTTACTATGTATATAAATCTTAGGTTTGTCCCTTTAGCATATCCTCTTGCTAAAGTTTGTGGTTCTAAAAGCAATTGTGCCCAGTGGTCCACTGAAATTTCACCACTCACCACAAAACTTTTGTTAATGTCCTTAAACAACTTTACCAACCCTCCTAAGTTTTTTGTCCTCTTTCAAGACAAGTTTTACTATTTCTAGCAGTCTCCAAACTACTGATGTGTATGAGAACTCCAACCAGTTCTTTATAAATGCTTTATAAAAAGGTGGGCTGCAACAGAATGCCCTCAGCAAGTTGTGAAGCCTCTCAAATTCCAGTGCTGTATTTAAAAAGGTTCAGCCAATCCTCACAAAAGGCAAGATCCAGTAAGACATGAAGAAACAATTAGTTCAGTCCTAATTCTCACACTGAAAAATCTCAGTTAAATGCTGCAGTTCTCACTGTTTCTTTCTTTTGGGTATTATCAACTCTTGAGGAATTTCACCGAGGTGCAGATCAGCAAAGAATATTTAGAAATTCGAGCAAATATGATGGAGGTGTGCCAATGATCCAACATTTTGAGGCCTTTGTCACATCAGTGACATGATGAGTATTTTAGTATGACACTAATACAAAAAGATGTAAAAAACCCACTACATTTTACCAGATGGAGTGGAAAAACGCCATGATGTGTTAGAGGGAAAGACCCACAATTTGTGTGCTACAACACTTGTATACTCATGTATTCATGTGCAGGTCTGGATGGAGATGTGATATGTGTGTGGGGCTGTGGCTCAGTGGTGTGACAGGGGAATTCCTGCTCCCAGCACTGTGGTGGCTGCCACAAAAGCTCCATTTAATCCTGTTCACTGCAGCTCCAGCACAAACTGAAAAGAAACACCTCATGCCACAGCAAGGGCATGGGCACATAGCAAACCCTCACAAAAAATGGCATCTGGGAATATTGAACTGCTTGTAAAGTAGATGACATTTCACAAGTTTTAAACATAAGCACARAGCTGTCTCTGCATGACAACAAGGGAAAAGATACCACAGTGRCATTCTGGACGCAGAACGAGCTATTATTTTCCTCCTGGCAGCCATCATGGTTGAGAAAGGCTTTTGGATTCCCTCTGACCACAGAATGTGCTTTAAATATTGTTTAGTGGCTTTTCTGTGGTTATACAGGAACAGCTCACTTTTGGAACAATCCRTTTCAGTGGTGAGCACGCTGATCCGGTCTGGCTTCATCCAGTCATGGCCAGCTTTTCCTACTTCTCTGAAAGGAGGGARTGCTCATTAATGATCTGGCCATTTCTTCTGAAAGACAAAGCTTTGGGGAATTTCAGTGRTAAGCACTAACTGGAAAGTGTCTATCAGTCACCTGGGGGGCTGCTGGATCTAACTTGTGCTGCCTGAGGCTTTCCAGCAAAAACCAGACAGATTTGGTCACTCTCATTCCTGCCTGCAGGTGGGCAGGGTTCATTCTGTTGGAGCTCTTTCTGGACAGAAATGCTAATAAATGTAGGAGATTCAAGTATTTTTTGTTAAAGACAGACTGGCTTTGAMAATCCATGACAGACTAACTCATTAACAATTTCACTTGTGCAGACCCCTCGCTGTATCTCAGTGCTCCTGCTCTTTCCCTGAACTGCAGCAGTTCTGCTGCTCCAGTTTTTGGTGGAAGTTCTGGATCATTCCTGCTCTGACACGTTTGAGAGCTTACGGATGGAGCACCAATCTGCAATCAGACTACTGACAGAACTGGGGCAATAGAATTGGACAATTTCTAACATCTTTCCAGATTAAAAAGCTTTTAATTTCTCTGATCGTATTTCCTTGCAGCATTAATACTAAATAATGAAGTTACTGAAACATCTGAACGTAATGATGTCAAATGCAGCATTTTAGAATTTCATGCAGGTTTACCATAAGTCTCCACCTGATGTTTAATCWCATTTTTCACCTGAATTTACATTTAATTTTCTTAATAATTATAATTTCTRAAGTTCTTTTGGTTATAACAGAAATAGCAACCAGCTGTCTAATCACTGCAGAAGTATCRGTTTTCCCAGGAGATGCCTCTTCTGTATGGTAAAGACAGATTGCTCCAATGAATACTGTGGAAAGGGCTGAGCGTAGRGCTCAATAAGTATCAATATTTTAATATTAATTGAATAAATATTAACAGAACAGCACGCATAAACTGCTGGCATGGCAYAAGAAAGTCTATTCTCTAAAACACAGATGAAGATCAGCTGCAAAGGAACAMAAAGGAGCATTTTTTACTCCATTAGCCAAGGAACTACAAGACAGCTCAGAGTCACAATTTTAGACATCTGAAGCTGATTTAAACAAACTCCATCCAACTTCCTATTCCTACTTAAACTTACAAGTAACTTTTATTGATGCTTGTGCTGTTCACCATGTGCCAGTGTCAAAGGAATGTCATCAGCATCTCAAAAGCATCACTTGAATTACAATTGCCAAGTTTTTCTAGGACCATGGTAAAAAAGACCAAAGAAATCAAGGTGGTTGCTGTAACTTAGTATCAAGGTAACTAAGCAAAAATATTTTCTGGAATTTCGCTCTCCAAATGAAATAGGTTCTATGTTACAGTCCTTTTTTTTTTTTTCTGAAAGGTTCCAAACACTTCCAAACACAGAGAAAAAAAATGTATTGCTTTTAACWACCCCAAAGTTTTAGACATACAGAGTTACTGTAAAAACTCTASTTTCATGTTGAAACCTGGTATGTGAAGTTAGCAGAGAATGGAAAGATTTTATAGTTCAATTTAGAAAAAYAAAGCAAATCCCACCCAAACCCCAAACTCAAGGCACGGATGGGAGGAGATGATACAATTCTGACACAGCCTGGGTCAGGCTCTGTGGCTGCAGGCACTCTGCTGAGGATTTGCAGATACTTTATTRCTTATTCCAGGCAGCAGACCCTCTGCCTCTCTGCCTTCTGCACCACTGTGCAGAAACCATTTTCCATAGAGCTGTTAAAACCTTAAAATCTCARTTAACCACAAATTTCAATGGGAACTGAAGAGAGAATAAAGTACAAATCCTTTAGAAATTTCTACTGAAACAAAAGGAAAGGGGCCAGGGTGGGGGGGTGGGGGGTGGGGAGGAAATACTTTCCTGAATTTGCTTTTTTGGTTGAATGTGATTCAAAAAATGACATCAGGATGGCGAGTTTAAAAGAGCAATCAACATCACATGTATTGACATGCCTTTTTGGCACTTCCCTGCTCTATTTAATTTCTAGTTATTGACATACACATGATGTTTATATTTCACTACTTTTAACAATAACATTTTGACCTCCTTAACCTTCCATCTGAGCACTGAACTGTGACATTCATTTTCTGTAACAGCAAGTTAGACACAAATATTACATCTTAACWACTGCCAGCAACTGTTAGCCAACAACTGAAATCTAACCAAACAACACTTGAGATCTTGCATTTGTTGCAAACAGATGATGGAACAGTATTTTTTAAGCAGAGCTTTTCCCTGATTCCAGTAGGTGGCAATAGCTCTGCCCTAAAAARCTCAGAGAAACCTGTTTCAGAAGGGAAATGAAGCACTGCATCCCCACCCATCCCTGCTGTACTGGRAGGCTCTGAATTAAATCAGCCAACAGAGCTTTCCAAAGAAGATACCTCTGCTGTCAGCCCTAAAATTCACTGCAAAACATTAATGTTGTWACTGAAAATGGAGCCCTAAGGCTCTAAGACCACTTAAAACAAGATAATTATTTCATGCCTGATTTGTGAGAGCAAGCACTTAACATAGAGTGTTGCTCTGCTTTGATTTGTGCATGCAGGTGCAACACCTATGCAAAATCTAATGAGTTTTATAAAATACATAAATGGTAAGAGGTTACATTACCTCTAGTTTATGAAATTCATTAACTTTGGGTAGCAAAATCTTCATTGTTRTATCTGGGATCTGACAGTAGAAGAACTTAGCAGAAATCAAAGTCATCATCTATCTTTCATGGCCTCTGACACTTAAAATTATTTTTACATAAATGAGTGCTTTTTAACAGTAGTTATTTTACCAAGAAAATATATGGGAACACACAGGTCTGAAGAACTAAACAATCATGCAGAACCTCAAACTCATCCCTTATTGTTTTCTATACAAATGTGACAGCTGCAGAAAGCTACAGGACAAAAGGAAGTCTGTACATCCTACAAGGAGGAAGAAATGCCCGGAGTGCTGCTGTTGAGAAGYATGACCTGCCATCTGACAGGCTGCCCATTTCCTAGCCTGCACTAACCGAYGAGTTGACTTAAAGCAAGGTCACAACTTTAAATCAAATCAATCAATAATTCCAGTTCATCTTGTGCCAGTGAGGGATTGATGTTACTGCCTCCATTCTCAAGGAAATGAACCACATGTGCAGACAGCACATACAGTAATTTCCATCAATTGAACTTATCAAATATATTGAGCTATTCAAACATCCTGCTGCAGAAATGTGTTGATTTATTTTCCCTCAAAAGTAAAAAAAAAACCAAAAAAACCCCACCCCACTTAAAAAAAATTCATTCTTTTAAGAAGGGAATATATGAAAAGTTTACTATATTCAATGTTGTGATTATTGAAGAATTACTTCTTATGGAATAAAGGTATGTAAGATGTGGATTAGGGATGATGTTAAAGGTACAAGCTGCTGTACGGAGGTCTGGGTTTGGCCCTGTTGAATGGTCTTTATCAGTAAAAATCCTCATCCATGTGAGTCTTTCCAAAATATTTTCCACCCTCCCTCCAAACAGAGAAAATTTGACTTTAGTAAATCCATTTCATAGTGTAAAAGCCTGAAGGAATCTGCTGAGACAGTGCTCACCAATTATTTTTAKTTAAATTCAAACTTCAGAATCAATAACCAAATAAATGTGAAAAACAACTACTGGAAATTCTTCTCTCAGAAAGAAAATCCACATGCTCCCAAAKATGAGTCAGCTCCTTTCCTTGGCTCCAAGGCAGAAGGGGAAGCCCCCATTTGTCCCCAGCAGTATCTCCCCGCATGCTCCCCCTGTGCTGTGCCCCTCTCGGATCCCCTGGGATGAGCAGAGCAGGGCTGTGCTCTGCCCCAAATCCTGCTGTGCCCCATGAGTGAGGTGTGGATGCTTTCAGCCTGTCCCTAAGCAGATGAGCAGCTGGAGGAGCTAATTAGCAGCAGGCTCCTATAGGCAACAAAAGATTCTCTAATGTACATTTCATAAGGGAGAGAGAAAAGCTGCAAGAATTATCCACACACTGGAAGCACACTGATGAGRGACTGACAATTCTCCCACACACATTGGCTTTTTTTCCCATTCCCTTTCCTATCTTCTTTGTCAAGTAGCAGCAAACATGCTTTTAAAACAGGAAACCAGAATCTTTTCCTTCTAGTTCCCCTTCAGCAGACCAGAGAATGACTGAAATAAGCAGAAAGCTTGCTTCTTCAGCAGATGTATATTTAAATTTGAACACCATAGCATCTTCTTCATTGGACCACTTTTAAAATGAAGAGCACTGGCTCAAATATTTTTCCATTTAAATAAAGTTATTTTAAACCAGCATTTGATAGATAATGTTTTAGCTCAAGGACCACTTCTGTTTTTATATTCTGGTTACCTCAATGCTATAACCATCTGAAGTTGTTGTAACAAGTAACCCAAATAGCAGTTGGCATTCTCTACCAGAATGCCTTTTAAATAGAAACTTGGAGTAAGATCCAGAAGCATGTTTAGCAATAAAGGCCAATAAAAAGGAACAAGTAGAGAATAAATGCACAAATAGTATTTCAAATTAACCAGTCCTGCTTTAAAATCCCATTTTGGGCTGGGTGTCTCCAACAAATAAATTCTGTCTTCAGCATATRAACTAAACATTTCCCAGCCAGAACACATTCACTTCACAACAGGCCTTCTTTTAAAACATCCAKAATTTGCCACTGGTTGAGCAGAAATAATGTGTTAGAGCTATTAATAGTAATTCCAAAGTAATTATTTGAAAGGAATGTAAATAGTTCCAGTTTAGATTATCATGTTGCTCTGTTTACTTTTTTAGGCCTAAAACACACTTTCAATATACAAAGTACCTTATTTGTACAGGTATTAAATTATAATTATGTTATAATAATAATAACAAAATAAAAAATTTCCCCCTTCAGCATTTGAACATTTAAAAAAAAAGACAAGACTATCTTCTATTAAAGTCACAATAAAATTCTACCCTCAATTATTTAATTACACCCTTACAATATTTCAGTAAATATATGGATTTCAGCATCTTTATATATGCTTTAAAAAGAGCTTATTATGGTTCTCAGATCTACCATGAAATAATTTCCTTTTAAAATAATTTAGAAGTGTGATATTTCAAAGATTTGAGCAGAAAGAGCGGCTGAAAGGATCTGAACTTTAAATTCCACTGATTTTACTACCTACTCCTGCATCACCAATAAGACAGTCTCATCAAGGATTAAGGACATGGTATTTCATACTGTTTTATCCTTCTAGTCTTCCTCTTTGCTCTTACCAGTTAATAGAAATGGCATTAAAATATGCATACMAGATTTCTTATGTTCCTCCTCTACATCCCTTTTACAAATCAGATTGGTATATGCAACCATTAAACTGTGATTACATTATGTGAAAACCTCCTCCCAGCAAAGACCTTGTGCCGKAGAGTTTAGGCTGACAAACACTGTAATCAGYTCCAGATCTTTTTTCATTTCTGKTTTCACACACCTCACTAAAATATATTAGATATTATTGTGCTGAAGTATGTATACCTAATCAAACAGGACAAATAGGATTGCATCCTGCCACCCAGCTGCTCCAGGTTTCCATACTTACTAGCATTGGAGAAAATAATCAGAATTTAATTCTATTTGAAACTGCATATATTTTCATTTTCTTTTCTAAACAATATTGGAGTAGAGAGGGCCATTTTATGCTCTCATTCCTACTGAAGTGATGAATGTTTCAATTYAGCCAACATTTAGCACATTGTCCATCAAGAGATTTCTCTAAGATTACTGGTTATAATCACAGCTCTTCTGAGTGCTGACAATACAGATGCAGATGTGAATATTCTCTTGATCCTGCTACTTTCCTGAATCATTTACTCCCTCCACTACCTTTTTAGAYGGTAAATATGAGCACCATAATCCTATGTAAAATCTTCATCTATTGATCTGAACTTTGTAAGAGAAATACTAGTTTCTCTTCKAATTACTGATGAATTAAGTAGGAATTTTCAAAGCAGACCCTTGTAGAAAGATGTCAAATAATTTCAGCAACAAAATCTCCTACCAATACTTCCTGCAAGACAAAACAAGCCATATCTACTCATGGACAGCAGGGTACTTAATTCCTAAAAGATTACTCTGGGGTAATCTTAACTCACTCTGGGGTGAGTCTTTCCGTGCTAACAGCAAAGGTCTGTAATGCTGTTTTCCATGACGTACTGAAAACAGATTCTCAGTCTTTAAATGTGTAAATAAGCCATACATTCTTTTTGCATTAGTAAAGCTGTCACAAAAACTTTTACAAATGTATCTGTCATGATGCAAAACAAGCATAATGAACTTATTTCTGTCTGTCTTTCGTCTGYCTTTATCTACAGCGGAGAAAAGTAACATTATCTTTTTAGAAAAATCTAATGTTTTTACAAAGAAAAAGTGTTCTAATAATTTTAAGGGTCTCATCTGCTATGCATTAGACAACAGGCAGCACTGAATGAATGTAAAGCTCCCTGGAATACTCTCAGGGCTGTGACAGACACTGGCTTGTCCCCTGTTGGACATAAACCAGTCTGTTGTCTGAGAATCCAGCTAATGAACTCCCATGAATTTATTTTTTCTAACYAGTGGAATCTAGTTAGCATCCAGGCTCGAATGCCAAGGTCTTTAGGCACATTCCTGAGGTGGAAACTCTCCTGAAGCTGAGAAAGAGGGTTTAACTGCCTGCCTGACCCTCTTCTTCTCACTGCACAGGCGATTGAAACCTACTTTTCCCTAAAACAGTTAAACCCCTCAGCAAATGGACAGATATGAGCAACAGGCACACAGTGAAACATAACAGCATTATTGAGTATCTGTAAACATGCCAGTAATTTCACACGGAAGAAAGATGTTCAGGAGAGCACCGACCAGAGGAAAACAAAGCTTCCCAAAGACAGAGCTCCCCTTGCACTCTTGCCTTTTGTACTGACTGCCCTCAGAGAGGGGATTGCTTCTTTGTATTGACAAAAGCAGGATTCTCCGTGAAGCATTAAACTCCCGTGGCAGGCAGATGCTCCTCTAACAAAGTTAACAAAAATGGCTGAAGAAAGCAAATCACTCTGCTCCTCTGTCTATAGATTTCTGTTCCCAATTCTCCTTCGGGCACTGTGGAGACCTTACAGCTAATCTTTTGGACAGKATGGCTTCTAGGCTTGTCTCTGATCTGCTGATGATGTTATTATTTCTTCATAATTGTTTACTGTATAAAATCAACATCATTCTCTCCAGAGGAAGATTGCTCAGAGTTGCTTGTGAGAATCTTTTAGCTCACAGTTGTGGRCCTGCTGTCGTCTTGACAACACACTCATGTCAAGGTTAATGTCACATCAAGGCACTGTTAGTACCTCCTTCCCTTGCAGTTATTCTTTCAACTGTAAGGGTATTAATGCAATTTAAAGTTTCTTCATTCTTGGCTGACCTTTAGGGGTATTGCAATTACACACCCAGAAATTTGAAGAGAGAAATTTCTCAGAGTACTGTGGGAGTAACTGCAATTGCAGATTTTGGGCTGTGTTCAGAAAGCACAGYACTGAAAGCAATCACCTCCACATTTTGTCCAGGCTGAGAGATGGACTCTGCCCATGACCTCTGTTTTGCCACCTTCATATTGGAACCTTCCCATTGCATTCCCAGCCTTAAAAGTGAGATAGTGCTTTTAATTAAGTTCATGGGGAATCTCGTAATTCAATGTTCATGAAGAACAGAACTGCAAGCCTTTCTGCACTTCTGCTAAGTGCACAACTTCCTTAAATCTTGGAGAACAGAGTCCCAACACAGAACCCTCAGACCACACTGAAAGAAAAGACAGCTCTTCTTCTTTTACTATAAAGTGAATAATTTAAGAACATTGTTGCTTACTGTCTTGAAGCCATCCTTTATGTGTCCCTGGGCAGAGYTGGAGGCAGCCAAGATTTGCATGTCAACAGCTATTTTGTTAACTGGTTCAGGAATACCGAGGGCAGCAAAGTGCCCTGGGCACTGTGCTGGTGCCCTGGGCAAGACACTCCTCTCCGTGTCATTTTAATACCCATTGTGCTTATGTAACTGATTAAATAATAAAAAATACATCTCTACTGCCTCTCGCACACGTATGATCTTACAGGCACACCCGATGCACATTACCCACGCTGCCCAAGGTCTGACTTGGACTCAGATTTGTTCTTGCCCAGTCTCTCTCCCCCAGGACCACTGAGCTCCCTACATTCTAAAGAACCCAAACGTTATATTCTTTTTGAAAAATATGTGGATGCTTTAATTGTCTCCCTGGGTTTCTATGACAACCACAGCAACATAAACAGCCTTGCTGGCAGCCACAGGAGACTGAAATCTCTGCTCTCTTCCCTCCCCTCCCCTCCCCAAAACTTCTCAATGCAGAACACAGCATAACCAAATAAATACMATTAACAATAGAGGTGGTGTCTAGTACACCTGGCTGGCACTGGGGAAATGTCTTGCAAATAAAATACATTAMRGTATTTTATGCTAATAGYCAAAGCATTGCCTGCTACATCAATGTTACCTTGGGACCAACAATGAAAAACAGTGCAAAGCTATAAATATATAAACAGAAGTTTTCTATGTCAGCCTGCAYGGCTGCCGAGGGCTTTAAAAAAATACATGACAAAGCCTTCTCTGTTAGTGCTTCTGAGCACCTCTCCCCTTGCTGGGAAGTTACACAGCAGGGATAAGCCCCTGAGCAAAMGTCAGGACAGTTGGGGTTCAGATGGCTGCAGAGCTATGTGGGTGCACACACACAGTATGGTGTGGCCTCAGGCACCTCTCCATGGCTGCAGCTCCCAGCTTTCCAGCAGGAAAATCATAAACAAAATGTGATCACAGCAGCAGTGAAATGCTCTGCATGGCACCGAGTCCAGGAGAAGCTGTTTCTCTAACTCCTGCATCAGCACAGTGAGAGCTGCTGCTGCTGCTAATGCTTGGACATCTGAGGTCCAACAAGTCCCAAACAAATAGCTCTGGGTTTTCTTCTCTCCTGAGCAAAATTAATGGCAAAATAGATTTTCCATGAATCCAGCATAATCCTGGAGGCTTTAAYCCATTTAAACTCATTCATCTAATAACAGACAGCATGAAGCCATCAGGATAYACAAGAGTTACAAAGAGGCTGCGTGTGATAATTATGGTTATCAGCTGTCCACAGCTCACAAAATCGTCTTTCAAAGTACTTTCTGATCACCGTAATGCCGTGCATTTTTAWAGTAATTGCCCATGTATGTCTCGTTTGTGACAAAGTAACTTTGTGAAAGAAAGGGCTGCAATTTCCTCCGCCAGTGCTGTCAGTCTGTCTCAGGSACTTGCTCTCCCCATGCTTGCTCTCCCAGGGAGATACAGATGCCTCTGGCTGCTCTGAGACACAGAGATGTARCTATGCCATCTTCCCTGCAGCAATCTTCCCTTGGCAGGGAAATCCTGTGGCTCTGTGGGACTGATTTGGCTGAGAAGCAGRCTCAGGATCTGAGCAAATGGAGCTAGGGGGTGGTATGTGAATGTGAGCCCTTGGAAAYAAAAATCCATGGGGATTCCCTCTGGGCCAGTAAGCAGAAATACATGTATCTGTGAGGAGGAGGAGGAGAAGGAAAAGGAAAAGAAGAAGACAAAATGCTTCCCTCTTCCACGGGGCTTGGAAGGCACAGAAGGTGCCACTGACATTTCACAGCTTGAAGGATCAGCTTTTTGCAAGCTGCCTGATTACACAGACCAGGTGGAGGTAAAAGAGAAATTAATTAAATAAACACCAGAAATGGTGATGAGTATCAAAAAAGAAATGTGGATATTTTATAGATTTCTCATCTCAAGGCAGGACTTTCACTACAATGACTACCAATACAACAAATTTTAAATGGTTTCATTTTCTCTTGAAGGATTTTAAGCAGGGTCCTTGTGCTATGGAATCCTTGCACAACATGGAAATAATGCATTTTGCAATATGGAAAGGAAACATTTCTTCTTTCCTACTTAATTTGCTCCAATAGGCTGTATAGCAAGAAGTGCCACGTGAGACTGAATCATGAAAAYGAAAAGATTGCTTACGCCCGCATTTACTATGTTATAAAATAACACTGTCTAAGGAAATTAAGTTTAATTTTATCAACTATTCATAAGTTTTTGTTTCTATGTATGTCTTCCTGCATTCTAGTATGATTTGACTAATTACAGACAAGTTACTTAAAACTACAGCATAAAGGAAATGAATGTTGACTTGGAATACAAAGAGACATCTGTTACCTTACAAATATGAGAGTCCACRTGCTGCAGATCACATCAGGATATCAGGCAATATGCAAGGTGTGTTGCATAATGTGACATTGAAGTTAGTCACAGAACAAGCAAGTCAGATGRGATTTTGTAGTTTTCACTGTTATTTATTAACTGTAATAGCCCCAAAATGATCACAGTGCTTTTAAATTAGGATTACAAAATATATAAGCTTCTCTTTTCTGCACCTGGAATGTATTATTTGGCCTAAGACTCTAATGGTACTGAAATCAAAATGAGGGCCATTTTAGAGTAATTTTAAATTAATGGTTCTACAATTAGTAGATATTTTCATACCTTTCAAGCTCTGTCCAATATGACTCACTGCCATTAAGGGACTCTGGTTTAAATTCTGAGAAATATGTATGAAACAACTTCAAAAAAAAAAAATAAAAAAGGCCCAAACCACGACACAAACCTTTGCCTGCTTCCCAAGTATGCTCATGGTGTGTGGGTGGCTGAGATGAATTACGGTGAGGCGGTTTTATCAGAAGTAATTACAWAATTCCCTTGTGGCTCTGAACCATTCTAAACTCTAACCCAAGCCCTAATCATTACTAAAGTATTCATAAAGCCTTTACAAGACAATGTTCCAACTCATAAAGCCATTCTTTAAGAATAGTCAGTACTTCAGAAAACCTGAAGGTTGCTGTGACTTCACAGGAAGTCTTTGTGCTGCTTAAGGAAGACGTGTGATGTATTTTGCAGTAGCACCTATGAGGACACACGTTTTCACACTCCAAGTGCAACATATGGCATGACACCCCTTTCAGGCACAGAATTACAGAAATCTATGGCCACAATCCATGCTTTTGACAATTTGAACTTTACAGATTTCAATAAATTTAATTTATTCAGCTGAGCTGATTGTTTCTTTAGTAGGCCAATATTAAAAGTGTGGTTTAATGAACACATTTAAAAAGAAAATGAATGTAGAGAGCTTTAAGTAGATATTTAACTAGAGAATATGCTAGTGTACTCTTGCCATACTTCTTCAGCAGCAGACTACACTGACTGGGCTGCAGACATCAGGGTCAAGACTTTCATTTATTGTTAGAAAGTAATCACCCATTTTTGACAATGCCAAGATATTTGCTTCTTCACAAACATCTTAAGAATAACATCTTTTGTAAAAGCAAAATCGTTCTCAACAGCATAAAATAAACTTTCTGTAGAGCACAAGGCTAAAAAATCTTGACAAGTGACATACCTGCCCCAAGCTGCTTTCATGGTAGAATCTTTATCAACAGGAATGCATGAGGACTCAACAACACTTGATTTATTCAATTTGTAGCAGAGACCACAGTCTGGATCTAACATACATCCATTGCAATAACTGAAAGAGAAAAAAATGAATTCTTAAGCAACACTTCATTCATTTGCAGATGAAAAAAACAACAGCATCTCCTAATCAGACTTAGAATGCCCATAGTTAAGTTGTCAGTGTTGAAGACAAGACTATTAAGCTCTCCATAGCTATCACATATTGCTTTTACCTTCTTCTGCAACACATTTTGGTAGTCCATMTGCATCCACCCCATGATACCTGATAGGCTGCAGGAGAATTCATTCATAGAAAAAAATTTAATTAAAAAAAAGACAGATGGGAGTTGCAGAGAAAGGATCATCATAGACTCACAAACTGGTTTGAGTTGGAAGGGACCTTACAGATCACCTAGTTCCACTACCCCCTGCCATGGGCAGGGACATCTTCCACTTGACCAGGTTTTTCAGAGCCCCATCCAGCCTGGCTCTGAACAYCTCCTGGAGTGGGGAATCCAAAACCTATCTGGACAACCATTTCAGTGCCTCACCACCCTCACAATAAAGAATTTCTTTCTAGTATCTAATCGAAACACTCTATTTCAGTTTAAAGTCATTTCCCCTTGTCCTATCATACATCATACCTAATAACCAAACTAGAATTTGGGCAGGAATGGATGTGAGTCTGTCAGASATCATAATGCCCCCTGTCTCCATGTGGAAACTCAGTACCTGAGTTCCCACTAAATTTGACAGGAGTCAATACGTCAGTGGAGGCAATTCACATCCAGGCACCTACTGCCCCAAAATGTCCCATCTGCTCTTTACCCATCTCTGCAGAGTGTGCAGTGCTCTTACAGCTCATTCCCATGCATCACACTTCCCAGCTCTGTACAGATCTGTCTCTGATTTCCTTGGGAGTCTCAAAAAGTATGAGATGCTAACATTCAGGCAGTTTCCTCAATGCAATTCTGTGAGCTGTTCAAGTGACTCGACAGTCAAACCGCTCCCAGACACCACTGGCTGCACKGGCCACATCCCCACTGACTCTGCTGGCAGCTTAGACACCAAGGGCTCTACAGATACCTCACTGACATGTCAGTCCAAAAATTGTCCCTAAGATCAAACTGAGAGGATGTAGGAATGTGAGCTACAAGGGCATTCCAAAGCTCCCCTGAAAGCTGCTGGCATAAAGTTTTGCAAACACTCACTCACTGCTCCAGTGGAAAGCAGAAGATATCTTATTTATTCACCCTTCCCATCCAGAAAAAGAATTGAGAGATTTGAGTATTGATTCCAGTGTCTGTCCACATGGCTGCTAGTTCAGTTGATCCTCTGGCTTTATTGGATATTGTAAAATAATTTAGGTTGGAAAGGACCTTTAACATCATCAAACACAAATGGTCTTCCTGTTGCCATTTAACATAATAAAGGCTGCTGGATTTCATGTCTTTCCAAATGTCAGGGAACATTATAGGTACTCATAACAATTTAAATTACGTTAAATTATTTTCCACATCTTTTCTGAAGTGTGACTTTCAGATTGAACATTTAAATAATGACTCTATAAACCCTTTACATGTGGTTTAGGATTTCCCATCATTACCTATGTAGTGAGTTCATACAATCAAACTTTGAATTCAGATTTTAGAAATAAGACCAGTTTATGCCAGAGGATACAAAGAAATCCAATATACAAGACCTAAAGCCATTTCAAATCTAACTCCCAGCTTACAAGAATAGGCAGTTGCTGTTCAGAACATCTACCATTATTCTGTGTCCTATTTTATCACTGATATAAAATTTTATGTTGTCTTTGATGAGGTACATGGTCATTGCTTTTTCCAAGCAGAAGACCAATGTTTTCTCCTCCAAAATCCCAGCATATATACATTTCAACTGCTTGACAAAACACTGAAGAAATCTCTATCAGTTACTAAGTCTAATGATAGCAGAAGATGCAGCATGAAATAAGCAAGAAAGATTTTTTTTTTTCCAGAGAGGCAATTAAAAAACAATCAAAGACATCGTGTGTTGAGGCTGCCTACTGTACAAATAAAATGTATAGTAGTTTCAGGTTGATGCTCTTCTTTCCTCTAGCCCCATTATTATTTGATAACCAAAACTATTTAAACAATTTGAAATTTAGCACATATTCTGACACACATGCTCATAGTGATATAAATAATATAGGACATAGAATATACCAGGGAAAGAAATGCACAGTGTAATACTGACATGAAACTATCTACTACAGAGCTCATTCCTGTCCTCAAAAGTACCTTCTTATCACTCCTATCAATATATATACTGAAATACATGTCAGAGAATGAATCTTYAAAAATACTGGTAATTCTTCAAAACCACACCAGAGATCAGTTACGGCCTTGAAAGCTCTATACAGGAATACTCTCGGATGCCCAGGTAGGAAAGGAAATTTGCATCCAATTATAAGCAGGAGATATGCTTCCTCTACTTAGCATGAGATATTTATATTTGTGCTAACTTTATGAGCTATTGTCTTGAAAACAAGTTCATCTGTGAAAAGCCACTTGAAAATTCCCAGGCAGGATGGCTGTCTATRAGATTGACAATTCAAGGTTGAAACACCTGAAAGAGATGATTTGATTTTGATGAAACCAGGCAGCATTACAGCAGAAAGGTTTTAAAACACGCCTGTTCCCCTYGCTGCTTGCCAGCTGGGCTCCTAGGCAACCCAGCGAGAAGGCAGGYGTCTAGACTTCAGATGCTTCAGCGTTTGAGGCAGAATAACAACAACCAGGACTCCGAGGCTTCACGAGTCCAAAGATGCCCAGCTTCTTTGCAGATCAGGGGCATGAACTCAACAGAACAAAAGCCTCAGTGGCCCGGCCTAACAGTTTATGGGGAACTGCCATGGAATGGGATTTCTGGGCTCCTGCTTCATCAGAGCATGTTTACTGAGGAGCTGATGGACTTGGCAGGACCAGCTATGCCCAACCCTGCCACTGCTCACTGATTCTGCCAACACACTCAACACATGTCCCCTTCATCCAACCACACAGGAATAACTGACTAGAAAGACTGACAGCACTGCTTTTGAGGTCCTTTGATAGCAATTTCAGGCCAGCCRGAGCAGCAGCTGCTCTGCTCTGGATCAGCCTGCCCAGTTACTGTTCCTCAGGTTAGAGGCTGATCAAAAAGGCCACAATGCCATTCTCTCCAACTGAGATCTTACACTATATGGATGAATTGCTAATTGATTATCTGTGCACATTTTTCGTGATACCAAAATTACTGTTTTCTTTTTTCCTAACAGTGTAGTTTATTAGCCTCTAATGCAATCTCTAAAAATATTGAATAAAATCTCTGACCTGCCAAAGTGACTCTCCAGATGTTGATGAAAGGTTCACAACTGCTTTTCCCCCACTGCTTAGAATACTCCAAACATATGTTTATTTCATCATTACATTTTGCACCTTAAATTTGCAAAATGACCTTGTAAGTAGTAAYCTTCCTACAATTCTCTGAAGATTGTAATTTGAGCTGCAGGTTTTCAGGTTTTACCTTTCCACTTTTTATTGAATGATTTGGCAGTAAAAGACCTTTGCCCAGTGCCCTTGCTCTGCAAGTACCATTTCTCTTTTTCTCACACTATTTTGACGTTTTCAAGCTGAACCTTAATTTCTGAATTACTTGTTTCAAAACATTTCATCAATTTCCATTTTGCCACATGTTAAAGAACTTTCAACTTTGCCTTCCATATTCTGTTACCCAATTACAAAATGTAGCAGCATGTTCCTATTGCCCAGCTACAGAAATGCAAACTGAACCTGATAATGTACTGTGAACTGTGCTGCCATACAGAACGCAGCATCTGATTTCATAATATTCTCCTCCATGAGTAGTGTGAACAGCCACAGAGAGTATCAAAACATCCCCAAATACACAAATTTTTTGTGGACACTCTTTCACTTCTTTTGGATTCATCATTGACAATTAGCACATGCTGCACAGTGCCCCCGATTACGTGAAGAAGGCTTTTTATGTGAAAATCTGATAGATGTGCAACATCCAAGTTGGACCTGATGATCCTTATGGGTCCCTTCCAACCTGAGATATTGTATGTAAGACATTTTACTCCTGTCTTGTCTACGGAGCAAATTCCACTGTTGAGAGCTTGTTTAACACACTGCTCTTGCTCTGTATGATGCGAATATTCGTATTCCTGAGCTTTCCTCACAGAACTGCAGGCAACAATAAAAACTTCTCRGGCAGGAATGACTCAATGTAGGGACAGGAGGGTCTTGCAGAACTGACTGAGGCACGTCCCACCCAGAGAGAACACAAACTGTGAATCACTGCAGGCTGGAAGGAATGCAACTTTGACTGTGCTGCTTTCTCCTATTTCCAGCTTGCTGTTTGYCCACTGGAAGCATGATCCTAGGCCAGGTGGATCTTTCATCCTCCCCGCAGGTTCACTCTCTGCTCTCAAGGTTGGCTGTGTGCACAGTCTCTGCCTCCCTTAGCATGCAGGGTAGTTCCTTTCCAGCTCCTTACAGAACAACAACAAACTGGGATTAAGCTTTCCTTGCTTCTGTTCTTGTATTCTGCCTACAACCTGACAGCCTCTTCCTCCAGACTCAACCAAAAGAAAATTCCCAAGACAGCTGAGCTGAGTATCACAGGGCAGGGCAGGCGTGCTCAGCTGGACTCAGCAAATTGTGAGCTGGCAACTGATTAATCCAAACATGCAAGGTGTTTAGTTCAACAAAAAACCAAAAACAAAACAATAAAAACTAAAATCAAAAAAAAAAAACCACCCCAGAAACAACCAAAAACCCAAGGACTTTTGCACAAATACTGCAGCACTTAGTAGTTCTGTTGACATGTCAGGATATTGACACTTTTAGCCAGCTACACAAGTAAGGATCTTAGGGTTTTTTTGATAAATGGCTTACTTCATTTTTATAAACAAACTCATCTCAGTTAGGTACTAGGACTATTTTTTAAATTGTTTGATGCTTGTGCCTGAGGTCTTGTGCTGTTTGCACACGCTTCACTGCACATCAGGCATGAAATTAAGCCTTTTTTTATACTTCTAATGGCTCCTGTGTTGCTTCCAGAAGCACTAAATTCAGRTTAAATATAACTGAACAAGAATATAGGGGATGTTTTAAGCAGTTAAAATGTATGCTAACTGCAGATACCACTTCAAGCTGTTGTGTCTGAGACACAGGAAACACAACATTTAACAAAGAATGAGAAAAATCCACTTGGACTTCAAGAGCACTTTCCCAAGTGACAGAACTTTATTTGTTAAATTCTACCAGCACTCTGTTAGGTAACACATGTATCTATTTAGAGGTGACCATAAGGAAAAGCTATCATTTATAATCACAGTAYTTGGATGCTAATTGCAGTTCTGTAAATGAGCACACAGATACTCCAGCAGATCTAAATCACAGTTTTGTTTAAGTATTGTCAATCTTTCACATCTTTAAGTGAGGCATCTGCTCCACCTATTCCACTGAGATGATCCTTTGTTTTCCTCCCTGAAGTTGCAGAGCAGTACTGAACCCTCACTGTTCCTGATATGCCAGCCAAATAMAAATAGATTAGCTCTCTTCAAACATTCCTTAAACCTTCTTCACAAAGATTCATATTCCTCAACTATGCAACCTAATTTCTATAAGCTCACAGAAAATGTTTTCAGCCTCTTGGTGTTTGCTACTTCTGCTTTAGGCGTGGTGAGGGTATGAAGGCTCATCTATTCTTCTCACCTATCATAGTCCYGTGAAGATAATATGAAGATAACTACAAACCTTGCCTAGTCCTTAGATCATCAGGCCTTTCCCACYACTGCTATAAGCACCTTGGCAGCAGACTGTGCTGGAATGCTGGTATCACATGAGAAATGTCCTCATCTACTTGCTCATAGGTATCAATTATGTCTTCTCTTTGATGATCTTTTTTCCTTAAGTTATAGAGCCTCCAACTATAGAGCTTTTTGATTTATTCCTGGAATGGAGCAACACAGATACTAAAGAACAGAAACAACTGACTTATACATGCCTTTATTTTGGACAGAATGGCAGTCTCTGTAGCACAATTTGTTTGTAAAACTACTCTTCCAAAGAGACCCTACCTGCAGATACAACATTCCCAGCTTCCAGGCARATCAGATAGAAGCCCTGTTAAAACTTGATTAAAGTCATCCTTGTGTGACTAAAATCTGCAGACCATGTAAAGTATAACACCAACACATAGGAAGATTTAAAAAAATCATTCCCTAAGCAATATTTTGGGTCTTGTTAAACAGCTAAGTCTTATCTCTAGCAGAGATATCAAGTGTTAATAGGCTACTATATGAATAACAACTTCTTTTCTCACTAATGCAGAGTTTGAGCCAAAGTATGTTACAGGTTAAAGGAATTGCATTGCACTCACAGACATTACAGTTCAGGTAARTTACTTTTCAGATCTTTGTGTTTAAATTGATGAGAAGAGTTTTTTCTCATGCACATTAAAGATACTACATGGACTGACATATTCCTTCCTATCATTTATAATTTAAAATTAAATCACAAGTTTTGTTTGGTAGGACCAACATGCCAGCAAAGGGAAAATCATTACCAAGCAATGTATCATTATATTATTCACTTAAAAAATTCCAATACTATGTTGAGGTCATTTCACAGTTCTACAACATAAACTATTAGAATTTTAACTATACTTCATAAGAGCTGGCAAAAGCATTCTCAAACATGTTTATCTTTKTACATATTCATAATTTTCAGACCTCAATGGCCACAGCACATTACTATATTTATTATTGCAATTCTCAATTATAAGAAAGACCAGCTGCTCAGGCACTTTGACATTACAAACAGAAAATGAGAACTGCATTTTAAGAAATACCGGTTCCATGATACAGTGACCTTATGAAAAATAGCAATGCCTAGAGTTTGCTGATAAATCAGATTGTCAACAAGTGCTCAATAAAATAAAGTACAATAGCTAATATACCTACTGTATGCATCCTAAATTCATTAAATGCAACAAARCCATCTCCAGTTAATAGGTTAGCCRAGTTTTTCAGGACTGATTATAATGATATACTTAGGCTACATTCATAAAGATATATTTCTGTCCATTAGCTATCTTACTAAATGGAATAGCAGGAGTACTAAATATTGGTGCCTTCATCTCGGTGGTGTGTATTTGYACAATGAGCTAAAGATCATGAACCACGTGAGGGTGACTAATTCAAAAATGAACAACAGAGTCCTTGTGTGTCCAGCACAGCTGGCACCGCCTGTATTGTTTGAATCAGTCTGAAGACAATCTGTTCAGGAAGGCTCCTGAGAAACTTTGTGTGCACAGGTATTATTTCACTAAGATAGGAAGGCTGACCTAGGCTTAACAAAGTATTTACCATTTTCATATAGTAACTGACATGAAAAATACTCCTTAAGCAGAACAAGYTCACATTATGTCTTCTACATCTGACCAAGTGTCAAGAAATGCAGAGAGAGACATGTGAATGAAGGGAGACAAAATGAACAAGAATCCAAGGCAGCAGGATCAGTCATTTCACAGAAATCGCTCAAGGTCCCAAACAGGCACAGCCACTGATTTTTCAAAGATTGGGAAAAGGTGGGAGGGCAGCTAGTACACACATTCTAACTAAACCTCCTTCCAGAACCAGGCAAGTTCCCAGTAGAAATGGGAACATTTATAGAGTTTTAGTAGTCAGAACAATAGCAGGAATGCRTAGTTCATCTTTTGATTTCTAAGGTACAAAATTTGGGGACATGCTGCTTTGTATTCTTAAATTTACCTTTGAGCTTTTCTGTGGCCTTGATTAAGTAACAGATGACAGCTGCTGATGAGATTAAGATCAAATAAAACAGGTTGTCACATTGCAAATACCTGCACAACCTTAYACAGCTGAGTGTGAAAATGAAATTTGATTAATGGATGGCACAGAGAGGAGCATTCACCCCACCTCTCCTCAGTGAGATACACACCCACTTCCACCTGTAAGGAGGCAAAACAAATTTCAGTGTTTGGAATGCCCTGTTGAATTTGCAATATTTCCACGAGTCAATTTTTTTTTTCATGGATTTATGGATCATTTTTTGGCTGTTCAACTGTAATATTGTACATCTCTACACCAAATGAAAATAACTTCTTTGATTTATTTTATTTGCAATGTATCTTAYTGATTTTTTTTCTGCATCCATGTACAGGTATCTTGTAACTCCATTTGCATAGCACAGCTCTTTGTGAACACAGAATTCAAGTCGTTCGTGCTTTTTCAAATTAGGACAATGACTGTGCTCTTTATTTGCTAGTCTTCCTATCTTCRTTGTTATTCTAGCAGCAGGAATTTGTCTGTGCAGAGAAATAYGGATCTGAAGGAAAAACAAGCAAACACTGTTTGTAGTAGCTCTAAGGGTTCCTTAATGGACACCCACACTTACTTAAACCTGATGGATTTGCAAACATAAAAAGCATTTTTACTCTGCACAGCATCAGTGAAACTCCTGTCAGCAAAATAAATTCTACTGACACTTTCACAACTTATAAATACATTTTGGCACAGACAAATGCAAATTATGTTTAGGAAACACCCCCACATTCTGAAATGCCCAGGATGCACACAGGTTTAGACTTTCAGTTTACCTCACCTCAGAGAAAGACTACAGCCCCATTAGAGGAAGAAGACTATGAGCTGCATTGTGCAGGGACATATCTAAAAACAGTTACAGGGAGATGGAGTTGTGTTTATCGTCTGAAGTCCTGCTGCCTTTTGCATTTCCCAAACTTTCTRAGACCAATCGAAGATTTTTCAAGATACAATGCTAAGCAATCTCTAGTTATACTGGAGCAAACTAAAATATGGGTTAAAGAACAAGAGATCACTGCCATTAATTTACTTCCTTTTACTTATGATTGGATATTCCGTAACTATCTCTACAGCAACACTCACTGCCTAMACAGGGGCTATCTGTAAAGTAATGCCATTATTCTCAGAGCAGCAAAGAAAATATGCAAGACTGATGTTAGGCAGAATAGACTTTTACTTCCAAATCCTCAGGTTTGGGAATCTCTTTGATTCAACTCC
This sequence comes from Malurus melanocephalus, assembly GCF_030028575.1. Taxonomy (NCBI): domain Eukaryota; kingdom Metazoa; phylum Chordata; class Aves; order Passeriformes; family Maluridae; genus Malurus; species Malurus melanocephalus. The sequence goes on along the minus strand of NW_026623350.1, from coordinate 358,334 downwards.
ATAATTGCCATGGGCAATACCTCCAGGGTCAAAAAGGAGAAAGAGGTGAGTCCCAATGTAAAGCCAGGCCTTTAGCTTTCCTTTGGTTTGTAGTCCCCAGCTTCTCTTCCTTCCAAGACCATGCATGTTAGTGTTGAAGTTCTTCTAACCCAAGTGGAGTGCTGAAAACACCATCTACTTTCTCATGACAAACACAATATTTTATATTTCATTCAGGTTATTGACTATGTAGAAAACAGKCATACTCAGATCTTAAAGGGCCACTTTTCCAAGTAGAATACAATGTATGCTGGTWATGTCATACCCTCCAGAAATAATGAACATTAATATTCATGATGCTGAAGGAATATTTTTCCTTTGGCTGTATCTGGATTACAGTTTGGTGATGTTCTRAAGCATGAAAATTTATACCGTTTTAGGTATACAAGTGTGAAAATTGTTATTAAGCATATCAATCCCTATTTTTTGTGTAATCGTTTTAAATACTGGGTGCTGTAGCCTAATTCTGTGATTTGTGGGCAAATGCATCCATTTACTTGTTTCAACTCTCCTGGCTCTTGTGTCTCTCTACTATAATAYAGCATAAAACTAAAACAGAAGCACCTAAAGCTTTCTCATAGGTGACTCATTATTTCCTCCCCATTCATTCTATCTTTAAACAAAGTAAGCTACTTCTATTTCAAAATACTCTCAAATGAAAATATTCAAGTTATTTTATTRCTATTTCCCAGAATCTTTGAATTTTTATCGTATCTGTTTTTACTGACTTCACATCAGAAACAGAAATCACAACAGATCACAAGTATTCCAATAATTCATGAAACAACATGCCTTTACAAGAACTACCTGCTTTAATTTTTCATGTTTTTGTCCAGAAGTGCATGCTATAAAAGCTATGAAAATTTCCTTCCTGACTGGCCATGGTTAACTGGAACATGATAATTCTGTCGAATATTTTTTCATTGTTTTTTAAATTGGAATAGCTAATTTCTTGTACGCAAATGTTACACCATTTCAGGTTATATTAACCATCTAGCTTTATTAAATAACAAATTATGAGTTCTGCAAAGGGTGCATCTGCTCTCTTCAGACATCCTTTCCAAACAGTTAAATGGAGTCCAAGGCAAATCTTTCTTTTACATTTTTCTTTTAATGTAATCTTATTTCAAAAGGAGAGCATTTTCYCCCTTTACCTCTTTTAACCAGACTACTTGCCATTTTGTAGACAGGCCCATCTCAAAAATTGCAAATTATAGCTGAATCTGCAGTAGAAAACAAGTAAAAATATACATTTTTGATGTAGGAATCATTTTATCTAGTAGTATCCTGAGCTGCAGTTATTATTATGAAGTCCTTCCATCCCCTCCCCAGTGTTCTCTAAAACCTCAGATCCTCAGAATCTTTCACCTAAGACATTGCTCTGGCATAAGAAAAGCCACCAATCATATTTCCAGCCAATATTGCAACAAAACTAGAAGTGTACCTCTCACTTCTTGATATTTATTTACATTACAAACACGTGTAAGACAGATTTTGAAGATAATTAAGAATTTCTTCAGCCACTGRACTAGTCTTCTCTGAATAGAAAATTTTCTAGTCTGTCAGCTAAATGAACRTAAGAGCACTCACATTTGAATAAAACCAACAAAATGCAGAAAATTACACATTCTTAAATCCCCAGAAGTAATGTTATTTGAAACTATGACTGCATATGGAAGAAAAAGAGGTCAAAATYGGCACATTTCTTATAATTGCTAATTGGTATGCAATTATCTGAAGATTACTTTTTCCAGCACAAGAAAACAATAGGCAAGGAACACATCTTCTTGAAGAGTTTACAGCTGCTATCCATGACAAATCTACAAGCAGATAATAACAGCAAGCATTTTTTCAAATTCCTTATAAAATATTCSTGACTTTGTGTACACTATAACTTGTAGCAGGTGTGATGTATCAGAAGAGGCAAATGTGGGATTTGCCACTTAACCACCTTATTTAGTTCAATAAACTCCAAAAGATTTCTCTGAGAATTTAATCAAAGAGTATAATTTTCTCTACAGAGGGAAGTTAGGATTTTAAATTTAGCTATCTGTTTTAGTTCTGTGTACTAGGCTTTGTGAATAATCTGTTACTCACACTAGATTGTAAAACTCCATTAAYTGGCAACAATCTTCAAGAAGATTGGATGAATGACCATGAAATCTCACCTGTATTTTGTGCAGGTAGAGTTTTGATGTGAAGGATCTGGTGGATTAAGTGTGATCCTTGGCGAGACCTGAGCTGATAGCAAAAATCCCGAAGCTAGGATAATGAGTGCTACAGCAGTACCTAAAAATACAGATAAAGAACAATGTGACACTTTTCTCCAGAGCRTATGAAATATTTCTCTGTTGAACTGAACTCCTGGGAAAGCAGGGCACCCCACCAGTATGCATTCTCTAAGCAGTTGTGATGAGAACCTAAGAAAAATACCCTTTGCTACATCCACATCCTAAATTAGGTTAGATRTTAAATTCAAGTGCACCAGCTGTCATCTCCAGATATTAAATTAGTAGGTTAAGACTTTTTAAATGTGTGGAATTGATGACTTGAATGAATAGATATTGTATTTTTTTTGTTGAAAATAATATTGTAAAGGTAAAATTTAATAGTGACTTTGAAACCACCACACTTCTCCACACTCCCACACCCACACTTGCAGGTTTTTCTGTAAAACAGAAAGTTGCATCAGCTTTTTCATTGACTCTACTTCCCTTTGTGAAATGAGAGAAATCTGACTTTTCATAAGAACACCATCAAGAAATGCAACATATCTTGTTTTAAAGAGCACATATAGCATCTGCTGGGGAAAGGCTCCCTTCCCTCTGTTTGCTCCTGTTTCCCCCAACAAATTCCTTATGTACAAGCCAGACAAAATAACAATAGGAAGGTAACAACAGAGGGTTCATACTTTGTGCAACAGGCCATTACTGGAACACAACTCATCATTTTCCTACCTTATTTGTCACACAGACACAATATACTGTATCATTTAAATGAAAATTGAAAAACCTCCTTACAGATACTACTGGAGCTGCCTCAAACTCAGTCTTATACAACCTTTTACCTCTTGCTACTCAATGACACATTGAGATCCATGTTGTATCAATGTTTCCTAGCTGCCAAACACACCAAAAGGTGTGAAAACCTTTCTCTTGAGACAAAAATAATATCCAAAGTACCAAGACATGTGTAATAACATTATCCATGAATATGCCTGTGCAGAAGCCATGGCCAATAGGCAGGAATATGCACAAACTGCCAATGGCTGGACCACACATTGACCTGAACCAAGGCAACTAAAGCCTTAAACTCAGTCACAAACTCTGTGTACAGAAAGCATCTTCCCACCATAAGATATTTCAATTTATTCCATACTTGACTCTGTACTACTATGGTTGGTAGGTACATTTAATAATCCAAATTTTTTAGGCAGGCTGGATATGGCACTAGATGTCCTGTACTTTCAAAATGCCATAAGCAAGACAGCAAATATATTTAGACAGGTTCTATAATCTTACTTATATTCATTCTAAATTTTCTGTCTTTTAAGTTAACCAAATACACTAACACTCACTTCCAGTACCTCTGGAAGTACCTTGTTTCTTTGGAAAAGTACTGAATATGTAAACTTGGCAAATGAAGTTTAATATCTTTTCATTCTTCAGGAAGTTTTGCTATGATGAATAAAACCAAACAATTGCAGCAGATCATTACCTGAGATGGGAGAAAGGAAATATCCTAAAGATATTTTAGATTCTCTCTGTTACAAAAAGAGATACAAATTGTACAATGCCCAAGTACCAGCACRCTTACAAACTGACAAATTCTGGAGGGAAAGAAGAAAACACAAATAAAATGGATAATGCACTTGTCACAATTCCTGCATGTTTCCCAACTAACAGCTTTGAAGAAAGAAATTAACTGGAAAAAAAAGAGCAGAACAAAGATAAAGAAGTGATGCGAAGATATAAAATGGACAGGGAACTAAGACAAATCAGTAATTGTAGTAAAGAGAATTTAAAAGGTGGGTTGTTTGKTTTTTTTTTTTATTTCAGATGTTTACTGTAATTTTTCCTAATGCTATCTGGAAGGTTTAATTTTTTAAAGTTTATAATATTTTAAGAATTATAAAGACACATTAAATGAAACCTAAAATATCTCTTTGCCAAATKTTTTCAGAAAGCAGGAAAAGTTGCACAAGATCACAAAATTAAATTATAGTATATCGGCTTTTAATCAAAATATTAATGTTACTCCCTACTGATTATTCTTGTAGGTATTTATCTAATAAACATCTAATCAATCAGCCTTTATTAAAAGAACAAAGCTCCACATGCTTGCAGCAGCAGGCAAAAGCAGTAGTTTTGTCTTCATTTTATGCAGTGGGAGACTGAGGCATACCTGGCTTCCCCAAGGAGCAGAGAAGCTGCCAGTAATAATTCAGTGTGAAATGGAATGTSCTTAGAAATGCAAACCAAAGTAGAGCAATAAGATATGTTTACCCCRTGAGAAAACACAACATGAAAAACAAATTCATCAGTAGATTTAGGAATTATCATTCTATTGCACAGCCCTCTTGCTAAGGAAAACACGTCATATCCACCAGTACCMAAATCAAATGTTGCATGAAAAGATTCTAAATAGTACAGAGGGATGATGTATGATTTCATTACTGTCATTATTTGTATTTTCCTAAAGGAGGGACCGTAGGATAAAACCACAGCAACCAATGCAGCTTGGCTCAAGTGACGCTGCAGACAGACGGGCAGCAACCGGCCACAAAAGAAAGACCATTTTTACTAAACAATTACTTTGTGTCCAAACATCATTAACAAATAACCCTTTAATGCATTATGCTCCATTGTTAATTCTGTGTCTTATTTCTGTATCCTCCTCTGTTCCATGACTAATATGCTTTGTAAGAGACATTTACATCTACATGTCAGATGCACAACCTTGGAATATATTAAGCAGAGCACAAAAGCAACGAGCTCTGATAATATGAGAAGTCCATGTTGTTACCACAGCTATACAGCTGGATCCAGATAAGAAATAAACTCTTGAGTGGCCTGGCCAGACAGATGAGATTATTTGGGCCAAATAATAAATAAATAAATAAATATATAAATACTAATAAATAAATACTCTGTTTTGATAGATATTAAAGGAGAAGCAGCACCCAAGRATCAGAAATGTCAGTGCAGGGCCTGGAGAGATCCATGCTACAGAAAGACAGGGCAACAGACTGCCTGGAGGCATGGCAGGACAGATAGGAGAGATGTATTTTAACTGATATGCAACAGGTTGTGCAAAAAGTAGCAATTTAAGAATTTTGTTTGTATCTTTAAGATGTAAGAAACATGCTTTGAGTAAGTGTGTACCAAACCAGTTACTGTGTCACCGTGTTGTCACTGTTCTGCCTATATAAACACATTCAAATACTCCAGCGCAGATTAACTCAGCTAGAGCTGGGAATTGCACATCCTGTGAGAGCTGGGAATTGCACATCCAGTGACACAGCAGCTGGTGCCCCTCTCTGCTGTGTTGCACTAACTAGAAATTTGGATCCATGACAACAGCAACAGAACAAAACATAAAGACCTTAAACCTTTACAGTGAAACACTTGTGAACATCATTTCAAGAGGAGCAGGAACAGTTTCTTYTTACGAAACCCCCCCGTTCTTGCAAACATCTGAACTTTCCAGACATTCAGCCATAGGCAGGCTTTGGTCACCGATTCCTTCAGCCAAAATGAGCRCATAAGGAAGGGACAATCAGGGAATTACCAGGCTAATACAGGACACAGKGAACACAGGAAGGCTGCTTGCTCTGCATTTCCCTGCTTCCAAGAGATTACAGTGTGATGAGTTATGGTGTTTGAATATTTGGACAAAATGTACAAAACCAGAATTCTGTCTTTGAGTATTTCATGCTGGAGATGATTTAAAATCACATTAGTGTATGTAAGGTATTCACTGTATCTGTGGTAACTATGCAGAGAACCGCATAGTTTCTTCATGCTTTTTATGAAGTGCTGCAATGGCTATGCAATATGCTGTCYCCGGTACACCTTCATCAGATGGTTCTGAATTCCAATCAATGAACCCAAAATTATGTATAAGATTTAAAACTAACCACCTGTGAAGTTCCAGGCATTTGATTCCTTAAAATGGAAAAAAAAGGCTAAATAAAAGGATTGTCAATGTGGTTTCAAGGAGAAAGAATAACAGGCTGAAAAAATAACAGGCTGTCATTTTTAAATTAGCCTTTAGCTGTGGTATTACACTAATAGTCTTGAAAACCTGTATGATTTCAAGGAGAAGATGGCATCTACACTGTAATTTTAAAGAGARCTCCTTTGAAAAAAATTGCACTTGAAATTTTATTTTCCTTTCATTAATAATTATGAGGAMAGTATATGACACTAATGGAACACTCACCTGTTAAGCTACCAAGTGTTAGTTTCCGGCGACCCATTCTTTCAACCAGCCAGACTCCCACAAGAGTGAAAATAAAGTTTATAAATGCTGTCAGTGCAGCCAGCCAGATTGCAAGCCTGTCRTCTTCCACTCCTGACATCTGCAAAATGGTAGCACTGTAGTACCTGTGAAGGGAGGGAGAGACAAGTAAGAATACCATTTATTTCAATTTGGCTCATGTTATAGTTTCTGACTTAATCTGAAAAAGATMATAACAAATACCAAGTGTGACCACCTGCATAATGCAACTGAAGACTGACACAAAATCACCTGGGGAAATCAGGCATAACCAAGGCATAACTTGTACCTGACTAAAGTTTTGACTGGAAGACATCAAGAGATGTACTGCCATTCTCCTGGCTGTTTATATTTTCAATGGTCAATCATATTCTGCTAGAAATGGGGTTTGCATTTTTAATTTGAATTAATCTCCCTTTCATAGTCATGCATTGCTTTATGCTCTTTTGGGGATTTTAGCACTCTCTGTATTATCTAGGGAAAGATAGCTCAAAATCAAATAGATTTTCAGTCCTGTTAAAGGTCATACAAAACTAATCTATGGCATCCAACATGTTGCAAGYGGCACTTGCATCCTCCTGGTTTTAGGTTTTGTAGTTTTATTTCAGTGCCAGTGAAATGCACAACACCCTCTCTATGGCATTACTCTCGTCTTTACCAGAAATTGATTGCTTTGAAATGCCTTAGCACCACACTGCAGGGATGTGAATCTGTACCCAACAGGAGCATTTGACAGAATGTTCTACTTCTTTCTGAACAGAATCAATCGTTCCACACAAACAATAACTCATAAAAAATTGAACTGAGCAAAATGAAAAGGGAGGAGAAAGGAAGCCTTCTGCAATTTTTCACYGAGATCAAATGAACACAGACTTTCTGCCCAGGTTCTCAGGGAGAGCTAAATAAATGCTCAAGGAAACGTGAGTACTTCTGTTGATGCTGTAGAAACACTTTTCATCTTCTATTAATTTATGCTGACTGAAATACTGAATATTGAAGCCCTTGAACAACTTGCAGCCCACAGGCTATCATTCAGGAATAACCATCAAGAATGCCAAAGCTCRTTTTTTATTTCCCTGGACTAAATGCAGCTTGCTTTAATGTCCCCTTGTTGYCTTAATGCCTGGATGTGCTAGCTTCAGAAATGTTAGTGGTTCCCATTCCTCTATTCCAAGCACACTCTGYTTTTTCCTTTAAATCAATAACCCATGACAGGCGATACACTGAGATGCCATTTGAGACATTACCACCCACAACTGACAGGGATTGTGGCTGCACGTTACCCCTCACCCACAGGACCTCACCCACAGATTCTTGCAGCTCCCTTCCCCAGCACAGCCATTTGAGGCAATGCTCACAGAACCAGCTCATGGTGCAGCAGGACAGGACCTCCAGAGTGAATGTTGGGACTGAGGGCTCAATATCCACACAAGGATTTGAGCCAGGCTCTGTCTCTGCCAACCCTGCAGCGACTGATCCAGACAGGATCATCTGTGAAAGAGCTGCACAGTCTGAGACCTCAGCAAGGGTGTCATTCTTAGGGAGAGGAAGATYCACAAAGGATAGGCATCAAAATGCCAACATTAACGTGTCCCCACTTTTTAAGGCACTCCATATTAAATTGCTAACTGCCTGTCAAAGCTTACATAGTACTGCACTGTTTTAGTCACCAAAATGACCCAGTCTCTGATCTCCCAGTACACCTTTCTTTTTCTCTTAAGGGTAGGAAAATAACAGTAAATGTCAAGTGTTGGCCTGCTGACATCCACTGTGAAACTYCTATTTACTTCCACTAGAGAAGGTTTCAGGAAGCCACATTTAACACATCTAAATCTTCTCAGAATCCAATTCTACTGGGAAGTCAGAAATTGCCAGTTGTCAGCAGCAATATATAATGTGCTGTCTATACAGTCCAAAAAAGCAAATAATAAACAATCACATAAAAGCATGTAGATGTATAATGCCTAATCAATACAGGCACCTTTTGCCTCTATCACTTGTTCTGATTGCTTACTGCTCTCACAAGATATATATTTTCAATTAGAAGCTGTCTGTTTATCCATAAATAAACAACATATTTCATTTTGATGGAAAACAAACCAGGGAAATTTGATTCTGCAAACACAAATTCCAAGCTACCAAATCCTGGGTACTGGACAATGATGTTCATAGTTATTACGGCACAGCAACCTAATTAAAAAAATTTAAAAGGGCACTTACATAGATTATGACAACTACTAAATATATTTGCCTATATTCGTGTATTTTAGTATGCTCATTTTTCATACCAGTCTGTGCAGCTGTGTCTGCATATGAATATAATAAAACATTGGTCTTTTCAAGTTCTTCCTGACAAGGGAAAAAAATCTACGTGGTAGAGAAAGGTTAAGTTGTGATATTATGCAATCACAGCGAACACTGCAAGTCCTGCAGGGAGTACTGTTTCAGTGACCAAGTTGTGCAATACTAGCTTATTTTCTTAAATGTAAAGAAAATTTAAAACACATGTATCCTTGAAATTTTTAAGCAAGTACTGTATCTTAGAAAGCAAATACATACAATTACAAAGCTACACAAAGTAACTGAGTTGGACATATACAGAAAGATATTTTCTTTTAATATTGTTCAATCCTGAGAATGTCAAAATTATGAAGCTGCTCTGTCAAAAGTTGCTGTACATTAAAGAAAAACAAACCTGGAAACATTTCCACATTCCAGATGCCTCCGACTAATCCTTTGCCCATGTACTGAAAATGCACAGTATTGAAGGAAATGAAGCACCCAAAAACACTTCCCCCACTCTTTTTTTTTAAAGGGTCAGGGTTTTTTTAAAGCAACAATGTCTGATGCTTAAAGAAAAGGATAATTCCTCCCTTCAYGCAGATCTTACAGACAGTTCTGGATGCACCAGGGTTCTCAGGTTAGCATCCTCAGCAGTAGAGAAGCAGCCCACCAYGCCAGGGTTTGTGTCTCCCAGAGAAAATAAATGCTTGTTGATACAGGGCCATCACTGCTCTGAGTGTCCCCAAATTGCACAATATGCTGCTCCAGCCCACCTGCCATATTAAGTCCACTCCTATAAAGTTTCTGTCTAAGGATTTCAGTCATTTTGGACCAAATTTATACTTYCTGTAAAATTAATGAATAAATCTCTTTACAGAAATCTGAAACTGAATTCATATAATAGTACTATTGTCATTAACTGTTTTAACCTGSTGATGTACACACCTTCCTCTTTAGTCTTTTGTTTGCAGCTTGAACTCATCAATCATACCATGTCTGGCACTTCTGAAAATTCAGAGGCACTGAAGAAACAAGAAGCACAAGTCAGGAAACTCCCATTGTTATTACCACTGCTGAAAAGAGGCCAGGCATATCAAGTAACTTAAGTTTACTGAAAGATGGACTATACAAGTTTGAGAACACCTTCCAGGCCAAAGTGGGCTTATGGATAGAGCAAGCTTGCTCCTGCCTGTCCCACACATCTACACCTTTGTTAAGAAAGGGATTTAGTCATGAGTCTAAGTTGATACTTTCATCACTAAGGTCCTGTAGAATTACAATGGCTTCACCAATATACTAAAATGTGGCAACTCATACATGTAGATGAACCTTCAGATACTGCAGGAGAAAGCAAGAACATCATATGGGAAATTAGCTGCTGAAGACAAATAAGAAAAAGTTGATATATATGGAATGAGCCAAAGATGCAGATGCTCCAAGTGTGGAGGGTCTCTGATGGGAGGGATACCATGGCTCTGCTAAGCACCACATGAAGCCCAGGGAAGGGGAACAGGCCCAGTGACAAGGTACTGTAGAAGCAGCAAAGTAAAAATATCCCATGGTTAGACTTGTTTGCAACAAGGATTGCAGAGCAATCYAACAGCACCATTTCATATAACCTGGTGTTGGATAATGCGGTTCAACTTCCCAGCTTCATGTTCTGCACACAACAGTCAGAAAAAAGAGATGCACTCTGCCTTTCCACTCCCAAATCTTGTATTCAGAGAAACCATGGATGGCAGTCTGGAGACTCAGGAATTTTAGAAACTTTGCTGCTTCCCTATCTACATCTCTAATCATGTCTGCCTAATCTCTTACCTTGCTTTTTAACCCCTCCTGCTTGAGTAGCTACATYRGCCCAGATGACCTYTAGARGTCCCTTCCAACCCTAAGTACAYTGTGATTCTGTGAAACATAAATTTKATTGTCATCTTTCTGCACTCCTCTAATATAAAATAATAATTTGACTGTGGCATTGATATTATGAAATACCTGAGCATAGATGCACTTTTCAAAGGGAATTCTTTTTGCTGGAAAAAACTTTGTGGATGCTGAATCTACATTAGCTGTGGATAATGAAAATGGAAAATCACAGACAGGATAACAACAAATCTTATCTTTGACATTAGACAAGTTAATCACAAAAGCCATAAAAATCCATTTCATCACTATGATTCAGCCTCAGTCCCAGGACTGCCACATTAGTCAGTTTACAACCTTTAGAATACTTATAAAATTAAAATCTTAAAACACCACCTGTTAAGGTGAAAGGAGAATCCAAGTACCTCAGCCACCCTCTGAAAGCCCATATCGAGACAGAGAGGGCAATCCTTTCCTGCCAAACTGGTTCTGTCAGGTCTCGTGCCACCCCTTCATAATCTCTGCTCTCCTCTGATCCAACCTGATTGTAGMCTTTTTGGTCGTCTATTCACTGACTAAACTTCTTAAAACTTTGCATACTCTTGTTTAAAATTGCATGACCCTTTAGCACATATACCACCTTCCTTCAATTTTTCTTTTGAAAATGTACCTCATGACCTAACTTGTGCCATTCTGCAGACTGGCAGTGCCCAAACCAACGTTATCAGCTTGTCTCAAGATTCTGYTTTGTTTCTGTGCCAGTCCCTCCAGCAGGACACTGTTGTTCTCTAAAATAGTAACAGCTATTATGTCTCACAAATATTACTATGCCTGGTTCCATTTTCTGCATTCAAAAATCACACAGAATGTGAGCATGATATACACACATACAAAGAAAACTGTATTTAAATACGTAATTCCATGTACTATTATCTACACATCAAAAGTTACCAAAGAAACTCAGCCACCTTCTGAACCCCCAAAGAGTGACAGACACATACACACACAAACTTTGTGGCTGATATCATTCCACTAAACACAGTTCATCTTGCTTTATTTCACATGATGAATCATTTCAGTAGGCAACACTTTGTCATATCTACTGTTGTCTTCCAAGAGATTTTAAAAATAATTTTAATCCATTATAAAATGCCAGTGTTTGTGCACATCAGCTGCACCTCTCACTGCAGAGRTGAGATGTGCCTGTAGGACAATGAACATACAAATCTTTTATYCTCCATGCACTGGACATCAATAAAACTCTTCCTGCTCATTAGTTCTCAAAGCAACCAGACTTCAAACATAAAACAGGTCTCTTTGGACACAAATATCTTTACTTTCAGGTTAAAAAGACAAAATATCTAAGGAGTAGATCCTGAAATCTTACTGAACCCTGCCAATTCATAGCTGATGTTTTATAGGACTCCAATTWAAGATCAACAGTTGAATATTCTTCACTGTACTTCTTCTTTTGAAGTCCTGAGGAGCTCTTCAAGGAAAAGGCTGTTGCTGTGTCATCTCTAAGTCTGTAATGGACTTTTCAAAATCAGTACCTGGGAGGCAATCTGGGGGGCTGCCACTATACATTTAACTACAGTAATTAAACCTTCAAATTCTCTGTTTAGCAGTAACGATGCATTGTGTTATAAATGCTTTCAGSACAGACTGAAAGGACATAGTGAATGCCACTCATTACAATCAGTATATTATGGTAATAAAAACACTCAAAATTTAGTACTGCTTGACAGATAACTATTTACATCCAATAGGATCTGTGATTCAGCATGTGTTATCTGTGTGCAAGGTATGTGAAAAGGATTTAAGAATTATCATAAAATTATGGTGATTAAGAAAACACAGGATTTTTTAGTGTCCAAACCGACTAAACTCTTTCGTTATTAAGCAAAGAAAGTGAACCAGCAGGATTAAAAGGGATTAAAAATACCTTTAGAGGATTAAGATCACCAAGATACACAAAGAAATTCATTTCCATAAATTACCAAGGCACTACTACATACCTATTAGGTCATCTGAAAATACTGTTCCAGTACCTGCTGTGACATTGAAAAAAAGCCCCTTTTTTTTTTTTGTTTTACTGATTTGCTCTGCACCAGGCACCTCTTTGCCAAAAGCCAGTGTGCTTTTCACATTCCGTTATTTTGCCTTTTTATGTGGGTCCTTCACAGGTCTCACCTGAAAATATCGGGGAGGGAAATTGTTTCTTTCTTCATAATAGAAAAATGGTAAAATAYAAAGAAGAGTTGGATCTATCCATGAAAAGAAAAAAAAAGTCAGGTAAAAAAACAATACCATACTTCTATATCAGTCTGCAAAAAAGTGTTTTGTAAATTTTTCAGATAGAACCCTGTAGTTAAATCCATTGAAGAGGTAGGTTGAATTTACTGGAGRGGTAAACTGAAAAGTAACAGGCAGAGCTGAAAAATTAAAGCACTGGAAGGAAAAGTCATTATCACCTTCCTCCTCTTCCCAAAACAGGGATCAGTTTCCAGCACAGAAAAAATAGATTGGCATCCATAAACCTGGATGTTTTGCACTGAAACAAAAAGCAAARTAATGCCAACCTTTTCACCTCRTMTTCAGTGCCTTTATTCAATATGTARGTGCCTAACTCTTCATCAGAACTTTCATGAAAGAAAATCACCACTGACATCCCTGTTTTATAAATGGAGACCACTGARGCTTTTGGGAAGAGAAGGAAGAAGAATGACTATTTGCCATTATCCATCAGTACCACCTGCAGCAGAATAATGACACTCCAGAGTCTCAATGCAGTTAAATGCTGTCTGCAAATTAATACATATAAAAGCAGGGAAAGAAAATCCCCCAGGTGTTTCACAAAACATACCTTGTTCAATTATTCATTTATTCTGACAATTTCAGTTAMATTTAAATTAGGTTTAATATTCCAGGGTATGCTAATGCCTGCCATAAGTTCTCCGCGATCCCAAAAAATGAAATTAGTCCTCATTAAAACCAATAGACCTGCAAAATCTATGTAGCATTTAAAAAAAAAAAAAAATCAAGCTAGCCCCTGCGTTTAAGCCAAGGCCAGCAGCAAATAATGGGACTTTAGACACAATAGCCACAAGAGCCAGGAGCCAGCATGCCTAGAATTATGGGATCTTGAAAGGTAGGTTTAGATTAGATATTAGGATCAAWTTCCCTCCTGTGAGGGCAGTGAGGCACTGGAATAGTTGGCCAGAGAAGCTGTRGGYACCCCATCCCTGAAAGTGTTCAAGGCCAGGTTGGRTRGGGCTTTRAGCAATCTGGTCKAGAGTTCCTGCCCATGGCAGAGGGTTGGAACCAAACGGTCTTTATGGTCCCTTCTAACAGAAACATTCTATGAATCTATCCTTTTCAATTTTAATTAGAAGATGCTGTATTAAAAATATTTTTCTTGCACAGCTTAACAGGCCAGAGAGGGAGCTGCAATTGTGGAAAGGCAAGAGGATGCACAAAACACAAAACTAATTTAACCRCAAGTTAAGCTACTGAGATGACCAATCGTCAAGGGATCCAGCAATGAAAAGAAATGGAAAAAAAGTAAAACCAATATCAGACTTTATTGCTGGGGACACACAGTTGGACAAAGGGCAGCAGAGATGAGAAAGCCAACAGTTAAAGGCTCAGGGAGGAAAATGTTCTGCAAGGTAAGTGAGGCTGGGAAAGGCCCTGGTACAKGGGGCAGGGTGGAAGAGTCCAAACACAGCCACAGCAGCCCCTGGCAATGCTCGACTGTGAGGGAGGAGCTCTGAAAGCCCCTGTGGTCACTCCAACATCTATACCCAATGTTGGAATAAATGGTGGAAGCCTTCTTTAACAATGATACATTAAATATACCCTTTCTTCTCATTCTTAATTACTGCCTTACAGCACCAGATACACACACACAAACACAAAAACCCTTAAAAACCTATTGGCACCAATCCCACATTCATTCAGGGAAAACTCCACGATGAGCAGTGAGGAATTGCAGCATGYATATGTGCATATGAGTACACTGTAGCTGCAGTCACTGCTGGGCACAACGCCCTTACTAGGAACAATTTTAAGCATATGTCCCATGTTAAAAAAAAAAAAAAAAATAAGGGTTCTGGGAAGTAACTGGCACAAAAGTCTTCCTTGGACTCAAATGCACAGATGTACCCATATTACCAMAAGTCATTTCAGGACTGTTGGACTGTTTACAAAACAAACCCAAAAGGGTAATTCTGGAGTGACACCATCTGAGCTCATATTTGTGGTGGCAGATAAGATACCCTTTTTATAAGTACTGGCTTTTTTAAAAATACCCTAATTTGACAACCCCAACTGACCATTCTAAATCTGCATTCAGKAGTTGATATTTTTAGAATTTTCTGGCACCAAATTCTAAGAAATGGCAGGCATTCAGTGTCTTTCAAATCCATGACACTCACTTGTGGTRCTTTAATTGAGATTTCTAAATCCAGTCTCAGGTTTTAATATTCATATAATCAATTACCCTTGTGATATACTTCAGATACACACTGCACATAGTCTAKATCTCAACAGACTTGTATTTTCTCCTTGCTTAGAAAACAATAATTGCACAACAAACAAAATAGTGTGCAGTGTGAATATTAATTCAGCAGTGTCTCCACAGTCTTTTTTTTTGTCCTTTGTCCTGTCTCTTCCAGCAGAGAAACGAAAAAATCATGGCAGACCCAAACATTTTCTTATGGTGGAATCATCAATGTAGACACATTTTTCATTTCATGTTCAGGATYGGTAAAACCATAGGATTTATGCTAACATAGCATATAAATGGCAATCAAAAAAACCAAAGGATTTAATTTCTGATGTTTGAATKATTAATCTACCTGAATGCAGCACCGACATGCTGCTTTTGAAATTCCCTCTTCACWTTCAACAGTAAAAACTGTCAGAAATCCTAGTTCTTTCCCTTTCACTAAAAATGAATCTGTAAGCATCCCAACTATGCATTTCTGATTTTCTGCCAATAAACAAAGCATCACTCTCAAGTTTCRATGCTCTAACCTGAGAATTCCATTAGACCTCTCCCTACCCACTCTGTGCCCTGCCTGTGCTTTGTGGAGATGCTCTGCTTACAGCACAGCTGAGAACTGGACTATCATTCCCAGTCCAAAAAAAATAACAGAAAAATATAACACTGTCAGCTGGAAAGGCACAGGACAARYTTTTGTYACTGAATCTAGACAACCACTCCCAGAAGCTGAGCTTCTTTCAGCAATTTTACCTGARGAAACTGAATTTACTCACTTCTCCAAGGATTAATGCTTTTAGCTTGCACTTTCTTATTTGTTATRTGAGTGCAAAAACGTTTCACCAGTGCTGTGAAGTTGGTGACTTCTGCTCCAATTGCCATTCATAAATGGCAAGGACAATTATCATTAAAGCAGCTACAAAACAGACCTCTAGCAGAGGGCTACAATGCATTTCCAATGTATTGTGACAAAGGTGTTTTTCAACATAGCCTGCACAATGGAAGCAAAGYGATGTGCTGAGAATGTTCTACTTATTGAAAGGGACAAACACATTGCTCTTTGCTTCAATACAAAATGTGGCAATTAGGCACCACATCAGAATTGTTACAGCTACATAAAGCACTGTGAAGACTAATGCAATACAGAGCTAAAGGCTAATGTAATACAGTCAGATTCTCTACAGTGCAGAATAATAACCTTTTAATCTAYGAACCATATGCTGGACAACAGATTTTTTTGATAATCCCTGGAGTGTTTACTCCATATATACATTTACATGGTGTATACATCTATTCAACATGGAAATTCTGTTCTAAATTTATACAGAGCATCTTACAGTGTTCTTTAAAAGTTATATACGACTTAAGGAGAGAACTTGCTGCCACCATTTGCTGCTATGTGTTATGTATAGCATTTACATACACATCGTATTTAAAATTCAGTGAAGCTGCTGAAAAGTACGTTTAAAACAAAATTTAAGATAAAGTCGAATGAAAATTTCAACTCAAAGTCAAYAAACAGCTGAAAAGATTCTATGCTAGATATTTTTAAGAGTCCCTTTTGAAAATACATTTTACTTTCTCTCTGAAATAAATCACTGTTACTTGGAAACACGAAATAAAGGACAGATACAGAAAAGTCTTTGTGTTTAACTGCTTTGAGCAAATAGTTTCCACACCCGCAGCCTTCCTTTGTTACCTCCGGGTAAAGATCGCTTTCATGTTTATCATTTCCTTGTTGCAACTAATTAAACTGCCAAGTTTTAAATCCCTGGCAGCTTATACAATTCAGACCAATTATTGTATGCACAAGGACAGACTGACTACATAAAATTTAYATTCTCTGTCCTTCAGAGTTCATCATGGGAGCTCAATGCCAAGATCAAAAAATCTAAATTTTAATCTCAGTTCTATGAATTTGTAACCTTCTAACCTAATTAAATTCCTTCACATTTGTTTCTTCTCTGTAAGTTTTAAATACCTTTTCCATGCTTCTCATAAGAAGATTCATAATAATTTGATAATATTTGAAAACCAGAAAAGGGAGACAAAGGTAGGTGCTGATCAGTTCTCCCTATGCTCACCACAAGTACCCTGTGGAGATCTGTGTTACAGTTTAGAAATATGCTGGACAGAGGGAAATGTCCAAAAGGGGGAGATGAAGAGTCAGGTTATTCTTCAGGGCAATGAAAATGAAATCCAGGTCTTTCTCTTGAAGTGTTAAGAAGCTAAAATTGTCTTTTGCTACCTTCCRGAGTCTGATTAAGAAAGTGCTGTCAAGGTCGTCTCCCTCTGCATATGAGGAGCCTCTTCTGGAAAGAATGGACTGGCTCTGCTTTGAAGATAACATGCAACAATTCTCAACACAACTTCAGCATTTATGTGCTCAAGTGACAAGCACTTGAAAAACGCTTCAAAAGGCTACAGTATTAGCATCAGCACAAAGCCCTGCACTTGGCAAATACTAATCACAAAAGAAAAGTGAAGAAAAATGAAGGTATTCTTTTTTAATTAAAGAAATGGAGACAAAGGATAAGGAAAAATAATTATATTTCTTTAGTGGGGTATTAATGCTACAACTTAGTGAAGAATTAACCTAATCATAGCCACACTAYACAATCTGTTTTATCTCCATCAATATACTACCTTACTTGAAATCAATTTAATGTACTAAACAGTAACACCCTGGGTTCTACAATTCTCAGCCAGATACAGAACAAAGGGCCTCAGTGGGARTTAAGCACACTGATGAGAAGGCCCTGGGATTTCCTATGATAATAYTACTTCAATATATCAAAGTATATATTCAGTAAATACATGTACAACAAAACCAAGATTTAACAGGGCTGAAAATAAAAACTTTCATATGCAGGTAGTCTCCTGTATGTTATGTAGGAAATTACCTCTTTGAGCTCTAACATAATTTTAAAACATGATCTCAAGTATCAAACTTGGTGAGAGTTTGTGCAGTCCGGAAGAGACTACAGGTATTTTCCACAACCTAAGCAGGGCTACTAACAAAATCAGTCTCAGTCATAATAATCACAGGCTGCAAGAAGTGAAATTACAAAGATAAGGGAAAAAACTTCCTCACCATGAACGTGGTTAAGCACCAAACCAGTCTACCCAGGGAGATTTAATCCAACCTTAGAGATCTTAAAATCTCAACTGGGTAAAACCCTGAGTGACCSAATCTAACTGTGAAGGCAGCTCTACTCAGATCAGAGCAAGGTGGACAACAGGATCTCTCCAAGTTCCTCATAACTTACTCACTTCAAGGAAACCCAGTAGATAAATGCTGCTCAGTCATTTTTACAGACATTTAAGAAATGTGAAGAACATTTCTAACTTTTTTGAGATTCATCTAGAAGAAAGGACGAGAACGAAACTCCTAAATCAATCCWGCACTACTGTGGAAATTCACTTCATAAAATAAGCTAAGTTCCACCTTACATTATGCCCCACAATCTCTCTCTTCCAGCGATTAGGAAAAGTCTTCTAATTTCGAGCCCATATTTATCACCAGTGGCAATGAATCCAAACTTCATTTCATTTATTTTACTAGCAAAAGGAAGACTTTTCCTCTAAGGTCTGTAACAAGAATACTAAACAAGACTAAATTAATTAGTCTTTTCAGTACAGTAGCTTTATCTCACAACCTTCCGTAACAACATCTCTGCTTATACCTTTACTCATCTTATGATTCTTGAGCAATGCCATCTATACTTGAACTAAAGCTGAACTAAWTTTTTTTTCACACGAAAAAACCCAAGACTTTCCAGATAAAATAAATTTTCAACATTTCCTATTGGAACCACTTACTTGCTCAAAGAACAAACATCTGGYTGTTCTATCGCTTGATTTTACTTTATTAAATCAATGCACTGTATCCTATTTATCCCATTTTGCTTTATCTAATTATTCTTCACACTTTAGTTAATTTTTCCCTTTTTGCTCGTACTCTTGTATTCAATTATTTCTAACTATAATCTCTTGAATCAAGAGCTGTTCTGCTCTACATTTCTACATCATTTAGTGCAGCACTATCCTGCTTCACAAATAAGCCTTTAAAATGCAATAGTAACATATACATTTTATTAGCCTTGAGGCTGGCTGCCACAAAATCATTCATTTAATGAAATAATTTTATGTTTTCCTGTATTCATATGCCTATAGTAATACTTGCTGTTAATGGGTATAATGTTCTCTCTTTCTGAAACTTCCTATGATTCAGAAATTCCTGGATTGGGCAAGGGAAAAAAGTACACTTTCAAGATTTCTATAACACACTAGTTATTCTATTTTTTTCTTTCTTTTCTTTTTTTTTAACAATAGCAAGTATAGAAAATACAACACAATTTATAGAGAAAGCCAGAGAAGTCAAACATTCAAATTCATGGAATCAGAAAAGAGGAAAAAAGTCCTATCACCACACTGACTGTGCTATCACCTCATTTGTGAGAGGAATTGTTTTACAGAGTAATTCTTTTTATACACATTTTCCAACACTCATCCACTCTCAGCAAGTAAACACAAATGGCAACCTATGCAAGGTTTGTTTAGAACAATCTTCTGGGGTTTATATTAATAATGTTGCCCGAGGCAAAGGTAATTCAGCCCTAGTGAGTAATTAACTGGTTCTGAATATAATCTAAAAAAAAAAAAAAAAAAAACAGCAAAAAATGTATTACCAAAAATGCATTGAGTAACACCAATATTTTCTTCTGAAATTTGTTTCTTTCTTTGATGATGATGATGTGTTCATTGCTTGTAGACTGCAGTGCTTGTTAACTTCTTTTGGTTTATATTCACAGTTCATCCAGCAGCCTCTACCAAAATGTTTATCTGGTAGATACTTTACTGATTACTTTACTGATTACTGATATGCAGTAATAAATTACTTCTGATTAGACATGTTACTTGGAAATCAGAATGAAATTTTTATTGAGATAGAAGAATAGAACTGTATAGAAACTCCACTGAGAATATGGATGACTTGTTAAGGTCTCTAGAGAAAGCCAGTCTTCTTGACAGCTTTAACTCAAATCCCACAGCTGGGATTTTGTTCTAAAATGTCACATTCAACAAAAATTTATTTTACAGTTGAGAATTTCCCTGTCAGGTATCTAGAGAACTTAGGGGCATACAAGAATTGGAACTGAAATATTTTAATGAAGTAGCAATTACAGGCCAACAGGCATCAACTTTCAGACAGTCAGTTCTTCCCAGAGGTCCTTTTAGAAATAGCAACCTTAGCTAAAAACAGCATCTCGACCTGAAAGCCCAATGACAGAAGACAACTGCCTTCATGGCATGCGAGACAGATGATTTACTGTTGCAYAAAGTATTCTGCATCAGGCACTTGAGCCCTGTGACTCTGTATCCTCACTGCACTGGCTTTGTTGGTCTCCTAAGGAGGACACCAGAAATAACACTGGAATAAAAGTAATTTTCTTCTCCAAGTGGCTAAGATAAATTAATCCCAGAGTGGCAGGAATAGCAAAGCCAAGGGGAGRAAAACTATCACATAAATGAAATTTCTATGAGTTTCATTGGCATAAAGGAAAGGTCTCTTGCCTGAGGAAATTACAATTAGCAGTCCTGAGCAAGATTTCATTTACAAGAGGAGAATCAGAAGGCAAATGGAAGATGGAGATCCACAAAGAAATGAAGCAGCAGCAGTTCACTGAGCAGTCAGACTTGGATATGAGGAAAGGGAAGARTGAAAAATCTCCTCAAGCAAGGCTGTACATAATAGGCTTATCCCCTTTTTGAAGGAAAAATCCTTGCTGAAGGTAATTCACAATAAACTGGTGAGAATGTTTCCACATTTTGCACCARWTGTTCTGGCCCTATTAAGTTCCTCAGATATGGCCTAAAATGTTTGGAGCAAACTACTTACAAAACTATTTATTATATATATATATATATATATATATATGTATGTAAATATTTCTAATTGTCTTTATTTAAGAGCTAACAGACCTATTTTTTTTTTACTAGAATCAAGTAATTTAGTATCTCATCTACTTTTTTTTCTCTTTCTTTCTTCAAGGTCAGACAGAGCTAAATTTGCCAGCAGGTGACTGTGAATGACTAGTAGGATGACACCACCTTTGTTCTGCTCATTCTCACTCAGAGTAAAGTATTCTGCAYATAGGAAATCTGGGCCTTTTTGTTATCTCTGTATTCCCAGCCATTAAATCTAAATAGTGTTGTTTTGTCATAACCCACCTTCTGTGATTTGGAAGRGTTCACAAGATTTTAAAATGTACAATCAGATGGATGGCAATGGATTAGTCAGGCACAAGGTCAGCCAAATAGTGACTGGCTCACAATAAAAAAGCAGAAGASTTTAAAAATGTAGGATCCAAAATAATCCCATGAAAATTTAATGGTGTATTACTATTTGATACAAAAAAATATATAATAAAATACAAACTTATTTGTTCTAAATATTTCCCAGGCCAATATGAGTTAACAGACACATGAGTGCACTAAASCCCCACTATTCATCTGACTTCTTGCTTGTGTTCCTGCATGGCTTTCCCTCCTGACTGGGAAAGTTTGTCTTTGTTTTCACTGTTTCACTGTTTTGTCTTTGTCTTCACTCTTCTTGTCTTTTTATTTGGGCTTAATTCCTTCACAGGATCTACTTACTGCATCAAGGAAAACATCCAAAACCAACTGAAGGAAGCTGTACCTAAGAGAAGAACAATATGTGCATATGCAGTAACAAAACTCTCCACACAGGCAGATTCACTGTCCCTCCTAACTTGTTTCTAGTAACATCACATCCCTGCAATAATATATTTTATTTCCATATTTTAATGTGCAGAGAAGTTAACACACTCCTTGAAACAAGACTGCAGTAACAGTAACCTCTTAAAGCTGAATTGCTATTTTATTTTCTAGTTCTACGAGACACACACTAAATGTGCATTCTTYTGCTTAAGATTTTACCTTTTCCTCTCAGTCTGACCTCAAGCCYCAGCCTTGGACTCTCCACACCTCTCTAGAGCATGCAAAACTCCGTGACCACTGGGGCTTCAGCAGGCCCATGGCTCCTGACCAGGGGACAGCCTGGCACTCTTTGCAGAAGATAAATAATTCACTGTAAAATACAGCATGCTGCAATATAAAATACAAATATTCTGGTGTTAGAAAGTAAAGTTCTGATAAGTATTGTACCCTCAAATACCAACACTGACATTGCTAATGGTAGACTTTACTAGCATTGGCAGAAAAAGGGTGACATCTAGCTATTTCTCACAAAGAATTTAAAATCTCAGCTTCATTTATTAAAAATGCTGAGAATTTAAAATCTCAGCTTCATTTATTAAAAATGCTGTCACATATCATCACTAAAGCTCCTTCCTTTCACTGTAATAAATAGTAAGGATTATCTATATGGGATTTTTTTTTTCCTCCTTTAAATGGAAGACTACCTTTGTTAGAGAAATGAGACTCAKGGCCAGTGCAGAAGCTGCTGTCTGTGACATTTGGCAGAGCAGGACAATGACCTTCCTTCTGCAAAGAAAGCCTGGATAAGGACAGAGCAAGCTTTCCATTGGTGGGCATTAGAGGCAAAGAGGAGGGGAGAAATCAGATCATTAGATTCTACATTGGGATAAAAACAATTACTTAGAAGGGAACTGTCTGCAAAACAACACTGTTGAAAGCARAACATCACACAGCCTCATTCCTAAAGGTTGACCACATTACTGAAATATCTGTCTCCAGCACCGGGAAGGACTCGGTGTGCTAAGTGCTATTCAGATACAGAACAATTAAATAACCTCTCCCAAAAAGCTTGCATGACAAACACAAGGCAAAAAAACCAAATGGATGCTGACAGATGGGGAGAGATGAAATAATGAGGAAGCACCACTAATCCCTGACTTGAGACCATGTCAGCGCATGAACCTCTACTGCTCACAGAGATTTTGCTTTGAGAAGGTTGCCTTTTTTTAAAGAGCCAATTTCAGGAAGAAAAYTTGCATTGAGGGAAAAAGGAAATTGAAGATTGACAGCTTACAGCAGATAACACACGTGAGAGGCCTGGACTGGGGAAATACAAGACTGGTACTACAGAGAAAGGAAACATCAGCTTTCCTGAGTGGTCAATTATACAGTTGCACAGCATATCTACCTGTCAACTCTATCCTTTACAGAGAACAAGCAAAGTACAAAAAAACCCAAAGTTGTTAGGCTCTTCACACATATCCCAACTCTGCTGTCCACAGGGATACTTCTAGCTGGGAGAGACTAGCATGTTGAATAAGCCAAAACTCAACATATTGTCTTTAATCAAAACACACTGGAGCAGCCTGGTTCAGAATGCTAAAAGCTGGGATCATCATGGCATCATCAGGTTGGAAAGAAGCAAGCACCACCTCTCACCTTCTCACAACCGTTTTTATTAGGAATACTGAGAGAAGCCAAAAGGATATATGCTTTGTCCTTGAATGCTGGAGATCTGGGCACCTTTTGGGCTGACATGCTGCTCTTCCTTTAGATGCTGCTGCCACCTTACCAGACACAGCAACGTTTTCTCCAGACACAAACCTTATGCCAGATGCCTTTTCATTAAAGTCCTTATCTCAGGCTGGCATTCAGAAATCTGGATGATGTAACAGTCTGCATTTGATGGAAATAACTGTTGAGTTGGGAGTTGTCAGCATTTATTATAGGCATAAAGAGTGTCACATAACAGCAGACTAGGGAAAACCAGAATTTACACAGCTTTGAGAAGAGGCAAAATTGTATGACACAAAGGTAGTTTCTGAAAAAGGAATACTAACAGATTGTGAGCTTTTCCTAGTCATGCTCTCACATGGGGAAGAATGGGAAAAAAARGACAACATATATGAAAAACAAATTGAAAAAATAATCTTAAAAAATAGTTCTCTGGCAGACCTGTCTAGGTAGGTTACAAAGTCCAAAATTTCACATTTAAAATGTATCAAACAGCAGCATGCACACAGCAGATAACTATGCTTGTAGACTCTCTTCATTGCTCTTCACAGGTATCTGCAAAAAGGTCATGGAAGAAATCTTCCTTAATAGCTGTGTCACAAGAACATCAAATGAATTACTGCATAATTCACAAAAAAAATCAGCCTACTTTGTTGGGCAAGTAGCCTTTATGGCTACTCTTAYTTGACACATTGCCCTTTGGTGACCGATACCTTGCCAGAGGATTAGAAATCAGAAAAAGCCTTCCTKAACATTGCTGGGGAAATCTGATCCCACAGGTAAGGTGGCATCTCCTGAAGTAATGGTCACATTCTCCCAGCCAAGTCAGACTGTAAGCATGATGGACACAAAACCTAGGTTTAGAAAACTGCAGGGTCAGAACCTGATAGATAGTTAAATATTTGCTCTGTGCCTTCTCACCCTCCTGGTCACACACTGTTCAACCTTCCCCAAAAGCCAGTAAATCTATGGCTTTGATACTGGCCATCAGATCCCCCTGATTTCTTCAGTGAGGACAGTGCCATACCACCATCAATGGTTCCATTTGACTCAGACACACAGTGGTCACAAAGATTACTGTGTGTAACCCTCCAGATGTCCAGCCTGAACCTCTGCAGAGCCTTCTTACYCTCCAGCAGATAACACCCCCACCTGGCTTGATGTTATTGGTGAATTTACTGAGGGCACATKCAATCCCCCCATCCACATTAGTTATYCAGTTGTTAGACTAATAATACATATAAACAATAATTAGTCATGCACACAGTATMATTAGGTATTTTTATCCTGAAAATAATTACAAAGCACCATTTTTCAAAAACTTGGAAAAACAGTATAGGTAACTAAGCAGAGGTGGGTAATCTGTTCCGAGGGAAACCACAGTGCCACAATGAAACAGCAGCATATTCAATGCAATGTGTTCTTCTGCTTTACTGRGGAAAGAAACTAAATTTCAGCATTACATTTTGCTCCCATTCTCCCCCTTTTGCTCCTCTCTCCTCATAATACCTCTAGTTTCACACAGGTGAAGATGTCCCTCACAGAGAAGTTTTTGCCTGTGCATTTCCTTCTAAAAATACAGGTTTTCTCAGGTTTAGATTCTTCTGTGCAGCTTAAGCAAGATTAYACCAGGCAGGACTGTACTTTTTCTGACTTTAGTGCTCTCATTAGAGAGCTGCTTGTTTAAAATCTTGCACAAAAACAAACATTCAGAATATAGCTGATACTTAGTATTTTTGAGAAAGCTGACTGACATGATAAAACAGCCAAGCCATGTCATACTGCTGTACTTAATCATTAATTAGTCTAATGAACACTGAAACCCCACCAGATAGGATGAAGTGGTGACTCAGAGCAGCAGATGTGATTCTGCTCTGAAACCTCTGGGGAGWGTCTGTGACAGTGACTGCAGCAGTCAGTCTGAAGAGCAGTGCCACAGAGGAAGAAATTTCTGCCATGGAGGAAGAGATTAGTCCTTGAATGGCTGTTAATTTGTTCCAGACAGAGAATTTTGCTGTTAGGAAAGGAAAATGTCTTTTATGAAACCAGAATAAATCCCCAGATGGATTCTCCACAGAGAACATCTAGTTTAGAAAGGTGTCATAAACACTGGTTGCTTCTAAGTTCTTCATAACTTTATTTAGAGAGGACAAAAAGCAATAAGCTAATGCACAGAACCTAAGACATGCTTACAAAAATAAAAATTTTAAAAGGTGTATAGCAGATATACTTCAATGCTCCTGTACATGACCAAGTTGATGTATTGAAAAGATCAGCTTTGACACTGCAAGAGAAGATGAAAGACAGACYTTGGAGCTGCTCATGCCAATGACAATCATTGAGCTCTAGCAACTCTGCATGACCCCACACAGACCACTCTGAACACTAAGAGACTCAGAGAGATCAAGAGCTGAACTACAATTATTTTTCCCAGGGTAATAGTCCAGATGAGTCTCTTGTCCGAGTTAGAAAAACTCGAAAGTATGAAACTGTATCTCTGTGTGAATACTATTGTAATATGCACACTGCAGGAAGCTAAAATGTGTCACTTAAGGACAGTAAATTGCAAGCCTGAGTTAGAAACTGTGCTTAAAGTTTCTTGCAAGCATATACTGCAGGGTTTTAAAGTCACTGTCTGAAGGACTGGAGGCAAGATAACATGTTTTTCATAGGAATCTACTGGTTTAATTTGTCCCTCAGCTGAATAAATTTTAGGAATAACATTCCCTCAGAAAAAGAAAGAAAAAATTCTTTTACTATATGGTTAATATAAGAAGCACAGCTTTTAGAGCACCCTGAAAAAGAAAAAAAAAATCATATAATATCTTTTTCTTTACACAATCACTTGCTTCAGCACATCTTAACAAGACACAGCAGAAATGAGAGCTCAAGTGTTGTCTCAGATGACCAAGAGTTACTTGTTCAGTTTTCAAAAGGCTAAAACCCAGACATGGCTCTTAGATCCTGCTGAGAGGATGGGCAATTGAGCCAGGCTTCTAACCATGGAATGAATTTCTTTTTCCAATGGTAGCTTTACAGGACATTTTCAAGCACTGTCCATCCCAGATGCTGTGTTTTTCTTGTTTCTGTACTTCCTTTATACAATTTCCCTCCCTAGCATTGYGCAGTCTTCCTCCAACACCAGTTGTCTGCAATAGCACATAACTCTGTTAAGGGAATTAAGATTTCCAAAACTGGACAGAAGTCCACAATCTCAAACTGCCTACCCATATTTATTGCCTGGTTAATGTGCATTTCTGCGTTGAAGAGTTTATAGAGATGGTGGCACCACCTACATCTATGCAAGGAAAAGTCACTGGAGCTGCTCAAGCATCACTGTAGACATAGCAGCACAGCAGAATCTTCTTCAGAGATGCTTAAAGAGGAGGTGATCAGACCAGAGTTTGCAGGGGAGAAGGAATTTGACAATGTGGGCATATGTTTCAACAGTGAGATACAAATACTTGTGCAGACCTGAGCAGTGTCTTGTAGAGCCCATGTCCCAGGTCTCTCAATTGTGAGATATATAGATATATAAATACATATATATAGAAATATATACATKTATATAGATGGATATATATATATATACACATTAGATATAGATATGGGGTTTCATTTTTGGTTGTTTTTTTTTAACTATGACACATCCCAATTCTGTCTCTGTTCAGAATTATGGCAGTGCTTGAGTTAGTTTACCACAATGAGACAAGAACCATATAAAAATGGGGTCTGCAGTAAGATAAAAGCATATAAAACAGGATTATATGCTCTGAAAAATATAATGTGCTAAGCCTYAATAATTTTACTTACTCAAAACTCTAATAAAGTATGTAAGATAGGGAAGACTACCGGAATAGATTTGATAATATTMAAACTATAAATATGTTAACACAATTATTATTTCTCTACTATTGTATGAAATAGAAAAGAAAGAAAGATTCCTTGGAATGAATACATTTTTCCCTTGAGAGCTGCTCTATTTCACTAATAAGTCACTCTCCATTCCTACATGCATCAGAAGAAAGTATGAGCTGTATCCTTTCCTTTCCACTGTAAAATAGTGACATTATAAGCATGTGTSACCATCTGCAACAAAATTTAAACTTGGTTCTCAAATATGAAGATGGTTGAAAAAATCTAAAATTCCTGGAATGTGCCATCACTAACAAGCATAATTTACACTTYTCATTCTGATAAGCTCCCCTTTCTTCCCTCATTCCTGTGCAAATGGGAGCTGCTGGCTCACTGTAGCACTAAGATTTCCTTTAGTTTGTATCTCATCTGCACCAAATTCATCTCTCATCTGTATTGAACTGTGGTTACACAGTTTCAGTTCTCACATTTTGTTAAGGGCTCAAATGTAGGACAGAAGAAAGTTTTAAAAGTTTTTTTACATTCCACACTGTGTTTAAAAATAGCCAAATTGCTCCAAGTTTTAGTGAGATGTTACCTGATTTCTTACRTGCCAACATGCTCCTCACAGCACCAAGTTCTTCAGTTCTTTCCTCAGTACTTTCACTTACTTCCCTCCCTCACGAACATGCAGGGGCAATAACTATTCCTATAATAACAAAAGGCTTTTGCTTTTGTCAACTTTTGTTTTCAAGAACCAATTTCAGTACTTTCATTTAAATCTATTATTTTAAAACCTGAAGTTGAAAACATTAAGTTGCTACCTTATAAAGTTTAACTGTTCGTTTTCTTTTCTCCTTCCCCCATCTATAAACATACAAGAGAAATTAYATAACCGAGTAAGTAAGATGGTCATAGAGTAAGAAAGCCCAAATTTTCTTAACTGTCTATTTTTGTTGTGTTTTTGTTTTCCTCCCCTGGCTTCTAAAAGGGCTCTCCCCCTTGCTTCTAAAAAAAAAAAAACAGAAGCCTCTTGCATTCAAAACTGACCAGAAGAGTCAAGTTCCAGTGAGGAAGGACGTCCAGCAAGCAGAAGTTTTAATCAGCAGTCGAGTGTATCCCTGTCCCACTTTTCCCTTGTGAAACATATGGAATTTTGCAGATAATAATCTGGTCTCATATTCTTTTTCTATTTTCAAAACGTCTGTAAAACATGCTTTGCGAGAGTGCAGTATGCACGTGACTACTAAAAAGAAATAAAATATCACAAGAGGATTTTATTCTTCGGTGAAGAAGTTTCAAAACCATTATATGAAGTATTGTTACCTCCCTTAGACTTGTTAGAACTCTGGGGAAAAATCCCCAAACATTTTTAAGCAGTCACAAACGAGATCCTCCAAAACATGAGAATCCAAGTGTTGTTTAGCTCCCCCACCCTGATATCCCCCTCCCTCTCTGGACTCTCCTTCTCGCTGGCCTTACAGACATTATTCCTTCTCACCACACCAAGGAATTAMGAGTCTCATCAGTGATTTCTTATTTTGTTTCGATTTGGTGACTGTGCTCATATCACACCTATATGGCCTATTTTCACCACAGCAATCTCTTTGTTTTGCGACTGCTCACAATAACAAGGTCTGGATCAGCTTTTAGATGCCAYCATGTTTTATTTACACTTCATTTCTGGACTATTTTCATTTATAGCAAATCTTTGCAATGCGCATAACCTTTCAACCTTTTTTTTATGTGTCTCTAAGTCTGTGCCACAAGGCATATTGACTRGCCTGTGGCAGCTTAACTCTTATTGACAGACTCCAAAGAATCCAATTTACAGAACCGGTTCCTCTGCCCTTAAAGTAAAGGTGAATAAACAGATCTAAAGGGCATCATATCTCTTATTCTGTGTTTGAATGGCATCAGTAATATATTTCACTGAGGTTGTTCATGTTGCTGCACCAGGGAGCACCTAACCAGGTGACCTTTTACACTTTAATTTTATGTCTTTTCAAGATTGATTACATTGTGAGCTTTGAATTGTTTCACATTTCTATATTCCTTGTCTTTCACCTAAGAAGAAGACACTTCCTTATTGCTATGAATACAGTCCAGTATCTGAATAAAATGTGCCCTCYAGGTTTTCCCAAGGGAGCAAACCTCTGACACAAACAAACCCAAATCCCTCTTCCCCTACTGTGCTTTACAGAAAARAAGAATTGGTCATTGATTGGTATCTGATTTCCTGATAGGTCTCAAAATAAATGCTAGAAGCAATAAAAATGTACAGTTCAACAGAATGATGCACACTAAACATTAACAGCTGCATAAAGAAGGAWTTTTTACAAGATTATTAGAAATGTTTAACAGAAGAGAAATTGTTGAGACCAAACTGTGCTCCAGGAGCTGTTTAGGCAAATAATACATTAAATCAAACAAATCAGTAGAGCTATTTAGGGAACTTCCTCCAGCAATCATTCATGAATGGTCTAAAAACAGCATCACTGCTCTGATTTCATTTCATTACTTGGCATTACATATGAACAAGCTGAATGAGATGCATTTAACTGATTTAACAGCTACACTGAGTCTGTGCTACATGTAAGGCTGAGACATTTTCACAGAATTGTTCCTGCATGGCCCTGCAGTGAAATTAACACTGGATTGGTGACCTGAAAGTTATTACCAAGGCAACAGATAGAAATCAAACAGTGTTATGACTTCACTACAGGCAAAAAGGAGAGTAGAAATCAAAAGCAGAAAAAYGTGGAAAATTTTCTATTAAATATACAAATTCTTCAATAACATCAAAAGAAATGTTAGAAAATACTGTTTCTAATATATTTCTTCTTTAAATAAATACTTTGCTTTTAAGTTACCTCCAAAGAGACATTCCTTCTTTAAATATGCTTTCACAGCTTGAAGAACTATAGGAACACATTTTATCACTTACCATTAAGAAAACCACACCAAGGTAAAACAAAACAAAAGAGTACAATCAGCAGGACTGTTGGCTGATTTTCAATGTTTTAATACAAATGTCCAACCTTCTGACTGGTTTACCACTGCAGATTTCATTCACGAAAAACTGGGGATAAAACTTGTGCACATATTCCCTGCTGATCAGGCTACATTAAATGTACAAAATGGTCCAAACAAGAGGACAGATACTTTTTTAAAGTAATTTGGTATGTTAACTCCTATACAGTTCTTTGAATACATTTTTTGAAGATATTATAAAAATAAACATTGATTTCCAAATCAAGATATTACAAGCCTTTGTATTTAACAGTCAACACAAAACTTACAAGGAATTTACTTCTGTGAAAGCATTATACTGAAAAATGACAAATTGTTAAAGGCATTTAATTTGGGGTTTTGTTGAAGTTTTAAATTTTTTTTTTAAATTGAAGTGTCAGTTAATCCTCAGAAGAATCCTTTTTAATACAACTGCAACATTGTAAAAATAATTTACCAAACCCTCAGGCAGACTTTCTAATAGATGGACCCAGACTGCAGCAAAACATTTGCAGCTGTCACACCATTAGGTTTACTTTTATTCATGTCATTCGAYTCTTTTGTCTATATTCTTCTAGCCAATAGCCCAAGATAGAACTCAAAAACAAACCCAGTAAATGAGAAAAATATTTCATGTGGTCCCTCTTCAACTGGTTGAGTTAAAAGTCCAGGCTTGGGGGAAGAAACAAGAAATAACAAAAAACAAAACAACACAAAACTCCCACAACTAAGATGTTCAGCACCAGACAAATAAAGAAAACACTAACACTTAAAAGATTTATGAAATTTAAACAAAAATCCAGTGCTTCAAAATAGAATGAGAGTCTATAATTAGGAGCCCATTACAATACCTMACATCAGCACCCTGGATCTGCCTTGTTTTCAATTTCAGAAGGTTTTTTCATTGTTTATTTTTAAACCTGATGAAAATTATTATGCAAATAAACATCCACGTCAATTTTTTTAATGTTTTTGGCAGTCTAGGATTTTTTTAAGTTTGGTTTTCTATTTCTTTAACAATAAATGGATACATTATGAGAATTGCCTGAAAACATGGGATATAAAAGTTTAATTTAAAGGAAACTAGTCTTTACTTTTAACCTTACAATAATCTGCTATTGGATTTGTTGGTATTTCAACACCAACCCCCCACAAATATGTTATTTCTAATACTTTCTCTATTGTTGTAACTGTTTAAGCAGTCAGAAATTGTTTCCTACTTCCCTTGAGCCACTCAATCTAGCACCTCTAAGCACAGAACTATGTTCTTATAATCACTGTAAATTTTACTTTCTTTTATCCCATTAGTCCCATTATAAATCATCTTGAAATACTTCCTTGATCTTCTGACACTCAAGCCTTCAAAACTTTTCTKTCTGAATTATCTATCCTTTGATCTCCAACAGTTAGGACAAGGATGTACCTGTAAAAACCATCTTCCAAAAACTCTGGTTAGTTTGATCAACAAGGCAAGCAGCTTAAATAGGATGTACATTTTATAGCTTTARTCTGGTTAACTACTCCATCACAATTCACTGATTTGTTTTGCATTGTAATTTTTCTTTTAAGTGGCATAAAGCTATGATTATCCTTTTCTGTTTCAAAAGGAATAAGAACACAAAGTACACAGAGAAATCGCATCAACAGTGAGAAGGTTCTGCCTGAGAGGGAATCTTGAAGATTGGTGTATGGCATTGGCCAAATCACCCAAATTTCAAGTTTTAATTTGTTTTATGGCAAATTGGAAATTTATATTTCTAAACCAACCTAGATAAATTAACTTTTTAACTACCAAGTCAGTAGAACARGAGAAAAAAGCTTTGCTTTCTTTCTTATTTTCTTTTTAAGTGGAAATTTGACATAGTGTGGATTCAATGTCAGCAACACTGACACAGTGTTTTTAATACAGAYATAGTTTCTTACTTGTATCCTAACTACCTTCTCACAATTATWTCAACTGATAAATTACAGCATTTGGAACTAAACCATTAAACCCCTAAACCGTTCAGGGTTTTGTAGGCCACCCAAYAAGCACACACAAGAATATTTAAGARMAACACTTTTAAAAMARAAATGCTAAAGCATGSGAGTTATCTTTAAAACACAGTAAATGATACATAAACTTKTGCAATATAACTGCCTTAAAAATGTTCAAGTTTACTGCACTGCCTGCTGGGGCCTCCATCCATCTCAGTCACTCAGTCTTGCAGTTTGCTGACTAAGTACAAAACCAAAATGAAGGCTAAGCCCTAGMTACTGCTCATAGTTCTTGCACAGGTACAGAGCCATATCAGAGCCCAGTAGTATGACCCAGCTATTTTCTGTCCCCATCCCTCCCCGTGACTCTGAATGCCAAGTCACTACTACCCGTGCCTGCATCCTGCCTGTGGAGCAAAGAGCTATTGCTTTTTTCTCAGACCTGATGCACAGTCCTTAACCAGCTGATCTTGTGTTGGCTTGTTTGRTTTTAATTCATGGATAAAGCTACTGGCAATCCTTCATCAACACATCCATGTTTCAGCCACTTCCTAGCAGCTTTACTAAGACACACTCCCCGTACCTTACTAAAATTATTAATTTACATTAGTAAATACTGATGTGGTGTTCCCTTCCCACATCAGTATTTACCAATGACTGAGGGAAGAACATCAGAGCAGGATCCAGAGAAACYGTGGTTGGGCTCCTCCCTGTCCTGCACTGATTGGGAGGTGAAGGCAAAGAGGGAATGGAAGGATTGGCTCTGCCAACTTACAGCTGCTGTAAATACTGCCCAGGGTTCTTGCTGAGAGCATGAGATGAAAGGGAGTTTCAYATTTCTTGTTACCCACCCAACCAGCATCTCAACTGCCGACAAGAACTGCTTCTGGCCAGCCTAAGGCTCTGCACTTCAAGCAACACTTTCACCTCCAAATCTGAGTTTGTCCTTGGCCACAGTTCCAAAGCTGCTGCTTCTCTCTATAGGTTTTCAAAATTAATGGTCAGACTTTCACAAAGAAACAATTTCACCGGCAGAAAAATAATTAAAATTTAATAATRATAAGAACCATCACCATCATCTATGTTCCAGGGTTTGGAAAACATACTGCATGAGCCAGCTTCTATACAATAAACTTGTGTCCAATAGGTACAAYTTGGTGACCATCAGAAGTTGGGGGAGTTTAAATATATTTTGTTTTCAATGCACTCCTTACTTTAAAAGAAACAAGCTCAGCTGTGGTAACAGTACACACCTATGGAAAAGTGGTTACTGAACATGCAAAACTKTCAATAAACCCGAGTTAAGGTTTCATTTTCCTTTTCAAGTACTATGAAACCAATACAGGCAGTTTCCATAAACTCTCATTTAGAATGTTTTACAGTGAGTGATATGAAATTATTTTGCTTATTAACTATAATATGTTCCCCTCGAGAGCTGTTATACATTAATCATGTTATTTCTGCATAGCACATACAACAGAGACATTTGGGGTAATGGGAGACTCATCTCACCTAGTATATTTGACTAGACTAGACTTCTGTTTAGTTTTCTTCCAAAAATATTTGCAGTCTATCTCAAAAGCATCTATAAGCCACTGAAGTTTTTTACATGGTGAGTTTGCACACAGTGCCCAGTTTGAATTTAAGTCAAGAGTACAATAAAAGATATTCTCCTTCAGTAACTGCTGTGCAACTTGTGACACTTAGCATTGTGTCAGTCTGGGGTTTTGTTCTGTTTTGTTTGTTGAGGGATTTTATTTGGTTGTTTTTTTTAAAAATACAGTACGCTACTTTCTGGATTTTGTTTTATAATGCACAGCCAGAGAACACAATAGCAACCTATACATCAAAAATCAATGCCTGAATACAAGTGACAAGAAAAATGTGAATCACCATTACTAGTAGAACTTTTGTTTACAGATCTCAACAACTTTTTTCCAATATCCAAATCAACAACCAATGCTCTAGGAGAACCTCATTTCAACGAGTAGCTTATTCATTATAAATCTGTCATAACCTGTAAATGCATTCAGTCATTAMCTATAAATGTCTATATAGCTGCTGATGCTGAAAGAGGAGTGAGGGTTGCTACTACTTGTGCTGTTAATTCACAAAACAAGGTATTTATTCAATGACTTTTCAAAAATGAAAAGTTTATCTGCAGTCAAATATGCCAAATGTTGTTCTATGTTTCCCATTCAGTATTTCATTTCAAAGAAGTTAGAAAACTGGAATTTAAAGAAAAGTTTCTGAGTCTTGACTTTCACCATGTGGGGATTCAGAAATATCCATGTTAAACAGAACTATCATGATCTTGGGTCTGAGGCTACAGTGAGGTGCTCACAGGTTTCAGCTCTGCAACAGCTGAACAACAGACCTGGTGATTAAACTTGTCAGGAAATGTGCTTGGATTCCATTAAATTCCTCTCTAGCCGCTATTAAACTCTAGAAGCATCCTGGCTTACTTCCCAGTCCCAATCCTATTTTCTTTCATTCTCTCATTCACATTCAGTGCAGTATTTTTTTCACTTTCCATATTAATTGTTCTAATATTCTTAACTTATCTTCAAACCTTCAATTTCTACTTGTTACATAACCTCTTCTTGTCCTCTTTTGTATTTTTCTTCCTTTATCCAGCTTCTTTTTCTTCTCTTATTACTCTGAGCTTTTTYCCTTCTCCATATAGTATTTTATTCCCCTCCCTATTTCTTGCCAGCTGAAAAAAGATGCTTCTTTTCATCATTCTTTTTTTTTTCATTCTTTTGTTTGCTTGCATAAATTAAAAAAGAAACACTATTAGAGCTCAAAAACATCTCAGGACCAGATCCAAACACCAATATATTTTACATGTGGATTCACTTAACTTTTAAGGAGATGCAAAGTTATCTTAGAAATAAAAACAACCCATTTTATTAAATAGGAATAACAGATCATAAACACCAGCAAACAGCTTAGCAAAAATGCTGAAGGCCATATGCTCTCCCTACTGACACATTATACCACTTTCCTGTTGCAGAAAGCTTTTCTAACACAATGGAAAAAGATAATGGCAAATTGCAAAATTAGCACCACATCAAACTTAGTGTTTCAACTGCAGAACAAAGCATTCTGTGTGGCTTTCATCAAGTCCATTTAAAGTTTTGTGAGATCAAGAATAATCAAGATGATACAGCTGTTTCTTCAATCTTATCTCAGATTTATAGTCTTGACAGCACAGGCAGCCTTTGGGAACAGACAACAAACCTCTCAAAGAGCAGCAGAAACTCCAGCACAGGTCATACCACCTATGTGCAATTCTGACAAGACAATACTGAACTCCCTCCAATTATGGCTAAATTACTGCCCAGTATTCAAGATAACTTGGGATTTTCTTTTCCCCGTGGTGTGAAGATTTTATTAATGCCATGAGACTGCACATTACCAGAAATGTTTTCAKAAGTCCTAGTCCTGCAGGAGCATGGAGATAAAATGTCTATTGATGGTTTTCACTACACAACGTGAAACAGTTCAAATCATTCAAGTTCCCTCTTCCTTTTACCCTCCACCCCCCAAATGAAATTTCTTCCCTTTTTAAACAAGTTTCTCTTCTTAAAATAAGAAACTGATAGAAAAAAATTAATTTCAAGTTTTACCTTAAACTGTTTMTCTTCTTCCAAGTTTTAACTATGGGCCACTTTGGGCTTGAAAATATCTTYACACCACTGTTCTAACCAAATTCTGGGATATATTACTATTAAAAAGCTGATTTGTACTAACTGCTCCCCTCGAATATAACTTCCTTCAAAAGGCCTTTCTCAGTGTCCTGAGATTTGTGCTGCATGCCTGAAACAGTGAGCTTCTGTTTTCAAGACAAGAAAATACTAGAATGATAAGAAACTGAGAAGTTAAACCATTTCAGAGCTGCTCACACCAGTGTGAGAGATGCTTGTCTAAAATTGTATGACTTTATCTTTAACGGGTCAGTTAAGCTGGCAAAAGCCRTGACAAAAAGGAAACATTTGTTCTGCGTCAGGCACTCCATCAAACAGCAGTGATACCCTTGTTCTCACAAAAACAAGGGGAAAAAAAGGAATCAAAGCAATAGGGCACTGAGCTTTATTCTTTTGCTGACTAAATTTATCACGCTAGAATTTGTTCCTGTGACAGTCACAATCTCCTTAGCCTATTTTTACATTTTGCTTCTCTTTTAGTTCCACCTCCTCAATGCAGAGGTTGCTCCACATACTGTTCTCACCAATTCAGTAACATCCTGTTCGTGATGAGTTTCTGGTTCCTCTCGGCTGGATGTTATACACACACACGGCTGATTGAAATACGATAGGAAACTATTTCTGTGCAAAACCAGATCAGTTTATTGCACAGTGAGAAGGGCTCAGCACAGCCCTCAAAAATTCTTACAGCAATTCTTCTGGTTTTCCTCTCCCCAACTACCCATGGACTTCATTGCTCTCATTGGCTTCACTACTGATAAACAGTTTTAACCAGAAAATTTATACTAGGTTACTAAATTATTAAGCGTGGAAACTCTAGATTTTTATTGCTGTCTCCATGTGTTTCTTGTAAGTAATTATCACTTTTTAGCATCTCTTCTTCTACTGGGTACACTCAGTGACTGTTTTTAGACCCCTGCAAAATTCCTTTAACACCCGTAATTTTTGTTTCAAATTTTTCTAAAATTGAAGAGTTACTCAGTAAAGCAGATACAAATTGGGGAAGTATTAAATCATTCAACAATTGTGCTCTTCTTTATATTTTCGTATCCCTTTGTGATTTGATTATGGGGGTTTAAATGAGTTTTTCAGACACTCACAATTTCAGTCTGAGGGCCTGACTTTCATACAGTAAAATACAAGATTAAAAGAATTATTTTATGACAGAAAGAGCAGAAAATCTCAAGCCAGAAGATTAGAACAAGTCAGGGCCATTCATGGATGCTGTCATGTTAAGTTAACTGGTCAGAGGGCAAACCGAGGCTAAATTCTCTGCCACAGAAAGCCAGGCAACTGAAAGTTGAGGTCATCAGCCTCTTCATCTATGGCCTAAAAAGGGCCAATAAAACCATTATTTACAGCAGCGCTAAAGGCACAGGGAACATTCACTGTCAAAACACTTTCCATGACTGTTTTTGAGAAACTACAGGACAGTCCACACAACACTAGACCCTCCAACCATGACCAATCCCTGCTTTCCTGCTGCAAGAGAACAGCAATCCCAGAATGACACAACTAARTATTATGAAGAGGAATCTAGTGCTTAGAGAATTAATACAGTCTGGCAGTTCCTTAAGGTGCCATCCACAGCATTAAAAGGCAATCACCAATTTCTGTGTAAGCAAACCATCAAGAGACAGCTGCTTACTTGTCATTGAAAAATGTCCTTTCATGGCAGAATGTTTGTCTTGCATACCTGAAAACTAAAAATTCAGTTATATTAGATTATTTTAAAAGACTGGATATTGCAAATGGTTTATAATCCAGTCCTTTAACAACAGTGCCTTCATGTGTCTATTAYAGGCATTTTATTATTTTAAAGCTAAGATTCAACCATGTTTTATAGTTGTAATTCTGTCCTCCTACACATCCACAAGCAAATTAGGTCAATTCCAAACTATTTGTAAAACCTCCTACATAGAAAGGAGTTTGATTTTAAAATAYAGAAAGTTTAAAATAAACAAAGTCAACCTACCAGTGTCATAAACCTTGTGAACTGTCAAYTTTTATTCTAGTCTAATAAGGCATCCTAAAGTAGTCAGAACCAAACTCTGAGAATGACTGTCCTTGGCCAGAGACTGCACGCAACCACATTTCATAACATTTTAATAATGTTTATTATGTAAGTTTCCCTGATTAACTTCTAAACTTATTTCTGCATTTGGCATTTGTAACATCCTGTGGCAATGAGTTCCAATACATAATTATGTGTTGCATGGAAAAACGCTTATTTTAAACCTACTGCTGGGTAAGAGCTAGGAGTCATCAAAAACGTGTTAGTAGAAATGATGAATAATCATGCTCTCCCCATCCTCTCCATAACATTAGTAGCTTTATATACCTCTTAYATTTCTTCTGACCTAATTTCTTTTCCGAGCTGCAGAGTTCTTATCATCCTGCTCAAACACAGGTATCTCTTTCCCCACACATAACCTGGTTTGCTCTTATTAAAAGAAAGGCCATCTGCAACTATTTGTACTACTCCAGATKGGCCATGGWTGTCATCATGATGTTTGTACAGAAYGATAATGGAACTGCAAGCCCTCTTTTTTGAGTAGTAACAATTTAGACTGCCATGCATGTTAGTCCTCTCCTGAAGGCATTATTGAATAACATTGTAGAGTTAATTCACTTGCCATTCCRCTAATTTGCTATCTTATATTATCTTCCCACAACTGTCCATGTTCACAGATTTGGGGGATCTTTACATTGTGAATGCTGTATGAATACAAGCTGTTATTTGGTTATTTAGCTCCCGCCACAGATTTATTAAAGTAGCAAAGATCTTCATATAGATCCTTGTAGGAGCCTATTCTTGGTTTGTGATAACTGATCTCGTACTCTCATTCTCTTTTTTTTTGTATCTTAAATAGTTATTTACCTGACAGGACTTCTCACTTACTTTAGGGACTACATGATTTCCTCAAGAAACTTTGGCTGCAGGTGTCATGGTTACTTAGGATGGTTAGTTCATGTGGGATTTACAGTTCTAACACAACCATGAACTCACATCCAAGCAAGCTATAATCTGTCTACAGCGATCATGCTGGCTCTTTTTTGTTACTTTATATTCTACATGCACGTGTTCATTTTTCATATTTATAAACACACAACTTGTTTGATTCTATGAAATTTTAATTATATTTTATAAAGACAGAAATAAAAATTTCTGGGCTGTAGCTTCAAGTCAAGTGTGCTGCATKTCTCAATTCAGTGACTATGTATGCAAATTACTCCAGACCCGTTGAGTGCACCCTCATTAATTTGTTATTTTTTCATTTTAATCAGCTTGCTCTAGAAGTTCTTCCCCTAATACTTGAGTGTCAAGCAGATCACCTGAGATATCTTAAGTAAACTCTAGTGAAAAAAAGTTCATACACACTCTATAATTAACACAAAAGCAAAAAGAGTCTTTGTGAGATTAGGTGCTAAACACTTACCTCCTGCTAGTGTACTCCCAGTACTGGGCCTGGAGATATTAGGTCTCTTGTTTCCAATTGTCTGATGAATTTATCAAAGCTCTTTCTGTGTCTATCTTCTGGCTTTCACACATAACTTACCAGTCTTCTGTCCAAGTGTTTCCCACACTGGGTTACAATTTCTACTCTATGAAGTCTTTATTTACCTGYTACAGATTTCCCTCCTTTGCAGTTCAATAATACTGAGTCTGAGGGATTTTTTCTTTCAGTATGACACACGGCAGTGTTTACTCTAACATTTAATATGGTAGCTCTTGATACCACTAAAAGCCTTATCCTCTTAGCTSTTCCTTTTAACAATTTCCCAAGAAGTTTGTTCCCTTAGGCATAGTTTTCTCTGTAAAATGTTGTGGCAACATATTTTACACTTGCTCTTAAAACAATATGGCAACCACATTCATTATGATTAGTCCTATAGGGCAGCTCCAACAATAATTTCATCTTAAACAAGGTCTTGTGCACTGCACATTAGTCAAGAGCTACTCCTGTTGTGAGCTGACAGCTTGTCAAAAAACCCAATATATCATTCTTCACTTCCACATTTACTGAGTCTTCATACACATAAGAAAAGCATGTAAAAGCAGGAAATGTTTCTTCCCTYRGTACCTTACCTCCTTTAGCACTTCRCAGCAATGTTCCACCTCATTAACACGGTTWGTCTAACCCTCACCTTATTGTGATATATTTGCACACCAATTCAAACCTTAGAAGTGCTTTCTTGTCCAGACATATGTAGCTTTGACCATAAACCCTAACACAGTAATGCATCTCAGAGTACAGTTTGTATTCTCATGTCTATATAAATGTTTACCCTTATACTAACATCCTCTTGTACCAATTCACTGCAATGCCAAATATGTCAACATCCGGATTTTAAACCAGCACTCCAGCTCTTACACTCAATTTTTCAGATTTTATCCAGAAGACCATCTGTAACTGCTAATGGYCTAATAGTTTTTTTAATACTTTATAAAAAGAAGCAATTGGAAAATACATACATGACGGTGTTAATCCCTGACAGTTGTTGAAACATCTGCAGACCACAACCCACAATTAAGGCTCTTCGAGTTGGAGGGTATGTTAGCATTCTGCAGATCACAGGTCCAGCTTAAAAAAAAAACAAGACAACAACAAAAAAATACATAATAGTTCTTAAGAGATAGCTGTCAAGACAATGCTGCCAGGTATAGAATTTGCACCTTCGTTTCAAACAAACTTGGATTATTTKAATTATTTTTGAACAATTTGGTCATTTCAGTTCTGCCTTTCTGCACTGTACTACAAAGAGGATTTTCAGGAAGCCCAAGTGAGAAAATGAAACCAGTTCTGTACAGTGTCTACCACTGTACACAGTGTCAAATGTACAGCTCTCATATATCTTACTAATAGTTTGCACATCGGCTTCGAATGAATGTACTCAAAAGTTGTAACAAAATATCTCTGTTGTTTTCTTTCTAAAAGTTTCCATTGTTATTGCGAGGTTACTTCAGAAATGCCATTACTCACTGCTCAGATCTGGATACTGGGGATATAGTGTTCTCCTTAGTCCCCARAAGACCCAATTTCAACAAACCAGTTGCAAGTGTGAGTACACTGAAGGTACAGGATAGATCTGCTCTGCACAGCTCAAAGGCCAGTAGAGGGAGAAGAAATTAGTTACATTTATTCCATGTCTTTGATAGCAATGGCACGAGGCTGCATTTAAGATGCAGAACAAAGATTCTTAATGAAGAAAAAAAAAAAGAGAATTTGTGGCTAACAGAGAAAGTTTTACTCTCTAAGACTTTCAAACTATCCTACTTWAAAAAAAAATAGTAGCACAGAAAGCTATGAGATAACAGGCAAAAATTTAGAATTCCTGACTCCAGTATTTACTTGAACTTCTTTCCACCCAGAATAATGCTTTTTTCCCAAGCATAATCCAGTAAAAAATTCTGTGTTTTACACATCTTGTCAAATCTAGTATACTCATTCAGAACATCTAAGCACAATACGAAGAAGTCAAAATAGTTGGAAACAAAACAAGAAAAAAAGGTGGAACTGCATTTTTTTTTATGTTCAAAGTCTTCCCTGAATGTTTGGAAAATACTAAAAATATTGATTCAATAAAAAACCCTATATGGGTCCATTAGTGAAGAMCAAATTACATGCAGAATTTCAGTTTCAGAAAGCTGGCAAGCAATGAAGAGWTTTAGGGGTCAGACAAAAGGAGGGTCTAGATAACATTTTCTTCATTGAAAGATAATCAAACCTGCCTAAGAAAAACTTGTTTTCATTTAAAATGACGGTATTTCTAATTCATGTCTAAATTGTATCATCATTTAATTTTGCTTCTTTAATATTAATAGCAAAACACAGCCTGACAAATTTTCTAGCTGGTTTCCAAGTAACACTTAGATTCAGACAGTGCACAGTCCCACATGTCCTGCCATTTAGCCACATCATTACATTGTAAAAYCTCCAAGTAAAACCAAGTGACAGAYAAATAGAGTCAATCAATGAGAGACCTCATAAGATATTCTCAGGCAAGACACATGACATCACTGGGCTGACAAGGGTTCCATACTAAAGCAGCATTTCCTCAGTGGAAAAACAACAAAGCTGGCACTTGCTGCTAGCTAGGAGTAGCCCCGAGCTCAAATTTCACAAAGAAAAAGGATTTACTAATAAATGTACCCATGAAGTTTAATTCACAAACAACAACCCTAAGATTCTCTCACTCAGCATCACACCTGAGCACAGAGGCTTTGGACTTGAAAACCTTATCTGGCAACTGATTCTGCAGCATCTGTTGTAAATCCAGGCTGATGAATKCCTATAAAAGATCTTTTATTCTTCATAAACTTTTTATATGGTCTTTAATTGAGTTCAAAATCTATCTTTATCTTCAAGGGACATTTTAGACAACCTACATCTTGAAGTCTACTATCAATTATCCTGCTCATTGAATAAACTGGAACTCTACAGCAGGAACTGTTAGGAAAGGAGGTGGAAATGTCCTAAGAAAGTCATGCAAAGTTTCTAGTAATTCTTGATCCACTCAGCTATTTGATAGAAGTTTATAGAACTTCTTTTCACAATACAGCATTGTACAAAACATTGTACATTGGGAAGAAGGCACTAAAATGCAGAGTAGGAAATGAGAACAGCTGTTCTCAGACAATGGTTTGTAATTCAGAGGGAGCTGTGAACTCTCAACAGAACTCCGTCACACAAATCAGTTTGTGCATCTGAAGTGTGGCCCTGCAGAAATTTTAAGACCATGTAGTGAAGTTTAGACCTTTATGACAGAMCTTTACACTTTAGAACCTTAGAACATCCAGTCAACTAAGTTCAGTAAACACTTGGAATTTTTCAGACTTCTAATTGTATCAGAAAAACAATGCTAAGAATTATCATATYCATTCAAGTCCGTGTTTAAAATGCTTCCCTCAAAATATGTAYCATGGCAGCCACCACATTTCAATAGGCATACACAAAATTAAAGGATTTTCTTTCATAAAATTCACAGCCTTCAGGTTTACAAACTAATAAATGCAATGAAAGAAATAAAGAAGCTGCTAATCTATATATTAAAGGAGCTTTACAAACTCAAAAGCCCAAAGGACTTTGACTGTGACTGTGAGGTGACTAGTTTTAAAACAGAAAATGAGTAAGAAACTTTTTATTAAAACTATCTAGCTCTGAAACTAGCTATACTATATTTRCATTTTCTTATCAACAACCCTTCCATCCATATTGTTGAGATAATACATTACTGTGGTCTTAAAAATAAATCACTTTAGGCACAATATGGATTTGAACTACAGAAAATGSGTTTAAACTAAAAAATGAAAACCAAAACAAGTTTTCAGAATTCAGTACGTTTTTCTTTAAGGTTTCTGATAAACATTAAATATGCTGTTAGTTATTACAACAGACTAAAATAGCACTAAACAATAAAATCCTTACACCTTTTAAAAATGGAACAACTTAACTGCTCACAGAACTAAACAGATTATTTAAACCTATGACACAGAAAAAAAAAGCAAATATTTGGCAATTTTTAAAGGACAAAATAAATATTTGTCTCCAAAAAGTCAATTTTTTCATTTGTGATACTTCTGCCTTAATTGCTGATGTTTTCTTTCCACCTAAGAGATTTAGACACATTCCTGCATCAGAATCACTTCATTTGAACTTGCGAAAACACCAAGATGTTTGTTTTCCTCCTTCTAATCTATGAATAAAAATTAAGTCACAACGATGAGACCTTGATAAATTTAATGAGACTAGATTTGGTTGGACTTTCTGTGCTGTGGTTTCTGATAATTACTTTAACGGAAGTAAATTTCTTTTAACACATAATGTTTACAAGGGTTYAAAACATGCTACAGTAAAGGGCAGCTGGAGCTTGCTCTATGCAAAATAACAACACAAGAACTGGAAAAACAAGGATACTGCTGAAGGTGACATTACTTGAAGTGGTAATACATTAAGTAGATTGCTGTGATCCAAATRGATATTTTGTGCCTTAATCTAAACTGTCTACCAAAATAGACATTCATCCTTATAAGCAAAAAGCAAAAATAGAATTTGGAAGTTTAGCTTCGCATCCAAAAAAACCTTATTAGYTTACACTGAGCTAAACAGGGGAGGAGAAGCTCTTCTTGTCAAAAYATTACTTCTGAAAGTGAGTGATGCTCTCAAACATTATATTTTATGACTGGTTATCTGAAACTTTTAATGCCAGCTTCCTATATGGTAGCAGTTATCCTTGTTACTAGGCATAACCCACAAGTTAGGTTATTAATCACCTGGTAAGGYATTTTGATTTTCATCTGTAGACAAAATGTATTGTGTGGCAATCATAAGAGCTTRGGTATGATCCACAGCCAACTAAAAAATAATTTTCAGAGGCAACACAACAAAAAACCCTAGTTCTCAAAGGAGTTTATATAACAAAAGCTAAAAAGAAAAAGAATGGGTATTAATGACATCTTAGTATCTCCTGAAAATGAACTGCATTCAC
Organism: Malurus melanocephalus; assembly: GCF_030028575.1. Taxonomy (NCBI): domain Eukaryota; kingdom Metazoa; phylum Chordata; class Aves; order Passeriformes; family Maluridae; genus Malurus; species Malurus melanocephalus. Next base: position 313,622 of record NW_026623350.1, on the reverse strand, counting down.
TTCCATGAAATAAAAATGTTGTAGAATAGACATAAATCCAACCTAAAAATCCCACAGCAAATGTAGACAGACATCTGGTGCCTGGAAACCTTGTGATTCCCCATCCCTCAAATTATTAGTAGAATAACTGAGTAAATTTCACAGCCAGGAAACCATGGTTAGAGACTGAGCTCTGCCAAAGACATCTGCAGGTTCAAACATTCTTTTGCCAGCTAATCTAGGTAACAGCTTGTAGCAGCAGCTTAAAACCATACAGGGCTCCTGCCAGCATTGTGTGCTCTTGCGCAGAGGATTGTTTCCAAAAGGGCAGGTTTAGCCAAGCAACAAGAAAGCCACTCATCAGTTTAGCATCAATTAAGCTCAAGATTCACATTCATTTTCTGGATCTTTCTTGTTCTAATGCYCTCTCTTCCACTTAGATAAATCTTTAAGGAACAAGTCTACAGCAGGGACCAAAAATGGAAGTTTGGGCTGGTGATCTCAATAATAGAAGACAAACATGGGAAACATTTCTGGTTTTCCTTTCCTTACAAAATGACAGCTTCCAGTCGAGCCTTCTCCGTATCATCTGCAGACTCTCCCTTCACCTGAGACTCCTCCTCCAAARCACTTAGAGCTAGCTATTATTCCCTGTGTGTGAATAATATACTAAAACACACATCCTTTTCACACCTTGACTATTAAATGAGTATTTTCTAAAAGTATCAACTTCATTTGTTTTTCCTTTCTGTAAAATTTAACAAAACAAAAGAGAGTTAGTTCTAAGACCACAACTGCATTAATTATCCTGTGAAGATACAAAACAATTTTAATTAAGTACCATGCTCTTCCTTCCTGCCTTACAATGCTTCCAGTAACACTGGAAGAACCACTCCTASCAGCAGAGAAACTTCCTACCTCATATCATGTGTTAACCCTTTGAGAAAGCTGGAGATTTTTTTCCTTTTTTTTTTCATCTGGCAGAGATCCCCATCAGCCAAGAAGGAAAAAAACACTGTCAGTTTGCCTAACAGTTGAATCTTAGCATTTTTCCACTTTCCACAGCAAAAATATCCAATGGTATGCACAGACACCAGAAGAAGTACTCACTGGGAGCAGCCCTGCTGAGAAGGAATTTGGGATTCTCCTGGATGAAAAGCTGGATGCGACCTGGCAATATCTGCACAAAGCCCAGAAAACCAAAGGCTGCACCCAAAGCAGCGGGGGCAGCACAGCGAGGGAAGGGATTCTGTCCTTCTACTCTGCACTCAGGAGACCCCACCCCACAGCAGACAAACACTGAAGCACAGCGTGTCCAAAGGAGCAGGAGGCACAAAGATGGTCAGAGTTGGAGGACCTCTCCTACAAAGACAGGCTAAGAGAGATGGTGTTGCTCAGCCTAGTGAAGAGATGGCTCTGGGGAGATGCAATCGCAATCTTTCAGTACCTAAAAGCTTATTAAAAAGAAGGAGAGAGATTTTTTTGCATGAGCAGATAGTGATAGGACTATAGAGGAATGGTTTTAAACTAAAAGGGGAGAGATTTAGATTWGATASGAGGGAGAAATTCTTTACTCTGAGGGTGTTGAGACACTGTAACAGATTGTCCAGAGAAGCTGTGGATGCCCATCCCCAGAAATGCACAAGGCCAGGATGGATGGGGCTTTGAGCAACCTGGTCTAGTGCAAAATTGCCTGTCCATGGTGGAGGGGCTGGAAGTAGATGATCTTTAAGGTCCCTTCCAATTCAAACCATTCCATGACTCTATTCTAACCAGACAGGCTYCTGTAAAAGGGAATAAGAGTTAATTAAGACATAACCACTCAGATTCTAAAAAATTAAGTAGTGCAAGGAGGTTTTCCATGCCTAGATGAACTGGAAGGGGGTTTTTGTTTGCTCAGGAAACCCATTTCAAATAAATGGTCCCTCCAAATGATCTTTTTAATCCACATATTGTGAAAAGAAACCCCTAATATAGATTTTTTTTCTATTTGACAGCAAGTTGAGTTGGTCTTTGTGAGTTCTGAAAACAAAGACATTTTCTTTTATCTGTAAAAGGAAAAAACCTTTCCTTTGATATCACATTCTTTGATATAAACCTTTGGTGATGGAAAATCTATATGACTGAGTACCTGCACAAAGGCAGCTGCAGTTAATAACACCTCTGAATAGGACTAGAAGCAGGGGCAAGCAGGGAATAAAAAGGAGTGTGTTTTGGCTCTGTATGACTTGTTCTCTACAGAAAACAGAATCTGCTGTAATGAAGTCCCTTAAAACCAGAGAAACCACAACAAAACAGCCAACAAASAGTGGCCATTGGCATGATGCCAGAGAGACTTGAGAGAAGTGGCCACAATGACCAACAAGAACCTGCACTGGGGAAAAGAGACAGTGAGATACTGTCAGACCTGTGGAGTGGGGGAATGAGCAAGAAGGAGATTTTCCTGTTTCATTGATAGGAAAACKGGGCTCAGGATAGACAAAAGCAAGGATTGTGATTTCTTTCTAGCTGTGGAAAGCACCTTAGAAAAGTACCAGGTACAAAAGCAGRCTTGTGCATGCTTCCAGTCTGAGAAACGACATTTCTTTTCAGGGTCTGCTCCAGAACTGCTTTCCATAGGAACCAGTTATGTGACCTTACTTGAAGCTGGAGAAAGCAGAGGAGGAGAGACAAGATGATGTAGGAGCATTACGCAAGCACAACCAAAATAAGTCAAGTGTTGTAACAGCCTGAAGAGCTTCCCACCCTGCTCTCCCATAAAATGATGAAATGCAGGGCAGAGCATTTAGCAATCTGCAATTAGAAGGCTTTTTTTCTTGCATTTTAAGTTGAGGAAAGAGACTTAACAGTCAGAGCAGTTTCAGGAGTGCTATTTTTTGGGGGTATGTGTTGCTGTTGCYGTTCTTTTCCAATTAAAAGGGCACTAAAAAAGCTGATGACTCAAGAGTTCCCTCCAACCCAGTCAGTAGGCTATTCCCAAGCTGAACTTCCCAGCTGTTACTGTATTAACACCTACATAGATACTGTTTTTTATTTCCTGGACAACACACTTCAAGCCTTACATTCTTTTCAATTTGTTTCTGAAAAAAAGTCTTGGTTTCATGATATTATTTTGCCCCCTCTATCCCCTGTTTCTAAATGAAATATCTTTATTTCTGCCCTAAACCAGTAGTTTAACAGTAAAAACATATTTCTACTTCTTGCCCTTCAAAAGAATGAGACRTAGAGACCCATTCCCAGGAGGGAATGGGGGAAAGGAAAATTTAATAGAGCTGAAAAAGCAGCCCGAAGGTCAATGAAAGTCTCCACGGGAATTTATKAATACAATCAGTTGTGAACTCTTATTTTTTCCTTTATTAATGGCACATTTAGCTTAGACCATCTCCTTAAAAGTGTTTAAAAAACCCAATTTGTCTAGGGGCCTAAAAAATTCCTCTCACTTTTTAAAAATCAGATGCCGTTAGCATAAGAGCTTCATTAAAAATAAAAGGAAAAAAGTTAAAATAGAGATGAGGTCCACATTTAAACAGATTATAAAAACCTGCTTTGAAATCAATATAATTTTAGCACAGCTCAGCTGGATTCCAAAACCAAGAAAGAAGAAAAATCAGAAAGTCACTCTAGGTTAAAGTGTTTTAACTTTGGCTTCCTAAGAACAGGACAGCACCATCAATGGATATATAGTTGACAGCCAGCACAGTGTGYAGCTAAAAATAGTGTATCTTAAGAAACTGCTTCAACTTTTTTTTAAGTGAAGTGTTTGAACTTGAGCGCACAGTTGAGTTTCACTGAAGACAGAATGACCCATATASACCTAAATATTTCACCAAACCACAGCCTAAGATCACACCGTATCTCAAGGTACTAATGAATTTACTACATTTTAGTATAACCTTCTTCTCTAGAAACACAAAGAGCTCTAAGGCAACCATTACCACTCCACAGCTGTTATTCAGCAGAGAAGGCCAATCACGCCCTGGGAGGAGGAGCAGGCCAAGGAAAGATTTCTTCCTCTCTACACAGCAGCTGCAAGCCCCAGGGCAGGAGCAGCACATCCCAGGGCTGCCTGAACCTGGAGCAGAACCACCAAGGTRGATGGGCTGGAGCACATGACACCAGCAGATGCTGAATCAACTGGGATTGTTCCACTGTAAATGGAAGGTGAAGGGAAAAGGTTCTGCTGCCTACAGATTTCTAGCAGAGGGGTAAGGAGAAGACAGACCCAGGCTCCTCAGAGGTGTGCAAGGGTAGGACAAAAGGCAGTAGGTAAGTTGKGATGCAGAGAATTTGGACCAGGTGTGAAGTCTGTTTACTTTGTACCATGGAAATTAACAAACATAGACAGAGAGATACCAGGCAGGTCATGGTCAAAAACTTCACTGACAAAGTTCTGGTGCAACCTGTTTTAATTTATTCTGCTTTCACTACAGATTGGATTAGACAACCTTCAAAGGTTATTCACAAGATTCTTATATGAAATGTACAGCATTCTTAAGATCTGTGATGGTTCTGGTTATTATAATCAGTACTAATGAAAAGGTTCAGCACCTTTCACAATTACCTTAAACAACTGGAACTGAAAAGCACCCTTACATAGAGATTCTGGAAAAMTCAGTCACCTCCATATTCCCAACAGCTGAGGTACTTCTTTTTGCAATTTCAGGACTAGGCTTCATTAATCAAGAACCTGTCAGTCATACTTGATTGACAAGTTTTACCCTGAATTTATAACCTCTGCAGAAGATACAGATCAATATTGAAAACAGCAAGTGCAGAATACTAAACTGAAGATTTCCATAACTGGTATGAAATATGAGAAAGCAATAAAGGAGAGCTTATTTMATCTTTTCAATGTATAAAAGGGGTTTATAAGACAGATGGGGAGAGACATTGTGTCAGGGTCTGAAGTTAAAGGACAAGAGGTAAGAGTTTTAAACAAAAAAAAGGGTAAATTCTATTTGATATAAGAAATACATTAGTTACTATTAGGGTGGTAAGGCACTGGTTGCCCAGAAAAGCTGTGGATAAACCATCCCTGAAAGTGTGCAAGACAGGTTGGATGAGGGGTTGAACAACCTAATCTACGGGAAGGTGCCCTCGCCTATGGCAGGGCTTTGGAACTCGACCATCTCTAAAGGTCCCTTTCAACCCAAACCATTCTRTGATTGTTAAGTGCTGTATAGAGGGAGTTGTGGTCCCTTTGCTTTCTTACCCTCAYCTGAAATAGAGAAATATGGTAGAAATAAAGAAAGATCATTAATAAACRCTCAGTAACAGACAGTTTAAGGTCTCCCCTATACTATGGAATAAATCTGCAAGCAATCTTCATGTAAGGCAGTCTTACATGATGTGGAAAGATTTTTCACCATTTTCAGCATAATGAAGACAGAATGGCATTGTGAAAATGCCATTAAGAGTTTCCTTACAAGTTTGAAATATTTTAAAAGGCAATTCTTTAAAAAGCTGCTGATAATGTAAGATAACGCTCAATCGACTTCCCCAGTTAAGTAGGCACTACAAGGTACATGCATGAAGGGCAAAGGTCTTTTCATTGCTTCTCTGCAGCCTTACAGATCAAGCAGACAGAAAAGAAGATCATAAAGATCGCATTAAATGATTTAGAGATTTGAAACCCATTTTTCAAGAAGATACAGGAATGCTACCTCATTTCCTTGTCATTTCAGCAAAGTAGATTTTTATGCTGCTTCTAAACCCTTTTCAAGTTAACCATTATCCAAAAGAAACGACACTACCTGAAGTCAAATGTGGTGCAGACAACTTCAGACAACACTCTTCAACATCTCAGTGGAAGTATATGGTCAACAACTAGTGGTTACCAAATAGCATTTCACTTTAACAAGAAGCTCGTGGTTTTTCTATATTTGAGGGGGGAAATACCGCCAGCATAGCTGAAATTTCAGATAAACTTTTTGGTTTCAGGGCAAACTGTAGATTTCCCACCCATGATCAGCCATGAAGATTGCCTGTGGTGCAGAGAAGGGACAGAATTTTACCCAGATATGCATTGCCTCTCTAATGCACAGGAGCTGCTTTTCCAGGATGGAAGGTGCTTTTCCACCTTCCAGAGGCAAAACAACTTGCTATAAAAAACACATGTTTGAAGGATAAGCACTAAAACGAACAGAAAAAGATATCAAGTCCTAGTTTCTGTTTAACTAAAAAAAAAGGGAGGGAGCATTTAGTTCACTTAGGATTTGTCAGGCTGCAGAGTCTGATGAACATAAAGGCACCAGCAAAATTGCTTCATATCATCAGTGAGTTACACCAGCCTGGCTGGCAGTGGATTGGGTGAGGAAACAATGAACAGTAATTTTCAGTGTCATATATAAGAAGCATCTGAATCTTTCTATGGATACCAGGAAAATATTTTCATGTTTCTCAGTAAAAGCATCATTGCCTAACTGTGCCTTCTGCCAGCTGTCATCAACGTTTTGAGCAGGCTGAAAGGAAAAATTGTTGGACAGGAAGTCTGAAGGAAACTTGCAAACAAAAACAGAGGGAGAGCAAAGCAGGAAGGAAGCTRCGGAGTTCAGGCCACCTACGTTTTAGAGTGGATTTCCAAATATCTCCATTCATTGACCTTGTATTTGCTGACTTTCTCTGAGCTGTCACTGAAGCCACTGAGAGAAATCAMTGCAGCTRATCATKCAGGCTCTGATRCTAATCTCAGAAGCTAACTGAGTTMCATTCTCCACCTTCACACATCTTCATACGTTCTCCACCTATATACACCTATATGTATTCTGTACCTACTGCCAGGTTGAAGATATCAGCAGACAAGCACTGAAGAAGGAAAAAGCAAAATGTCTGCAGTCATAAACTGATTTCTGCAAGTGCTTTGCCAAAGAACTACCAGCCAACAAATGCATGTAGGAATCACTGTTCAAATACCTTAACATTCATCTAAAGGGAATGGYAGATGTTTAAGATCAAATACAGTAAAACTTGCAGAGTAACTAAGACACAACTYGATCTCTGCATCTGACACACTAAATCACAAGCAAGCTACAAGAAAAGCTTGGCCATCACATGATGAATTACATCACAAAGGAAAGTAATTTCCTTAGGGACAGAAAATACTATGAAATCCTCCTATCCTTGGAGAAGGGCTAACTTGGACTGGGGTAAGAGGAGGATATACAAAACCCCTGCAATCAGTTATCTTTTAGGTAACAATATGCCTGTACACTAAATAACACAACGTATTTCAACACAGAGGATCACTCGTTTGTAAACAGAATTAATTCCTCTGGACATTACACAGTTTAGGAAGCAGTATGACCATGAGCATCTCAGCAAGCAAGGCAATGCAATAGCAGAGATGACCAGGTCAAAGTAGTTTGAAGCTGAGGTCCCTAGATGTCCATGATGGGTCATTTGTTGGTTTTATGTCTAACCAGATTTAGCCCAGTCCAGAACAGTGGACGGATGCGTGGATGGTTAGAAGTTGCCCTGATACTCTATCATTGATGTAAATCTCCACATCTCCAATCTCAATGCACACTGAATGAATTCCTGGAGCAGTCCTCTGGTTTAACATCCCCTGAAGGAAGTTACTCCAAGGGCACTAACACCACTTTTTGATCCGATCAAGAAATATGTGGGGATAACAGTGGGAGATGAGAARAGACTCCCTGCAGAGCTAGGCTGCTGTTTAGAGCCAAAATGCTAATGCAGATGCAGTCAATGCATCTTCTACTGACAGCAGCTGGAATGATTCTGTACAAACCAAACTAGGAAAAAAGCAATTATAAGCTGCTCATATGAACTATTACATTTTAATTWAAATTAATTTAGAAGAAATATAGGACAAAATTAATTCAGTATTTTGTAACATTAGCCCAATGTATTCAATCGTGCAGCAGCTCCCTGAGGGTCTGCGTTTTCTCCTGTCTTTTTTGAGTTCCCTACTCATTRCTAGTTTTGCATGTTCAGGGTAAAACCTCAACCTGAGAACCACCTCAGGTCTTCCACCATTACTGTTGACAGCTTTTGACAAGAAATAGAACYTTTTCCTGCAGAATTTTTTTTTCCCAACAGAATTGTAAAATCGTACTCCCTCTACTAGGGCTGTACATATTTTTAAACAAGCCTAGTGAACAGTGATAGAAAACATGGAAGTTGGGAAAACAACAGTGGAAAAATAAACGCGAGTTCTGAGAGCTGGTGATGTTCTATGGCCTCTTCTTTCACCTTGGATTTTCAGGGACAACCAACATCCAACTAGGGAAAAATAGGTTTTAACTTTAGTATAGATTCCTCCAAAGAGGTATGGCAAGATTGAATAAATTGCCTTTTACTTTTAAAAACAGTTTTAAAGAAGTGTTTACCATGTTGCTACAGAAATCTATTGGAAGCCAAAAGGAGGCTTTCAATTGAAAGCAAAAATCTTTTCCAGTGGGAACACATTTAGGCACACATTATTGTCACAAAGCCAACAGCAAAGTGAACACTGAAGAGATTAGCATATCAATGTTACTGCAATGAGTCTTGGTAGTCCCAGCTCCAGGGAAGACCACTATTTTAGCACATTTAAAATGTAATGGTTACAGACACAAGCCTTCACACCAAATATAAATTACTCTACTTCCCCCTTCTCAGAGATGACACCAGATTTTCTTCTGTCAGATCTGCATACACCTTCTGACTATTTAAATGCAAGTCTCAAGGCAGGGATCCCATCCTCACTGTCCCCTGTAGCATCCCTGCTGCATCCCAGCTCACCTTCCCCTTCCCAGCTGCACCCCTCAGACTGGTGGCCATTTCACAGCTCAGCTCCTGTGTGTCCCACGCTTCCCTCACCAGACAGTGCTTAGAAACACCACAGGAAAGGGGATTCTCTATCTGCTTAAGATAATGATGATCTCAGTTGACAGCAACTGACTGAAGATGACATTCTTTTAAGTTTTTCCATATTGCAAACCATCCTTTGCAGTATCAAGAAAATCCCACAAAACTTCTAAAGAAGCTGAGCAAGAGCCAGGACTGAATGGGGACAAAACAAAGCAGAAACTTGTGCTTTCAAGAGGTAGTTTTGAAGAAAATTATTTGCTGCTGTCATAGCACACGAAAGAAAGCCACAAAAATACAACTGATTCTCCCACTCTGACTCAAAGTACATCAGGGCATTTACAGCTGCTGCTTCCAGGTGCATTGCAGACATTTGAAGATAACATGCTGGCTCTTTCACTTCTAGACCAGCTGTGGCAGCATCCAGCAGCAGCTTGGCTCACTCTGTGTTGGGGGCAGCAGCTGGCAGGCAAGATGATGCAGGAGACAATGAAACGTGAGTGACTGAATAGAGCATTTTGCAGAAACACAACACACTAAATTCTACAGGTTTAAAATAACACATGAATATGGAAGCAGACCAATATCAAGATTTAAGAAAGGACACAAGTTTGTCATGAAAAATACAGAGGCTAGGCTATAAGTCAGCACCCACAATGGAAATGGGAGACACAGGAAAGATGTGGGATTCAGCAACATTTCTATCAGCAAGAAACACCTAAAATCCATAAAAACAACAACAGCCTCCACAAAAGGATCTGGGGAGGCAACAGCTTGTGGGAAATGAATGATCCAGAGGCATAATCCCACACACATACCAGTAAAGGATATCAGCACATGTTGCCCTTACTGGAAAAGGACACAGAAGGGTAGATCTGGCTCCAGTGCCTGGAAGCTTTGCAGCTGAGTCAGGCAACTGCTCTTTCCTCTGTGCTTTCTGCAGATGGCCTGCAGTGACAGTGCCATCCTGTGCTACTGCCAAGCACAAGTGTTTACCTCAAAACCACCCAACAACCCTCTGCCACACCCACACGCCTCACTCACGTGTACTCTAATCTTCCATCAGTATCCACTACAGACACAATGAAATTGTATTTTATGGATGAGGTGCAAGTGTCCAAAGATGTGATATGTGATGCTATTTATACAAGAAGAGAGGCTGAGTATTTTTTCTACACTGATTCTTCCAGAWAATTCACTCTGTTAACTAACCTGTGAGCATACAGCTAGAAAAAAATTGAAGCAATGTCATCCTACCATGCTACAATAAAAGAATTCAGATTTTAAATAAGTGACCTTCCTCAGTAAAGGACAGCAACTCAATTCTGTGATTGAAAGAACAGTATTTCACTTCACCATTCACATCTGATAGATGGTATTGCAATGACATTGATTTAAAGTGGGAGGCTTTTCTATTCTCAGTGGACAAAGACAATGATCACAAATGTCACCTACGTGACACGCTTCTTCCCAGGCTTCAGGTAGAGAGAAGTTCTCAAAAGTGGYGACATGACATAACAATAGCAAAAATATCATTCTGTCTAGAGAAGAGACATCCACACTTAAGTAACCATTTCAGACTGCCAGCATGCCCTTGCATTTGTACCAGGTGACACTGAACCATCCTGACCCTTCAGCCCATGAGCACACACTGCTGTAGCAGAACCATCCCCTGACTCAGCATTTGTTACCCAATTTCATCATGTAAACCGGGTTTCTTAACACTCTTCCTAACACTACATTCTACTTATACTAAACTCCTCCAAAGGTTTAGTTATTTGATTTTAAAAGCATTTTACTTGTCTTCAGTGGACATACTAAGTTTCAAGAATTGAAGAAAAATAAATTATACCTTTATATGCATACAAATATTTACTAAGAACGAACATTTCAGACATCCTTCCTAGTTATACCAAAGAAGAGCATCTGATGGTCTTGTTCACCACAGAAGTAATAAATCTTTCTGGACATGGATGGCCCCGAAAAGTTTKTAACAGAAAGATTCATTAAATAACCTTCTGAGGGGGAAAGAAAAACGGTGCCATTAAAACTACACTTTTAACATGTGAGAAAGCCCTCTCCCTGCCCTTTTTCAGAGTCTGTTTGTTCACTCTTGATGATTACTGAGATTCTCAGAGTCATTGGGCAAACTTCAGCTGWGGCTTCTACAGGCCCAAGTTTTTCCTCCCATTATAGCAACGCTGTCAYAGCATTTGCAAAGTGCCCAGACTGATCCTTTGGGAAGTACATTACCTCAGGGTAGGATGYTGTTGAGACACACCACCACATTACTCATGCACAAATGGTACTGAAAAATGATACCTGATGGCATAATGCTATCACAGAAAACATCAAACAACCAGTCTAAATGCAGAGGTGATCACTAATTCCTGCTAAGATGGGGGCAAAGTTTAGGASACTGCTCCCAGTGACTAATGCACAAGACTCTGTACCCTTCTGGATGCGACATCCCTAGCAAACAAGTATAAAAGAAAAGAAAACACATTTAAGGTAGGCTGACATGACAGATACAGACCAAAAGTAAGCATGAGCAAAATTTGGAGTTCTGATTTCCCTAAGGTACAGCCAAAGTTGCAGTTGTGAGCAGCAAGTCTCAGTTCAATTTTTCTTAAGCATGCCTTGCAGATACCAATTCATTAGTCATTGTTACTGATACAGTAGAAGAAACAAGCAGTACCTATGCTGATAAAGTACCACAGGAATTAAAGAAATCAAAAGCCAATGGCAAATCTCACGAAGTAATAAAAGCAGGTTAAAGAAATGRAGAAAATATGAACCAACTAAAAATGATAGGGCAACAAGCCTTCCCTAGAGCTCATCATTCAGGAGGTCTGTACTTCAAACACATTGGGGATTAATTTGTGACTCCTGTTTTGACTAGAAAGTCTTTTATACAAATTACATTTYACCTCAGAACCAGTCAAGATGTAATGCAAGTGATTGTCTGCATCTGTCTTCAGGGATGCATTGACCTAGTTAGCTATCTAATGCAATTTTTGGCAGTTGCTTCTAAGTTTTTCTCTTTGTGTTGTTTAGTATTAATTTTCAAAGAGACCGTTAGAGTCTTACTGTGTCTGTTCATGGCAGCTCATGACAGCTGACACACACAGAGCACAGGAACGGGCTCCACTGATGGAGCTGGGTTTCCAAAACACTTGAGAAAAGCATTATAGCACCCTAAGCTTGACAAACAGCACACATCAAGCACCAGCTTCAAATGTAATGGCAAAACCAGCTGAGGCAGATGTCTGAGATAGTCCTTGTCCCACACCATCTGGTTGTTTCAACCTTGTGTGAGAGCTACAGACCACAGAGAAATCCTTCCCACAGGCATTTAGAATCCAACCACAACATGGAGTCAGTTTGTTGTAGTTTCACCTGCACAGAGATTACCCAAACTAGCCTCCAAACAAGGAGGAGAAAATTCACAAGAGAATGTCACCCCGAATGAAGTGGGACTCTATTCAAAACCAGGAATAACAGCCTGAACACTTGCTCAGTTTAGCAGCACCCACTTGGGTACGTTTGACAGAAGTGTCMGTAGGAAGCCAGCTTTGTCAAAATCCACGCTTGGAGCTTCTGAAGGGCTTCCACCCACGGCTGGCACACACYCACTGCCCTCCCCTCGAAGTGCACACAATATGCTCATGTATTTCAGCTTAAAAGTTTGAGGGTGGTATAGTATTGCCAAGGGTATTTCTGGGAATCCCATCACAAGCTTCAGGCAACCCTCTGATGCTATTCTTTGGTGCCAGGCCCTTGTCTGTTCCCTCTCTGTAAAGTGGGATTAGTAGAACTTCACTGCATTAAGGATGTTGAAAATACAGTCATCCAGAAATCAAGAGATGCAYAATTTGTATATAGAGGCATATAGTCATATTGCAAAACAAMAAATACTTTTYCTGAAACAGACTGAAGAACTTTGTCAACAGAAGACAAATCCTACAAAAAAAATCAGTTCAAAAACCCCAAATTAGATACTTTAGCAAACTTATGGAAAACTTAGTTATTACTCTAAAACAACCCAATCAGACTAAATGATAAGAATACTGAAAAGATGAAAAAACCTTGGATTTTAGAAAAAAWTACAGAATGAAACACTTCTGTTCCATACTGGAGTTAACCTATGGCTAGAACTTAAATACATGTAATGTACCAAAAGTGTACACGTGACTAGAGAGTTTCATAGACAATAAATCCAAAATCGCCAGAAACTAGAAATATATATATATCTCTTCTATGACATTTACTTAGGTAAAATATCAAACATGCTCAAGTYCTCCTTTTACTAGACAGTTGCAGTTGACTCCTGCCGAATCAAGACACAGTTAATGGGACTACAGAAGAAAAAGCACGAGAGCAGAATTACAGGCAATTTCATGATTTCATTTCCATAAGAATGTGACTGCTTCTCTTTACTTCTGCATATCCTTCTAGCATTACAGCTTAATGCTCTTTTGATGCTACCAACACTAGCATTTTGTTAATTCAAAAAAACAAATGTGCAACTATCTGACTGCAGTCACTTGAGTCCCCACGTGATCTGTAGTGAACGAGACAGAACAGTCATCGAGCAGCACATTTATTGCCACTAGAARATGCCATGTAACAGTGAATAGTAAATGGTGTAGGCACATTTTGTAGGTGACACCTACAATATGTGAACTATATTGCATCTCAGAAATGTGCTGAGGAGGACTTGATACGTTGAGTCTGTTCTCAATTCTACCAGAAATTAAATCACATCGCCTCAMCTATTTATCCTGTAAAATAGCAAGCTGATCTCTTATCAATGAAGCCAGGTAAGACCAGCTACCTATAGGCTATCCAACACCCAGTGAAAGAGKTATAAGAGGAATTGAAGCTTTTGATTACAGCCTCTTTTATACACCCCCCTGTCCAAAACAATTCAAATGGGGGAAAATAGGAGAAAGTGGTTTGCTCGAGATATTAAGGAATTTGGTTCCATGCTGTGTTTCCCAACAGTTCACTATCACAGTGCAATTTTTTGAGTTCAGCAACAAATGCTTTTTCTAAAAAAAGTAGAAAAGGCAATATTTTCTTGTTTTAAGGMTCACCAGTAGCTCACAATTACAGGCTACATTACCGAACACAAAAATTTTGCTGATGTATTGGCACAGTARCAGCTCAGTTACTGCAGTAATAGATGTTCTCACACATTGTTACTCAGAAATATAACAGTGGAAAAATATACACAGTCCTTACAGGCTACACCAAACATTCTGACTACACAGAAAAATGAATCACTGAAAAAAACCCACACAGACACTCCCTAAAGAAAAACAAGAGTCTGTACTTCATGTAATTAAATCTTTTAAGTAAACCACTTGCAATTTTTTTTCACCCAATTAAACAAATACATGTAAAACCATCCTGAATTAATTTAAACGTCAAATCCAAGTTTATCCTACAGGTAAAGTTTAGCTATAATGCATTACTRCAATTCAGGCCCTAAAGGCAAATTCTATTATAAAAGCAGTTTATGTGTCATTCAAGGCTTATATTCTCAATGGAACTCAAGTTGTAGGTGACACTTTTCCCTTTGCAGCTACTTCAACTATTATAAGCCRCTACAAAAAAATCCTGAAAAAACTAATGTGCTTATCACCATAGAAACAAAACATTGCAATCTTTCATATGATATCATAYAGGATTTGCACAAAATTAAGGAGTAGTTATCTATTGTTATGTCTTACAATTACAATTCACAAATTTTGTCTAATATAACACTAGTGTCTCATATATCATTATTGCAAAATATAAACAAAAATTGGTTCTAATACTGATTTCAGCATAAAACAATATTCTAATTTCTAAAAACACCAATAATGTAGAGAGAAAGGTTTATTACCAAATAAAATTAATACATTTAAGAAGARCCAGAGGAGGAAAAGAAGGCTTTTGAAATTATCCAAGTCATGATAAAGGAAATCTGCTTTGAAACTACTGAGCTAAAATTGAACACATCTCTTCAGACTCATTAGGTTCCAAAACACACCTAGGGAAAAGGTACATACAGGTTTTGGAGGTTAATTTTTCTGTACTGAAGTTAGGGAAGCAAAGAACATAAGTTTATCATCAGGGCAGAAGAGCACAAGCTTATTAAATCTACATTTAAAAAACCCTCTCAGCTGAATTTGAAAACCAGTTTCAGCTGATAAAAAAATACTATAAAATAAAAGCATATTGGACGATCTTATTTAAAACACTTTTGTGATGTAGCATCTCTTAACATACTCATTATAAATTGCAGTCYAACAAAATACATCTACATCCATGAAAGACCCATGAAGGTTTTTCAGAATTCATGTTTTTAATGGATCTGCCTGCCCCTGAACACAGGATATCTTGGCCTCCATCAGCCACATTTGGGAGGAGCTGTCAAAGRCAGAGCTTTACAGACCAGCTGATATTTTGTACTTTGAGCCAGGCTCCCACAGCACAACAGACCTGGCTGCAGACAACAGGGAATGTTTCCTGGATCAGACAGAACGCTAAACTGCGTGAYAATGTCCAAAATTTGTAAAATACAAACAATTGGCCTCAAAATAACTAATAACAAAAAAATTAAATCTCCTCCATAATGCTCCTGGGTTACACTACAGTTGCATTCAAGTAGAGAATAAATGAAGCCACGTTTAAAAATGTGTCTTTCTGTTTATTTCCAGGATTTACATCTAATACTGTGTGTCAACATATTATCATGATGCAGCCTTGGAATACATACATTATTTCTAGGCTTACAAAATTATTCAACCATTATCAAACATAATTTGGTGCATTTATTCACAGATTTATGTAATATTTCTCTCATATATATATATATATAACTGTCTAACTGGCTGGTTTTTCCTGATAAAGCATTCAACAGATTCTTTGGTTTCTGGATATCCAAAGCTCTTTCCTTAGGTCTTGATTCTTCCTGCTGGATGGGAACTGGAGCACTCAAASCCACCATCTCAGTACCACAAGCAGCAATCAAGTGGCCCAAACCCCACATCTTTTCAAGCTATTTCCCCTGTTGCCTTTGACACTGAGTAGTTGACACCAGTTATCTGAATTACCAAAGACAGCCAAGTGAGCGTCCACTGTGATGAGGGAAAAAGTGTGTAGACACTACAACAATCTCTGCAAATTTGATATTTTCACAAAAAATATTCTCAGGGTATAACTTGAAGATCTTGACTGTTGTGGCAAAAGAAGACCTCATGAAATCTGACATTAATATACATAACTGGAAAGATCCAGTTTCAACTTTGGACTACTACCACATATTCCCATCCTGCTAATTGAATTTGAGTTCCAGTAAAGTTCTGTCAGGGTATGACACAAAAAATCAAAATGAACGCGTGACCAAAAAGACACCATTTGTTTAYTATCTATGCACACTATGCTTAAACAACAAGAAATTTTGGCTTCAAAACATAATCTTTAATATATGACTTAGGCTTCCCATATTCCCTTCTTACAAAGACAAAATCCTACAGATATTGAATCCTGAGCCTTCTGTAGCCTGGTCTATGGATTTGGTGAAGACYTGGAGATCAAAAAAGCTTGAATGATCTAAGTATGACAGAGAGGGCAGGATGATTAATTTGAGGCGACTCACTCATGAATAGGTGGCATTTGGGTATTCTATAATGGGTCATTCTCCTAGGAATGTGCTTACTGGGAGCTGACGCTCTGAACAATCCAATCTAGAATGAAATGGTGTCTCAGACCTCTTCCATTGTTATCCTGAACTCTAATTAGAGTAGGATAAACACATCTCATTATGTTCTACCCTATGTATTTGCAACCTGTTACCCTCWACCCACCCTACCAATCCTGTGTTCTTTGGTAAATACTGCTTTAATTTATCTTCTGAYAGAAGACTCTCATGCCTCTTGTCTCTTGAGTACCACTAAAAATAATCATCACTTTACAAGTATTAAAAATTTAACGTCTCAACAAATTATGAAAGATGCAAAGGTAATGAGAATCACCATTTATAGCTACTTGATAAAATCTACTTGATAAAAACAGAATATTTGCATAGCATTCATATGCAGATTTTATATATATTTTTGCTACACACAAAAAGAGGAAAAAAAGGAGCAATTAAAGGAGGGGAAAAAGTATGTATCAGAAAGAGCTTACAATTCAAAAATTTWAAAAATTAAGTATGGGGCAGATGTATTTTTCTTTAATAAAAATCTTGCATTTTTTTGGCTATGAAATGTACTATTCTGTAACTGCCACCTTTATTTTAGACTAGCAACAGTCAGAACCACCTACATTTTAAATTTGCTTTTATTGCCATAGAAACCTATGTTTGCTTTAACTAAAAAGGAAGTCTTCTGGCTCAGTCATCTACTTTCTATATCATACACTACAGAAGWCATAATTTATTCATTTACACATCAATACTTGCATACTTTTAACGTGAGGTGCATCCACCTCAGTTACTATGAAAAATCACATGTGATTTGTATTATATAAGATAGTTATATAACATTTATRTTAAAATGAAAAAACAAATTACTTCAATCTTCTCTATATAAACTCAAAAGGACAGAATTACTTTAAAATTATTTAAGCTCTAAACCTAATTTCAAGTATAGTTTTGCTGACTGTTTCTTCAATAGTAATATATTGTTTAGAGCAGTCGTGCACCATTATACTAAATAATTGCAATGAAACCTTTCCATGTTCAATAAGAGATGGGAAATAGGTCAAAACACACCAAAGAAAATGGTATTTTTTTGTTCTCTTTAAAGGCACTGACACCAAGGAGAATGCACATAAAAACAATTCAAGGCATTCAGTGCTAATAAAAACCCAAATATATTAATTCAGTTTTAGCACCAAAAGAAAAATCTAAACTATTTCTGTAAAATAGCAAAGTACTGTTCTACAAGGCAAAGAAGCTCCTGGAAGTCCTCATAGCCCCCAGCTCACACGGGTTTGGGCACACAGACACCCCACCACCCCCAATGGGCTCCCACCAGCCCCTGGCCACCTCTGCAAACCCACAACAGAACAAGGATAATGTGTGYTACAGCAAAGATGCTTGTTTAGTGACCTACTACAATAAATGGGGAAACCAGTCATTTCACTAGGAAAGGCAGAATAAACACACTGCACATTCAACTGAAGGTATTTAAGCAGTTACATGCACTACAGCAAGCTGAACTCTCAGCAATTTCTTAGCAATTCTACAAGCTCCTTGCAAGAAAAGTGGGGAACAATAACAGCGTGTTAGGTCTAYTAATGCTAAATTTTGTCCTGAAGTCCACTCTTTAAGGGAGAAATTGAATAGTCACTAGGTATGGCAGGGAAAAAGAAAATTTTTTCAAGTATTCCCAACATTAAGTTACAGAACAATTCTAAATATAATTCGCAATACTGGAGAAAAAAAAATATATATTTTCATTCATAAATTACCACGGCCATACCGCAAGATAACKTACTTTGGATAGATAACATTTTCCATATGACTTTTGCTAAATATTTGAACATCCATAGACATTAAATTATACTGGCTTGGAAGACATTATTTCTTCTTAAATAGAAAAACCCAAGTATGTGCAGAATCACAACAAAAATGCTAAAAACCACAATTATCCATAAATGCAATATTTACTTCTGACTATTCTAACTAYTCAAAGAAGAAAAACCACACACAAACTGACCACTACAGAAACAGTGGAGTGATGACYCCTCACAGGAAAAAGACATTTAACAGAACAGCAGTTTCCTGAAAGGCAAAAAAATGTGCTAAAAAAAGACCAATGGTTTTTGTTGAAGGAATTTTGATAGTAGGTAGTTTTTATTTTTGTTGCAGGAAAGTTGGTTTGCGTCTTTTTCAGGAAAAGGAAAACCCGAAAACAGGGGTGGAGAGGAACCAGTCTTACTGATTCTTTTTAAATTTTCTTTAATTATTTTCTCAATTGTTAACTGAGCTAATCAGTGCTTTTTTTTTGTGCAAGTATTTCTAGAACTTAATGCTGTTAAATATTTGTGAAAGCCACAATTTCCAAAGAGTTCATAGTAAAAAATTCAAGTTTGCAATGTRTTTGTTACAGCTTCACACAGAAAAAATCCAAAGCATTTTAACACTTCCAAAACTTACATGTCTGATTAAACTTCCCTAGATTACTGTCAAGAAGAAAGTCTAAATTAATGAGAAAAATTATTCATGGTGAATTATTCATGCAGCATTAGTTATCTTGTGCACACACACGCATGCTTTAACCATATAAACCCCCTCGAATCTTGATGGACATTTTCCAGGAGATCTGTAGTATTTAAGAATACGAAATTGTGTAAAAAAATCCTAGAAAATACTTCGCTTACAGAACACCACAAGAAAAGTGTAAGCCCACAGACACATTCATTCAGATGATAAAAGGAAGAAGTTGTGCTCACCCTTCCTATTCTGGAGTGAGATAACACAAAGTGAAAGTTCTTTCCCAGGGATTTGGCTCAACAGCAAGGGCAGCACACTACTACAGAGCTGTTGAGTGCCACAAAGGCTGAGGGGTTACTATTAAAAAAAAAACCAAACAAACAACACACAACCAAAAAGGAAAGCAGAATTCTAACTTTTGTCCAATATTCTACGAATAAAACACAATTCTGAACCAGTTCACCACTTGCAAAAACTAYAGTCAAACAGAATCAGTGTAAAGAAAGGATCTGTTTCCTATCTGCTAGATAAAAGCACATATTCTAGTCAAACAGCCAGCATGGAAGTACCATACCTTTTTTTTTCCCCTCCAAAGGAAGAAATCCCAACAACTTGTTTTCTTAACATAGGGAAAGCTCAAGAATATTTGTGTAAAGGAGCATGGGTAGTTTGGAAATCGCAGCAGCAACATACTCAGAACAAACTACATTAAAGCTTTTGTTTGTTTTTTTCCAAATCCATCTTCAGTCAAACAAAACACAATCCACATATGGCAGCATGCCAATTATGGTAGATGTCACACTGGTTGACAAGATTTACTGAGATTTCAGTGCATGAATACATTCGATTAACTATCAGGCAGTGTGCAAGGACAGATCCTTATTCTGAACCAAACCCTTCAGGTTTGCTAGAAGAACAAAGTATCTGGAAGACAGRAGAGAGAGAAAAAAAACAAAAACAAACACCTAATGCTGTTATTTTAAAAGACAAGAGAAAATATGAGGATTACTGAAGATCTCCAGAAAGAACAAAGCTTTACTATATTGCAGGAGCAGARCATGGCCTTATGTAAAAGAAATAAGTGCAAACACTTTAAAATCCTTTTTCCTCTCTAATGCTTTTTTCCTATTAACAAAATACTTCAATTTAAACAGGCTGTATAAACAYTGTGTTCATCTGACCACTGAATCAAAGGAAAAACTGCTCCTGTTGAAGAATCATTAACATCTGCTAGGTGGATGAAGACCTGCCCTTGTGCAAAAGCCTGTCACATAAAAGGCTGCAGAGAAAGTCAACTCTGCACTGATGAGGATCAAATAACACTGCAAAATAGCATTATTTAAAAAAAAAAAAAAAAAAAAAAAAAAAAAAGGTTTTTTTAAGTCTAATGATTATGCTGAAAAGACTGAAGTGAGACCAATAGATAAAGACTGCCCAGCTACCTGTCTGCGGCACTGACATATAAATTTTGTTACTAAAAACCTTAAATACATTTTAGAGTTTCTACTCATCTTCACAAGGTCTGAGAGCAAAGAAGCTGCAAGATTACCTTCAACTTTTGCTACAGAACCTGCACTAAGAGCTAACTCAAAGAACTGTATTACTAAGCTTAGCAAAGTGTTAAAAATATTCCTCAGCAGTCTATGAAAAAAWTTCCCCCTATACCCATTAACATTTTCACACAACATTGTATATTTTGTCTGAATCCCTGTTGCATGTAAACAGGAGGCTCAAGTGGGAGCACTCGGCTTAGAATTGTGTATTCAGTGCAGATGCTGGATCCAGCAGAGAAATGATGAAGAACCAGGCCTTTTTTGTTTCCCTTGTCTAATTAACTGAGCTCTTGAATACCATTAGCAGCTCTAGAGGCATCGTAATTTTATTACTCCTTAAGAAAGAAATACAGAAAAAGTAGCTCTACAATTTCAGATGAGAAACAAGCACATCAGTGCAGCCATGTCAGAAAAAACCCAAGTCCCAAAGCACAAATGAGCTGTGAAGGCAGCSTGTGCCCACCTCTCTCACAAGAGCACACAGGAAACTCCAAAYGGTGCTTCCCATTTCTAGCACAGCCAAGCCACCACCCTGCAGCACCCACTCCACCCAAGCTGTTCTCCAGCACTGACAGCCTCCGGGGCTCGAGAGCTGCTTTTGCTTTGGCCCATCCTGGCTGATCAGGCAGGAGCCCGGCGAGCACAGCAGCAGCAACAAAGCCTCCCACTGCTGTGTGGAAGAGGTTATCACACTGTCAGTGCTGGCCCACAGCCCCGAGATTGATGGTGTAASCTTTCCTTTAAGCAGAAGTATTCTGCTCCTTCCTTCCTATCCCAACATTGAAATCCTACCATCAGCTTTCACTGATTCAGGTTCCCCTCCCTCGGGCCCAGCTTCCTTCCTCAGGCTCCCTCCCATGTAACACGCCACGCCATGTATGTTACAGACAACAAACAGGTGTCCTCAGCCTCTCATCTTCTCTCTCTTTTCTGTACTGAGCAAGAAAAAAGTCATTTTCAACCTGTTGAAAATAGGTTTGCCTCCCAATCGGGCAAAAAGGTGAAACCCATTTCCTCCAGGTCTTTTTTTGGCTGTTTTTACCCTCCTTTCTCCTAATTTTCYTTTTTTGCTGCTTCTTTTGCTGTTACTCATGTTATACACATCCATTTTTCTTTTTATTTGACCAGAAATATTTCCCCCAAAYCCTTCAAGTTCACTTTTGCAGGAATCTTCTGTCCAGCTTTTCCAAAATCTCATCACACACCACACTATTTTGGGGGTTTCCCCAGACAGAGAAGGAACTAATGCAAATGTAACAAATTTTGTTTGAACTTTATACTATTATATAGAAGACTCTTAATAGGAGGCCAAGTTACACAGCTAAGCACTACTTCTAGAAAATCCAAGAAATGTATCTAGCTTATCACTTTCCAGCATGAACTGAGCTCTGAGAAGACACAGAAACTGGGGCCCGAAGCCATTAACTTTTAGCTACTTGTCTAGGTCAAGTCAGTTGGAATAACTTGTTTATATCCAAAAACAAGTATGTTTTGTATTAAAAGAAATAGATACTTTCTATAAATTTGAATTCCTGTAGCTATCCCTAACAGAAAATAAACATGAAACAGAGATAATTATAACATCTGAGAGCCAGCCAAAAATGTCTAATTTTGGCTGCTTGTATTAAGAAAGAAAAAGAAACTATTCCAGTTAAAATTGTGCAGGGGGCAAGAGAAGGAAGCACAGGGATTTGTTTGTTTTTGTAGCACAAGTTATAAATTCCTATTCCCTTGACATGACTGGAACAAAAAACACTATCCCTATTGACAGCCTCTTCTTTAGACACTTTTCTGTTTAGAAGAACCACCTTCTCTAACCAGAGGATGTTAATCAATAGTCCTATCCTTGAAAGATTTTTTCACTCTGAAACCTATCTTTTCACAAAATAGATACCTGTTCCCAAACAAAGCATGGGGAGCAGGTGAATGTTCAGTGATGTATTTCAATACTGTTTCTAGACAGGCAGTCCCACGATCAGCCTCWGAGGAGCAGCAGTTCTGAACGATACAAACATCAGAAAATTTTGGTTCATTTTGTGAATAATATTTGGCTTAAAGCAAATTCATTATGCTCAAAACTATTGTTGAGCTGATGAGAGATGAAGTATTTTTAATTTTATTTTCCAGATTTGTAGCCTGAATTTTCTGTAGGTTTCAAAAGCCATARACTAATAAAATGCTTATTAATTATGTCAATAAAAGCTAAGTGTACTTCAAAAATTTCATGGTGGATCCAAAGTGAGGCAAAGAAACAAACTAAACCCAAGTGTCCTGCCTTTCTGTGCTTCCCTATTCCTAGAGGTAGTTTCACCAAGTTTTTTTTTTTTTCTGTCCTTTAGGTCTACCATACAAAAAACCTGTCWGGAATTCAGGCAAAGCAGAGTTTACACCAAAACACAGGGCTGGTCTGTGATCTTTAGATTGGCCATTTATCATCATTTCCAGACAAACATTCAACTTTATGTCAGTACATTGAAACCTGAGGTGAAAGATTAAGGGATTGGTTTTGGTTATAAGCCACTGAAGCAAGGCCAACTTGAAACACCCTGCCAGGTAAACAAGCGAACAGCAGGATTCTTAAAGTATAAGCAGAGCTGTARGATACCAGAAACAACCTATTATTTTTAAAATACAGTAGTCATATTTCTCTACAAGGCAAAAAACAATAATGTTTTTTCTAAATTATATGTCTCASTGGTCACATTTGCAAGCCTTTTAAAAGACTTTAAAGACAAAAGAGAACCAAAAATCTTATCTCGCTCTATTAATTGTTTCATACAGTAAAACATACTTACAATACACCTTGCCAAGTTCTGTAGAAGGTTTTTTCTTGTTATCTGATTGTACACTAAGTATAGTTTATATACTTTCTCAAGATCAAATGACTCCATGTTTTAATTGCTTGCATTGTAGAAATTTTAATTATCAAGGAGTGCTTTTTTTGTAATGGGTTCAACTCAAAACAAATTCCAATGGAGACACACACAGAAGGAATTTTTGTTCTTAAGGGAACAGACAAAGTAATACTTCYATATATAAAATGGTTAAAGTACAAGAATGAAACCAAGACATTCCTTTTAGGTACCTCTCGCATCAGCCAAGTGTCCCACAAAACCTAAAGGCAAAGCCCCCTTTGAACTGAGCCCAGCATTTGATTTGCAAGAATTTCAGGC
The DNA here is from genome assembly GCF_030028575.1 of Malurus melanocephalus. NCBI lineage: Eukaryota > Metazoa > Chordata > Aves > Passeriformes > Maluridae > Malurus > Malurus melanocephalus. The sequence goes on along the minus strand of NW_026623350.1, from coordinate 289,893 downwards.
TGAACTGGCTARCACCCATATTGGATATGGGGACTTCTTCAACAAACCCTTAACACAACTCCCTTGTTTCCTTTTGCCCAAAGTCTTCCATCTAATTTTCACGGTTACAGGTAACAAAGGCCACTGATTATCATAAAAGAAGTAACCTCAAATAAGGATTTTAGTCTCTGGAAGTGGAATTATTCAGAGATCTGCACAGAGCATCACAGTATTACCACATTTCATTAAATCAGATTCCAGCTGATGCCCAATAATAATAAGCATGACTATCTTTTTCAACATCAAGCATGTCAGGCAATGGCCTTGGGATAAAAAGGACTCCCAGAAGCAAGGGGAGAATTATGATTAAGAATGAAAACACTGCAAGCTTCTAAGTATCTCACTAGAAAGACACATATCAAATGGTTCCAGCCAAAGCCATAACCAGCAATTCTAACCAGTTAAAAAACTACTTAAGAAGAAAAGTTGCAAGAAATAGAAATACATTGGAACCAGGAAACTCAGAAGTCCAGATCTCCTGCCTGATAATGTTATATTTTAACTCTCAGTTAAACAGATAAAATTACAGTCTGAAACCTAACAGCAATGAGGTGGTTTAACCTTTATGTCATAACACATTTATCTCCAACAGGGAAATACAAAACATAAAAAAGGAGACTGAGTCACTGATCCAATAGGAAATATAGCAAAAAAATTTAAGTGAGTCAAGCCTACAAGACTGAAAGAGTGGCATCTTTCTTGCTGTCACCAAAAGATGCATTAAAACAATAAAAACACAGGAAAATGTATCATCTAGAAGCAGTGCCCCTTACATAACACTCTGGTACAGACATATAATGGAAGGTAAACAATATTACATTGCAATGATCAATTTTATAAATGCCTTACTGAATTTCACAGAAGCAACATGGTTCCATGCACCACTGAGCCCCAGTAATTTTACACAGCAAAATTAGTAGGCACARCATGTGCAAAGAAGACATCTTCATGATCACAAGCTGACACATGTACATGGATAACAACAGATAATAACAGGCAAAGGTCCACATGCATAGCAGATAAGGTCAAGAATCTCAATCCTAATTCACACGTTAGAGAAATGTAGGATAAATAGGGCTGGGGGAGGTTACACTGCTCTCCTAATTATGATTCACAGTTACACATCCTTCATCTACACAAAAATAAATGTCTAGTCTTAATGCAAATGACATTCTTTCCATCAAGATACTAAGTTAGTACCAAAACATCACTTCTGATTTTGTGTGAAATACCATCGATGCATCCTGGCACATCACAGCTGAGTACAGCTACCCAGAGGAGTCTGAGGGAAAGCCAAACAGTTTGCAGATACTTTTCACCCAGAAAGACAGTACAAACTGATACTTTTCTCCAATTTGCATTGACTGTTGTAGTACTGTCAGGCATATGGAAAATTAACAATCTATTTAAAATATCTCCATTGATGCTACAATGATTTCTTTCCCGTCAGAAATGAGTACTATTCTGGCAGCCTGTAAAACTTCCACAAAAGGTGTGCTAGACAGCTTTATTTTTATGCACAAACCACCACATTAAAGTCACTCCCAACTGCTTGTTCTAGAACATTACAAACCCCACACTTTAATTTGCTTAGGAACACAAGCTACTTCATCTATACCCATGGCCTGCCAAATTTGGTGRCCTTCTATGATGGGGTTACAGCAGTGATAGATAGGGGAAGGAGCAACAGATATCATCCACCTGGACTTGTGTAAAGCATTTGACATTGTCCTGCATGACATCCTTGACCAAAACTGGAGACACATGGATTTTCTGGATGGACCACTCAGTGGATAAAMAAATGGGCTGGATGGTCACACTCAAAAACTTATGGTCAACAGCTCAATGTCCAAGGGGAGAGAAGTGACAAAGTGACAATCCTCAGGGATGAGTATGGTGACACCTTTGTCAGCAACATGGACARTGGGATTGGGTGCATCCTCAGCAGATTTGYTGACAACACCACGCTGTGTGGTGCAGCTGACACCCTGGAGGGACGGGATATCATCCAGAGGGATCCTGACAGGCTTGAGAGCTGTGTGTGAGAACCTCATGAAGTTCAACAAGGTCAAGTGCAATGTGCTGCAGCAGGGTCACAGCAATCTCAAGCACTAAAAACAGGGCAGAGGATGGATTGAAAGCGGTCCTGGGGAGAAGCACTTGTGAGTGCTGGTGGACAAAATGCTGAACATGAACCAACAGTGTGTGCTGGCAGCCCAGAAAGCCAACCATAACTCAGGCWGCATCAAAGAGATGTGATCAGCAGGTCAAGGRAGRTGATTCTCTCACTCTGCTCTCGTGGGACCCTTCCTGCAGTACTGCATCCAGCTCGGGGGTGCCCAACACAAAAAAGATGTGGACACGGAATGAATCCAAAGAAGGGCCACGAAGGTGATCACACAACTGGTGCACCTCTCCTACAAACACAGACTAAGAGAGTTGAGACGGTTCAGGCTGGAGTAGAGAAGGCTTCAGAGACCTCTAAGAGCAGCCTTCCAATRCAGAAGAGGGACTTGCAGRAAGGCTGGAGAGGGTCTTTTTACAAGGGCATGTAGGGACTGGATGGGGAGAATGGCCTTAAGATGAAAGAGTGTACATTTAGATTAGATATTAAGAAGAAATTCTTCACTGTGAGGGTGGTGAGGAAGTGGATCAGATTGCCAGAGGTTTTGGATTCCATATCCCTGAAGGTGTTCAAGAGGAGGCTGCATGAGGCTCTGAGTAACATGGTATAGCAGAAGGTTTCCTGCCCTTGGCAGAGGGATTGGAATTAGATGATCTTTAAGGTCCTTTCCCGCCCTAACTATTTCATGATTCATGATTCTATAATTCTGTGATTAAGCCCCTGTGATAGTGCTTACCTGAATTGCCTATTTTTAACTAAGGTGAAGTACAGAACCTCTGCCTTAACTGTACTAAAAACAATAATTCAGCAGCAGTGTGAGTCAGACTTATTTTGTTAGGAAGAGTTGTGCCAGAACGCTCTCTCAGCAACRTCTCTGATCCTTCTCTCAACTGCAAATCCCTTCTGACCATTTTCTCCCCTTYCTCATCCATGAGGATTCAGAACCTAAGCCAAGCACTGAGGAATCTGAGAGATCCACAGCATATTTGAAGAGGAAGGTCACTTTGCACCTATAAACAACTCTTTGCACAACTCTTGTGGAACACTCTTTTTCTAAAATCTTCCTCGTTCCGATTTTCCTATCGACAACTTGTTTTTGCACCACAGCATCTGAGAGCTGATGTTAACAGATGATGACTAGCTGGACTTGACCAAGATTTGCCTTATCTTGCATTGTTACTGCAGAATGCCATGCCCTCTCCTCCACTTCTCAAAATGCAAGGTCACAGCACCAGAAGTCACACTGCGAGTACAGAACAGAGCACGCACAAGCAGTGTCCATGACTGCCACAACAAATGTCATTTGAGTATTTGTCAAGAAGATACATTATTTTCCTGATACCAATCTCAAAATACTAAAATGTAGGCTGATAAGCAGTATCAGTAGCAGYGATTTGATTGAATGCATTGCAAAGGATACAGAAATGTGAATCATTCACATAACAAGTATCCCAAAACTGTACAAAAGACTGCTGAAGCAGAAGTTTGCTGCTGAAGGAATTTTTGTCATTTTGAAGACAGAAGCTGCTTGTTGACCATGTGAAAATGCAATTAAGTTCTCTAATTTTATGACGCACATAAAACCAAACTTTAAAGTAGCTTAAACAATACAGATGAAGTTTCCCTATGATTCATTCTTCCATGATGAGAACAGTTGATGAAACATTTACAAAATGCATTACAGTTTTTTTGTGTGGGACTGGAGAATATGTTATGGCTACATYGTATAACTGCCTTGCAGAGAAGGAGTCAAACACCGCCTTAGTTTCACCAAGAAAGGGATGCCCTAAGGAACTGGCAAAGATGATGGTGTATCAGTCAATGAAAAACAACATCTGTCCTTTYTCGAGAAAGGAAAAGACAGGAAAGGGAAAGCCACTCTTGGAGATGTGTATTCTTAAACTGATCMATTTTCTGAAATCAATTCTCACGTAAGTATAGGTGGTATAAACTTAGAACCCTAYACAACTTACATACATAATTATTTATGGTAAGGCTCAAAGGCAAACTCAATGAGGCAGTGAGCATAGGTATTATAAAATGTTGAATTTCAATATGGATGTAAAGTAACATCCATTTTTCTTTCCACCAGCTCTGAGAAGTTACAGTATTTTCCTATCAATGATAACTTTTGCTTAAGAGCCTAATTTGAAATTCCCATGTTAACACTTCCAGCAGAGAGCAAAGAAAAAATATGCAGAGTACAAAAAGTCAATCAAATGGTAATCTTGTTTTATAAGTACACACATGAACACAAAGTTTTGAGCAAATATGGCATAAAGATTCAAAAGAGTGAAAAAAGGATTTTATTTAGGTGCTTTGCTCTCTTGAGAGCAGATCAAAAGGTCTTTCAGAARTTGCTTTCACAGAAAAAGAATCTCTGTACTACAGGCCTAGTTTTGTACATCTTTCCAAAGGCTTCTTGTAGAATACAGTTGGCTGGAAAGGGGCCTCTGGATAATTGAGGCATGTACAATGCCTTTTGACCTCCCTGGTGTCTATTTGGCCTTTTCCACAGATGAAAGAAACCAATCTTTGTTTTATTTATTTACACCCTTGTAGATGTGTATTCATAAACTGATCAATCTTCTGAAATCAATTCTTGTATAAGCGTAGGTGGTGTAAACTTAGAATCCTACACACTTTACTTTTCCTTCACTTTAAAAATCAGAACAAAATTTAAAAGTGCAGGATCATTGAAATACCTTTGGTTTTGAAGCTACCAGTACATTAAATTCTTCAAGGAGCAAAACAGACAAGAAAAAGGAAAGCAACAAGTTCCCACAGGCTACAACTTCAACATTTGTTCTTATTTTTATCTCCTCATTGATAGGCAGAGTGGGCAATAAATACTCAGCATACCTGCTCCAACTTCCTTTTCTTCTTCTTCAATGTTGTTTTTGATACTGTCGTACTCCTCATCAATTGCCTGGTTGCCACGCATTTGAGACAGAATTCTCCGTGCTCTCTGAGTTTGGCCTTTCTGAATKAGCCAGCGGGGACTTTCAGGAAGAAAGAGGAATCCAAGAAACTGTATAACTGCTGGTACAGCCGACAGACCCAGCATGTACCTGGAAATCAATAGGCAAATAGATAAATATCTAATATTTGCCAACAAAAACATGCCATGAGAAGGCTCAGTTACAGCTATTCAAACTGCATTACAGATCAAATCTTCCTGTCCTCATATTCTTTCTCACTGTAAGTTAAGGTGGCAAGAATCATATTCTGCAGGTATTCTAGAAAACATGACCCTTTCCTTCATTTCCAGGAAATCTCAAGGACATGTTGATTATTCTGCCACTGCTGACTCTATTGCCACTGGTCCTGAGAACATTAAATTAGATTAAATAAAAATCCTGAAATATTCTACTATTTTGGAAACTGATAAACACTTCAGTGACAATGATCAACAGAAAAAGAAAGCAAATGCACGGAGGAAAAATGAGTACTGTTGATGTCAAAAATGAGATTGAAATCCTGCTAATATTTTCACTGGCATATTGAAAACAAAGAAACAAAAAAGACTCAGCCAGGTAAAAATGCATAATTTGGTCAGTAGTACTCATACACAGGCACATGCACCAGTTTTAATTTTGAAGCAGAAACACTAAAAAAAGTTCATTTCACCAGCACATCAATTTACACCAGATCATTTAGAGAGTCTGCTTGTAAATCCTCAGCCAGATGCAGTGTTARGTTTTAAATCAAAACTGCATTTTAGATGCCCAGAGGTTACTATTTACAGCATTAAGGCTAGTTCTCTACTCAACAGAGAATTGCCACTGGTAAAAGCACAGCTATACTTYCAAGGATCAGTACTGACACCTTTGACAACACCCAGGGATTCCATTATTTGCTCTATCCAAAGTGGAGGAAAAGGCTGTGGAAGACAAGGACACCACCAATTTTCATGGGTGACGCTGGGGTCTACACACATCACATTTTTTATATTTCTTCAATAAAACAATAYAAGGATTAAAAGAATTGCAGAACAATGTATGACTCTGTTCTGCTTTTTAAATCTGACCTTTTCTCATTTACACTTCACCAAAATTCTTTTCACTTTCATTAAAGACTTTAAAAATTGCTGGTGTCACCTGTACATTATTGCAGTTATCATGGGTTTTACATCAGCGGATATAATCATTATAACCCCTCCAGAAACCAGTCCCTCTGAACACTGAGGTAGCCTGTACTCATAAACAGATTCACACCTTGACATCAATCAGGAGATTAAGGAGTTTTCCTAATCTCTCCTCTAGCTATTCTCTCCACACTCTAAGACGCATGTTTCACAGGTGATTCAGCAGTCTCTCACCTGGATTTTTTTTATAAAGCATGCTACGAAATTAGATTGCTAATTGAGTAGGAAGGAGAGCACAACYATTACTGAAAACCTTCTGTAAAGGCAATGAATCAAGTGTATTTGTCAAGTCCAAAAGCATTTTGAATAAAAATGGAAAAATACTTTCTTAGAGGCATTTGTGGATTTCATGAAGAAAAACATGGGCAGTACAACAGGCAAAAAACTGAAGAATGATAAAAAGAATTCCCAAAAAGCAGTGCAAAGAGGATGATCATCCCAGGACAATGTGCATGCAGASCAGTTTTCCTACTCTCAAGCTGAGCCCTCAAGTTCTTAAAACTGGCCAAAATTTCCAAAGGGCATACCTGCAAATCTTGCTCTACAAAGAGCTCAGAAAGCAGCTCTCTTGTTTTGGTGGGGTTTTTTTTTGGTAACACTTTAAAAATTATACATCTCATCATAGTTATAAAAGAAAAGCATATGAACAAAAATAAATTCAAACCACAAAGTTTGTGGAAGACTTATCAGTTAAGTAGTCTTTGGCCAACGTATCTAACAGTGTCACTAATTCAYTAATGTTCTCATTCCTCATTCACTAATGCTCTCATTCATTAATGCCCTCATTTCTTCCTATGCTTTTCCTTCTCCACAAACATTTTGGTASCTATACACAAAACACATAGACCACTGAAGCTCACGAAATTGTAGATTCGATATCTTCCCTGAAGTGGTACTTAGAAAGCCTTTTCTATTTCAAACGACGAATAAAGCAAACTCATAGAGATTAAAAACGACTGCTGTATCCTGTCACAGTGCATGTAAAAGTATGTTTTAATGCATCTAAGARGTTTAGTCCTTCAGACTCCTCTCACTTAAATTTCTGCTCCTCCAAAGCCCTTCCATCACTTAAATGCAGCAGAGCCTCCAGAACTAAGCAGTTGGGTGCCTGCAATCRTCTTAGGAAGCAAAATCAATCAAGGCTCCTGAAAGCTTGATTCASACTGTTAAAGCTACCAGCTGGACTCTATTGGATTGTTTGTCACAGGCAAGATAAGAAAGAAATGTACAGACCGTGCTCCCTCACTAAAGTTAGTTTCCAATCTACAAAATTCTGGTCGAAGTTGTGTAAAAGGAGCAGGCCAGAAAGAAAATGTTTAGCTGAGAGAGAACATCCATTTCAAGTTCTAGAGTTGTTGTAATTTTCAGAGCAAGCCATTTTGATATAATCAATTTAGAGTAAAAGCAGGCAATTTTAGACATTTCATGCAGTGAGCCAGCTTTCACAAATCTAATATAGTTCTTTCCTATACAGATTACAAGACTTTGAGTTTGAAGCCAGATGTCTAGCAGACCTGAAAAAATCCAGCATGAAATTTAATAAGTCTGCTGTAACATTTCTCCTTCTCTGACATACTGCTGCAATACTATTAAGATGGCATTAGCAGGGTTTATAAAGCTAACCTGACATAAGGGTCAGGTTAAATATTTGTTTTCTTTGGTTTATTTTTAATTTAATATCCACCATTTCCAAGAACAAGCAGAGCCAAKAAAAAGGAAGGTTCCTTATTGTTTTGTACAGCACTCCAGTGCTTAGCCATTTGTCAGCAAGAGATACATTAATTGCTGTAACATTCTTCTCATATGTAATGACTCTGGAGCAAACATTTGTGATTTCTCTCCACACATTTGCTGGCCACTCTTTCCAGGTKACAGACCATCTTCCTTACTCAACTAGCTGAGGACAGTTAATTCCCAATTAACAGCTCCAGCACTGCAGCTGAGAATACCTGAACACCTCACTGAGGTGATAGCCTGTTTCTTCACAGAAAGTCTGACTTCACTTTACTCCACTCAATCCAGCAGAGCAGTACTTGGCACATGCACAAAACACAGCATTACTGCYGTAGCAAAAGTCACCCAGCATATGCCAGTAGGCTGCAGAAACAATTGCTCTTCAGTGCCCAACACACCATGCTGCACTTGGAAGACTGGGACTACGAATAGAAAACTGCAAACCTGGAAAATGGRTCACTAAAGCATGATCCATGTTCCAGGTTGGAACAACTGGAGCATGTCACACAAAAGAGGCTGAAAGAACTGGGTTTATGCTGCCCAGAAAAYAGGTTTTTATTATTCTATAGCATAATTTTTCACTATAAATTTATGCTACAATATCCTTCAATTCTGATCAGATTATTACTGCTCAGATCAAGAATATTTGAAATTCACTCTACTTTGCACATACTGCAGATTACTTACTGGAAATTTGCCTTTTGAAAAATCAGCAGGTAATTATTCTAAATGCAAAAGGCAAGTTACCTTCATAAGCATCATGATAATCATTCAAGCTTGTGATGCATATTTATTGCTCTTCCACTTTAAAGTTTAGTAAAGTCAAAAACCCTATGCATACTGTGAATATTAAGCTTTAGTGAAAGCAGTATGGATCTAGTTTGGCAAGATTGAATTAATTAACTGAAGTTCCATTTTAGTATACACTTTGACCACTTTCTATGTAAATTCTGTATTACCAACAAGAATTACAATAGCAGTCAACTAAATCATGACTATGCCAGCTTGCAAGGAAGGCACACAAACCTCCATCCATCCTTCGCGAGGTAGCTGAAGATTCCATCGACAACACTTGCGAAAAACTGCCCTCCAGTGATGAAGAGAGTGTTGATGGTGACTAATCTGCCTCGTAAGTGCGGTGGAGCCACTTCTGCGATGTACACTGGCACAGTCATAGATGCTACACCTACAAGAATAAATTCGGTTACAGTTATAAAACTGAAAGAGATACAACAACGCTTTTTCATCATAAAATACTATTTGGTGCTGGGTTTGGCTGAGACAATTTTCTTCATAGTAGCTAGTATAGAGCTGTRTTTTAGATTTGTGCTGGAAAGTGTTAATGATTCAGGGATSTTTTCTTTATTGCTTACACAGAGTCAAGGCCTGTTGTGCCTCTCAYCCCACCCACGAGGAGGCTGTGGGTACACAAGTACTTGTGAGGGGACACAGCCAGGACAGCTGACCCCAGCTGACCCCAAGGTATGTTCCAGACTACAGGACATCATGCACAGCATATAGAGCTGGGGGGAGAAGGAGGAAAGGGAGGACATTCCGAGTGATGGAATTTGTCTTCCCCTCTAGCTGTGACACATGAAGGAGCCCTGCTCTCCTGCAAATGGCTGAACACCTGCCTGCCCGTGGGAAGTGGTGAATTAATTCCTTGTTTTGCTTTGCTTATGTGTGTGACTTTTGCTATACCTACTAAACTGCCTTTATCTCAGCCCACAAGTTTTACTCTTCCAATTCTGTCCCCCAACCCTACAAGCAGGGAGTGAGCAAGCGACTGCAAGGGGCTGAGTTGCTGACCAAGGCTGGATATGACAAGCAGTGACCTGACCTGAGCTGGCTTTGGTGCCCAGAAACTCCACAGAAAACACCACCTCTCCTGCCCTGAGTGACCACCCTAATAAATGGAGCCAAAACTCATGGACTAAATGAACTCAATGGACACYTATGGACACTTTGCAGACACTTCACAGGGGTGGTCCATAGACTGCAGAAATGGTATCTGTGTATTATATCAAATCGGAAGGGGATTCATGGGTAATAAGAATGCACTGCATCTTAATGGAAAAAGTGGTGGAGACTGTGCTGGTTTCAGCTGGGGTAAAGTTAATATTCCTCATGGCAGCCAGTATGGGCTATATTTTGGATTTCAACTCAGGACTTCATTTTTTAAAAATTAACTATTCCAGTCAAAATCTGCAATTAAATGGAACATGCTGGACAAATTTGATTTCTGAGTTCCAAATGATGAAAAGAAAGAAAAAGCAACTAGCAAACTCTAGAAGTATACACACAGCAAATGGTTGCTAGCAGCTGTATAGGAATTTCTAGGTCTAATTTAATGATACAAAGAATAACTTTCTTCAATTCACATTGCATGTACACTGAGATTAAATAAAAGGATAGATATATCTATAGTTTTTCATGAAAGAGATGCTATGAACCCAGTAAGCAAAAGTAACTAACTGAAGACATAAGCCAAAGTGACTAACTGAAAACATCAGATGTTCACAAACTGTTCAAATAGAACTTTAGCATGGTTTCCACTGCCAAAACCAAAACCAAGGCCAAGCATCATTGTTATCATCATTATTACTATTGTGAAATTTCATTATTGTTACAGAACAAACTTTCTTGACTTAGTTTAAAAGTATTCCATGTGCTCTTTCAAGGACAGGTTGGYTGGGCYCTGAGCARCSTGATCTAGAGAGAGGCATCCCTGCYYATGTAASGGSACTGGAACCAGCTATCTTTAAGGCTCCTTCCAAACCAAGCTATTCTATGATTCAATGCTAAAATCTCTACCACCATAAGGAAACAAGGACTAACTCTAAACCACAGCTGATTTTTGTTATGTCTTAACACTGGTAGTATTTCCTATTAACTATGTTATGATGAGTCATTTGTGCAAAAGACAGAAATGTCAATGGGGAGCACACACAAACTGTTAAAACAGAGTTCAACATAAAGAGCACACCTGGGTGCAGCATATGCTTTGGTGATYCAAATCCCTATTTCTTTACAAGAATCAACACTAACAAGCAGCAGCAATTTCTTTGTAGTTAAAACTGGAAGTATACTGGCAGCAGGTGCCCAAAGACCCATTTTGACTGAAGTCAGCTGAGGTACAACTTGAGCACAGTGAGCACAGCCAAGCACCATCAGAAACATCACATCTTCCAGCCTGGGGCAGCTCCACCAGGTCCATACAGACAGCTCCACAGCAGCACAGGCCAGTGCCACAGCCCCAGCAAGAAATGGGATCACCTAAAACCATGAACAACTCCTGAAGAACAGCTACAGTTCCTGCCTTGTGCCACAGCAGAAGGGCTTCGTCATGGGATGGCACACACTTCAGCCAGCACCCCACTGCCTGGCTGACTCACCAAACTAAAAGCACAAAATCATCTTTAGCAACAAGGTTAGCCTGACAGGACTGCTGGGAGCCTCCAAAAGCTTGAGAGAAGAATATAAATTGTTTAATAATAAAACGGCATGAGAAGATCCTTTGTTGYGATAGGTAAACACTCACAGCAGCTTCTCAGCATGATAACCCAGTTCCCAGCAGAGCCTCCCAGGACATGCCAACATCTCCTCTTTCTATTGACTGAGCAACCAGCCCAGAATAAAAAAATAAAAAACACATAAAAATGTCAGGGGAAGAAAATAAGGCATTAAAAATGTATTCAAYCAATTTTCAAAGCCAACCAGAATACACCATGGCAAGAAGCATTCAAAGAGTCCTGGGTGTGTTTGACAGAGAAGCGAATTTTCAAATCCAGCCTACCATCAGGGGTATTTCTCTCCCATCTTTCACATCAGTATTTGAAGTAATGACAATTAAAATTATGGAGACAGCACACATAGAAGAGAAAATCCTTTATGGGAAAGCACCAGAGTGTGCCCATTTGCTGCAAACAAAAACCACAGAGGACCCACACGAGGCAGAGGCTGCCACTGGAGCAGAAGGGAAGGGCTCTACAGCTGTGACAGCCCTGGCCCAGGCAGGCTGGGCATTCCTGCTCCCCCAGCCACCCACTGTCTTAGGCATTTCTCATGCCCATGGTCATTGCCCCTMTGCGGTGTGGCCATCCTCCCATAGGCTTCTTGGGAGTGTATGTTAAGATGTATCTTTGACATACATAATCATGTACTGAAGATAATTTGAGAAGTAAAGATGGCCACATCTGTACGTGATTTTTACCAGAAAGCAGTTAGAAAGATGTGCACAACTAAAACCAATACATGCGCTGTAAAAAAGCTACGCTCTAGCCCCCTTCATCTCTTAATGAAGACTGATTTTGCACAGGACCTGTAGAGGAATCTTGTTCAAAACATGCCAGCTAAAAAAGCTTCTCAGGCACCCAAAAAGCAAAGCCACACCATCGGGCAGACTCTCACTGATGTTCAGTGCACACCATCAGCCCTGAGATACTGCTAGAACCACTGGTAGCCCCAGCTATGACACTTGCCTCYTACAGGTAAAACTAAAACCTGTTGCATTACATAGGGGTAGTACAAAAGTAATGTGTTCATAAAAAGTCTAGAACAAGAGGCATCATGACAACAGATCTATTRTTCCTGCTGCATTCTTTTCACAAGTTAATGACTACAGGAATAAACAGAGAAAAGGAATTTTGCACACTTCAACGGTCCTGTCACAGGCCAGCCAGTGATACTAACCATCCACCTGGCATTAACACAATAGTTGAAATTATTTATTATCAAACCTGCAATAAATAGCACAAGATTTCTTAAGGAAGCCTAAGGATTTAGAGTATTAGTTAAAAATCACACAGAATTGTTTAGATTGCCAGAAACATTTGAAGATTATGKAGTCTAACTGCTGTTCAAGCAGGGGCAGCTGGAGCAGGCCATGACCATCTCAATATGTCAATTGCCAACCAAAATTACTGTAATTTTGTAACTTCCATGCCAGCTTTCTCACCCTCAGAAATGTGCTCCCAATGCTGCTGTCTGAAACAGCCTTTCTGGATTTCTATTCAGACCTTACTTCCTTTACTGTGTGTCCCAAAACCTAGAGGTTCAAAACATTCAAACAAAAATTTCAATTCAGAAGACACATTGGCTACGTATTTTCWATTATCATGTCAATATCAAAATATATGCTTTGCTATTCTGAATCCAAAAGAGAGGCAGGAGGTCACAGAACAGGAGGAGGCAATTAGGAAAACCTCTGCTGTTTATCTGACTGTCCTGCAGCAAGCATTCACACACAAAAGCAAAGTTCTTCCTCAAAAAACACCAGGAACAAAAATGGCTATTCTGAAATAAATCAAAATAAGGGAATAAATGATATAACTTTAAAGAAATCTTATTTTAGATTCTCTAGTGTTATTTACATTACTCATTTGCTTTTAGTTGCCTTAGAATACATCGACATTCTCCAGACTTTCCTTCTCTAATTTCCATTTAAGACACATTAGGAGAGTAAGTTCTTCTGAAAAGGCACAGTCAAAAGCAAGGCATTAAGTATTAGTCAAGTATAAAAATCTCTAAAATACACAACCAGTATTTGTTATGTAATTATTTTAATAGCTAGATATTAATGAAACTTGAAAAGTAAGAACAGCTTTCCTARCAAAACAAATATAGCTGCAATGGAATCTTTCCTTAATCTTTCATTTGAGAATGTTTTCATTTACACTTAGATGACATTTTCTAATACGCTCTCACTGTTATACTGCTCACACCAAATAAATGATTCTTGCTGCAGGCAAGTATATTACTACCTAACTAATAGAGCTGATAAGTGACAAGACATGAGAAAAAGAAAATGAAAACAATTAACTGGAAATCTGTCAGAGAAGGCTGAAGCTCTACATTGTGCACCACAGCTATGATACAAAATAGGAGAAAAGAGAGCAGCCAAGTCCAGTCTTTATCTGCTTGAGTAACCAAGGCATGAACTTTCTGTCCTCATTAAAGGATATAGCTTAGAAAAAATATAACCGAAGGTTCCTTACATTTCGACCAGAAGATGCATCTAATTATTATACAGGAAGCATCAGATGACACAATGGGCTGAAATCATCATATTAAGTGGTTTTCACTCCTAAAATCACTTGAGAGACTAATTACTAGGGCTCCAACTATAATCTGCAGTCTTACAATTAGAAAGCAGAGACAAGTCTGTACACAGCTCAATTTTAAGACAATCAATAGAACAGAGGTGTGAAAAGACATCTTAAAATCACTTTATCATCCAGAAAGGTATTTTCAGTATGAACAGGTAAGCACCATAAAGAATTGATTAAAAATTTCAGAAATGAAGTCAACAAACRTGACAACAGAAATAAAAAGGTCAATGAAGGAGATCTCCTATGATAATTAGAATTATAATTAYATTTTAAGAAATGAGATTATGGCAGAAAACACAAGGACTAAAAAAGGAAACCAAGTCACTGTTTATAAAACATATTTGAGCACAAATGCTAAGGAGATGGAACAATTTTAAAGACTTCTTTTTGCAAGATCAGACAAATATAAATGCATCCTGTTCAAATCAGGACTTTCACTACAGCTCCTGTCATGTCTCCTGCAGACAAGAGGAAAGGCACATCATAAAAACAACAGATGAGCAACAAAAGCTGGAGACAGGATATTGAATGAGATGCACTTTTACTCCTAGTGCAATAAAAAAGCTCTAAGGTAGTAGGAATGTAAGTGTCAGTCTTTTCACTGGCATCAGCCAATAACCAGTGTCAGGAGCAGCAAAAACATAGGAAAGGATTCCTGGCAAACTTTTGTTGTTGCTGCTGCAACTCAATTAGTCTTTCATGCTTAGTAATGAAGAGGACTGATGGTTAATTAGAAGTGCTAAGGAGGCACATCCAGGAGCTGGTGTCTCTTTGTATCCTGTCCAGCTTGTGCTGACCCTTGGAATGAAAACCAAGCAAACCAGGTAATATAACAAGCTAGAAGGATCTCCACCTGCCTCTTAAGGGGTTTGAACCACTTATCTCTCTTAAACAGTTCACAATGAAATCAAAAGACTACCAGCCCATAGGAAGAGCTAGTTATGACAATGGAGTGATCTGAACCGCCATGGGACTTCAGACTGCCCAGCTGGAAACTGAAATTAGGATGTAAAATAATCTTTTAAAAAGTACAAAGAAATCTCTGATCCTGTTCCAGAGTACAGCAACTCAGCCATTAACCTCTATTAATAACAAAGAACATAAGCAGCTCATTACAGAAATTTGTGTGTTAGGAGCACCAAATGAACAKGCAGAAACTAAAACATTTCCTTTCAGATTATCCTTCACTAACATACAAAGCAGCACTGAGGTAAAATATTTCAGATATCTTAGAATGAACTTGCAAGAGCAAGTTTTCATTAAATTGTTAAACTTTAATGCTACCAACTTTAAAATTCACTTAATTAAGAAACATCCCATAATGGTTTGTGTTACTTGTTAGGATTCCAAGCAGCAAGTGATTCCACAGACAGAGGACTTATGGAGGCAAATTGATGAAAAAGTAA
Source organism: Malurus melanocephalus (assembly GCF_030028575.1). Classification (NCBI taxonomy): domain Eukaryota; kingdom Metazoa; phylum Chordata; class Aves; order Passeriformes; family Maluridae; genus Malurus; species Malurus melanocephalus. Next base: position 274,332 of record NW_026623350.1, on the reverse strand, counting down.
GTTTATGGCAAAGATAATCAGGAATTAAATACTAGCAGAGGTTGCTATGCTACAAGAAAGTTTGAATATAAAGTCAAGGTGAGCTTTTTAGGGGGTGTGAGTGGAGTATAAGTAAACAGAAAATTCCTAAGGTGACAAGAGGAAACCTGCCAACCTAAGCTGAGCTAAAGTTTTCTCCCAGCAACTTTGCAGGAAATCTAGTAAACTTCCTACATCTTGGATATTGGACATGCAGTCTACATTTAGCGCCTTGGAAATATGAGTGACCCCAGAAGTATGTCAGATCATATAGACAAAGAAACTTTCACCAAGTATTTTCTTTCAGTTCTGTTCCCACAAAATTTTACTTTCAAGTTTTAGCTTTAGTTTGACAAAATCATCTTTCTTGCCAAGTGATAATTACAGAACATTGCTCACATCTAAGCAGTAATACTCAAGAGGACAGGGGCAACATGCTGGTTAACTTTCTGAAAGAACTGAAAAGTTTCACAGTAACTGTATCATTTTTACATCAAAGAAGAATTGATTTAAATAGTTTGTGGAGAAAAGGTCATCATCCATTACRAAGGGGATACACTTTAATAGAAAAGGATACTCATTTTAAAGGACAATTACCTTTCACAAACACACGGGAGCTATCAACAATCGGTTACCTCCTAGCCTACAGACAGCTCCTCTATACAGTACAATTATACTGCTCAATCTAAACAGAAATTCAGCCTTTTTATAGCCTCATGGGGTCCTTTTGTGCTATTACAGTTAACACTTCAGCTTTCAGTAATGATAGTCAACCTAAGGGGATAGCAGAGTGCCTTATTAAACATGCTAATAGGAAACACTTGAGAATGCAGCACATTTGAATGCTGTTCTAGTACACTAACCCTTTCCCTAGCAGATAAAGCTAAAATATTCATTGCACAGCTTGTATTTCAGGGTAAATACCAGGAAAAGCTCAAGTCCCTTCTAATAGCGAGGCTTCCTAATGACTGCACATACCTAGTAAAGGCATTATCAGAAGTTTATAATTTAAAGTTATAAAACTTCAAGTTATTCCAAGGTTACTTAAAGTTATTCCAAGGATGATTGGGAGCACACTTTCCCATTTAGTATCTCCCCTACATCAGATKAGCAGAAGTCCATTTCTTGGACATTCAGTGGCACAACTATACTTGGCTACAGCAGAGCTCTGAAATGCACAAGGGCAGTGGGGCAAACCACCAGCACTAAAACCATGAGAGTATAAATCACAGTAACRGACACACTTAGATGTCTCTCTTCTAGCATGGGGGTCCAACGTCAGCAACCTTCATTTAAGATGGGTATTTTAACACTAATTTATTGAATTGTAGAGAGCTGGTCCATCATAGCTAAAAAACCTGTATTGTTGAACATCCATTAGACTAATTCCAGACCTTTATGTCCTTATCAAGCCACTAGCCCAAATCAGTGTGGCCAATACTGTAATTATAACAAGAAACCTATGTTAATATGTGGCATCCAACTGTGAAGGAGTCAAGGACCAGAGCAATCTGAAGAAACACAAATGAAGGTACTCACTAGATGATATTGTCTCAGATTTATAGAGCAGCCATATCTTAATTAGCCTGGATGAATAATTCTTTCTGTTGAACACGAGCAGGATTTTTCACTATTGTGTTTCATCAGTATACATCAAAACCATAAAAATCCTTCTTCCCTTAAGAAAACTTCAAATTGTGTCCTGTAGAAACAACCACAACTATCATGCACTAAATGCAATGGCCCAAAGACAGCATTGGCCTTACACAAGAGTCATTTCAAGTTTCAAGCTCTCCCTTGTTCAAAAGACACAAAAGTAAATCCAGCTCATAAAACAATTAAGATGACAATGAATAATAAAATTCCTGCATAATTAAAGTGTTAAGGCCTTTCTCTGGCTCTCCAGAACAACATCTCAGAAAAACAGCCATGGGTAATCAATCACACATTATAGTAAAGACATGTGAATATTCAGCAGAGCATAATCAAGGAGGGACTACTAATCACAGTTCTGATTTTCCTACACTGAAATTCTTCAAGTCAATGAATATTTTCAATCTGGAAACTGGGGGTTATGAAATGGGAAAAAGTGAGACATGACACTTAAGGGAAGACAGACAAGAACCACCTACAGGCTCGAGTTTGAAAGTTTATTAAGATAAAGCTTAGTTTACTCTGTTTTTTAAAACAGTATAGCAGTTACAAAAAAAAATGCAGTAATCTTTAATAACACACGGGCAGTAATTTAAAAGATACTCAGGATATTCTATGATTCTAAGTGTTAGAACAACTTCAGCTGTGGGGTCCTACTCAACGTTACTACTCAGACTCAACATTAATACTATCTATAGAACAGCTCACTTTGGGAACAGACTACTCTTAAACAATTTTTTTTTTCTGTCCAAGATTACTTTGAGATTATTCAAGGTTACAGTAATCAAAAAGAACATGTTAGGAGGAAATTTATCTTGAGTGACTAACTCAGAAAGAGAGAGTGGGATTTAATTAACCAGAGGAAAAATAATCAAGATAATTATCCAGAAAATGTGAACCAAAGGTCTTTGCACCTGTGCAAGCCCATGACCACACCTAGCACTACAGACCTCAGTTTACACTTCCCAGCAGTCCAGCATTAGTTACCCATATTCCATTTTTCTTTATAGGTACCACATGTTCCTATTAATCCAGGCTGTAAAACACTCAGCCAGACCCCACTCAGCTGCCAGAGAACCTGAGTATCTCACTGAGAATGCCCTACTGGGAACCCCTGCCTGTAGCTCATTGCTGTAGATTCCATTTCAGAAAGATACCAGAAATGGTAAAGAAATGCATTTCTCAATCATCATAGTCATACCAGAGTAGCAATCAACCCTAAAAGTGAGTAAAGCTACCAAAAGCAACTAATAAAAAGTTCTAATTTGTTCTGTTTCTGAATTCATTTTGATCAAGAACTATTTGCAAAAAWCTGTAACTTGCAAGATGCAAACCTTTCATTGTGAAAGAGTAAAGCAGCCTAGTTGTTTATACCACTCAACACTTATTTTTACCACATTGCAAAAACTTCCCACTTCAGAAAATAAGAGCTTTTTTTTTTTAATTTTCGTTTGAAAATCACTAATACAACATAGTACTTTTCTTTATGACAGCTTGTATAAACACCTAAGTCAAGCACTACTCGATCTCCTTTAAGAGTGGTTTCAGTTTAAATAAATAGTAATTGAGATAAGCAGTTCTTTCCTGCAGACATTCTTTAGCACCAGCAATGTATGTGTTCTCACACCTGGGAAGAGCTGGCAGTTGAAGGTGGTGAGGTCCTCAGCCCCAGCCACAGTTAAGGAGTTGCTTCCCCTTCCAGTGGCTACTCCCTGTCCAGAAGGCAGGGGATCAGGATGTGTATCTACATCTCAGCTGTGCCATTTGAGGCTTTTGATCTGGTGGCTGGCATGGACTTGTGCTGAGGCCCAGATCACCACAAGCAATAACTGAGAGGCTGGGGGTGGCAATCCAGCTCTTTCTGCTGACAGAAAGCCACACAAACTGCAATTCCCAGCAGGGATGTACAGTTTTATAATGGCCCAGAAAGACTCCTCAGGGCTCATCTGCATAGCCATTCATATATGCCAGAAAGTCAGCATTAYGAACACAGTCTTGATATGGTTGACAAAAATCAATCTCACATCAAAAAGTCCCAGAACAATGGTTGAATGCTTCAAGGATTAGCACATAYTTTCTCTGCAGCGAAATTTTATTTTCAGAGGCCAGCGGTAATTGGTTTGAAAGCTATACAGAAACTGAATGTTCCTTTTTAACTTTACACTTTTGCTTATATACCATTTTTCCCTAGTTCTACTACAGTGACGCTTTACTCAACTTGAAAGAATTCTAAGAGAAGTGGTATTTATACAAGCATGAACAAGCTTTAGAAGCTAAACTACAGCTCAGCCAAAAACATGCCTTCAAGTTACACCTGAAAGCTTTAGYTACACTCTTCAACTAAGACCTGCATTGTTTTGCACTTTCTACAAGCCTCTTTCTACAAGTGYAGTTATTAAAACAGTGAAACTGGTTAAATTTTCTGTAAATTGCTTTAGGTTTCAGAGTTATAAGTCTAGCAACTGTCTCCAAACATGAAGCTTCAAAAGATGAGCAGAAGAATGCATTTTCTTATCTACCATTTGCAATTAATTAAAAGAAAAATAAAAATTAGAAAGACCAGTCTCATTGCAAACTCTGTATTTTAGAGRAAAAAAACCCTAAATTTTAGAGAGAAGTAATATTGAATAAATTAATTCCCTATTCTGCAGAGCCATTCAAAAATACTGTCTGTCTAATGTATATTCCCAGTAATTTTGTACCTGCCATGGCTAAGTAYGTTGCAAATATCAACAGAGAGAACTATATTTTTATATGAATTGCTACATTTATTTATCCATGTGTGCAGAAAACAGCATGATTTGTAGGAAGGCAGGTACCAGTTATATGGTTTCATAACTATTGCTCTAAAAAATAAACAGAAGCTTTGCAAGGCTTTTACAGCCTAAGGCTTGATTTTAAAAACTAAGTTTCAATTATATCTTTATAATGCAAGTAGCACTCATGACAGTAATGTAACTATAACTACAGTTATAATGAAAATACAAGAATCACAGCAATTGCTCAGTTTCTTTCYACACTAGCGGATTCATATACAACAAAGCTTGTGTCTACAAACGTAATTGACCCATGTAGAGATAACAAAACATCTTTTCGACCATATGGGAAGTATATGCAGTACTGGAGGGTTGGGGGTGGTATAGTACTTCTTCCTCAAGATACCTTCTGTTTTGCATGCTAGGAAGAGTAAGGCTGTTCTCAGTGCACGTGGATTAAGTCTACCCATGCTGCTCATTACTTTGCTTTATGAGAAGCAGCTCAGCTTAAATGTCTGGCTTCCACGAATCCTTCTCCTCATGGTCTGGAGTTTCCCTGCTGCCAATTCAATAACAGCTGCTCAGTGCCAGTGCAATGCAATTGTAGCAGAACATTATATGGAGGAATCTCAGCTAAAGAGCTCTCAAAAAAAGTGGTTAAGACTCAGTGGGGGTTTTACTTATCAAGACAAGGATCTTGCATTAGAGTGTCCTTAGTAGTGGGAAAAGCCAATTCTGAATTTCTTCATGTCACACAGGTTTACACATAGAAATGACTTGAGACTGCTCTCCTCCACTATCACAATTGCCGCACTCATGCTTTAACACTTAAGCTCTCACGGCATACAAGGTTACTTAAAACTCTTTTGATGTGTATTTACTTCTACCAGTGGCTTACACTGGCAAAAAAAAAAAAAAAAAAAAAAAAAAAAAAAAAAAAAAAAAAAAAAAAAAAAGATGCTATAAGTGAAGAATGAGGCTGCTGCACTTGAGGGGAAAAATGTAAGACAGTAGTGTCAAGTGCTAAAAGGAAAAAAAGGAACAGATCAACTACTCCATTATCAACATCTAAAGGACAAAAAGCTGAGGAAGCCTCAGGAGTGGATAGATGCTGAAGGTGGGAAGAAATTACTACCACATTTTCTCAGGGAAATGGACTGCCAAAGAGCTYTCTGGGAAATGCTGCTCTCATGACTTTCAGTTTTTGACAACTTGCAGTTGTCTAGATGCATTGTAATGGAGAGTCATCTTTCAAACAAGAGATGTAATTCTGGAAACAGAGTTGCTTTACTTCAATGTCTCCCCTGCACAGAGTTAGATCTCTGTGTTCAGAGCATTGAGCACAGCTCCTGAGGTTCTCCTGCAGAGCAGCTCTTTCCTGCCCTGTTTTCATTCCCCAGGCACATTGGCAGGGGACGATTAAGGCAGMGCTCCAGGTCAGCCTACAGAGAAAGCTGGGCAAACACCGTGCTGTTCTTGGTAAATCTCATTAAGTGATACAAGACTTTGGTAACTCTAGATAACCTAAAGATTAAGAGGAAATAAAGATGGGTATCTAAAGTGCCTTTCTGCGACTCAGGGCACTGCACTGATTCGCCTATCCATCAGTCTCCTGTGTTGCCTCTATCCAGTGAGAAAATAGTGAAAACGAGAAATTTTAAGAAAAATTAGCTATAGCAATTTAGAAGAAAATCATATCTGACAGCCCCATTACAATTAACAAAGATACGACGAGTATCTGTAAGATAAAATCTGCTTTTCCAGTGACTTGTACTACCCAAGTTRCAATAAATCAGTGTAAGCTGTCAGATAACAAGCAGGGCAATGAAATACACCACTGGTTCAGTTTGCTATCTGCCAGCCTCTAAGTGACCCAGCTTTTTTGTACTTGGAGCACAGCTACTGAATAGCAGTAAATTTTATTTAACTCCTTCATACCTGCTCCCACGTAGAAGTGGATTCCATCTTTAAAACTGAAAGGTTTACAGCTAAAAATGAAGCCACATTCTCCTTCAAAGTAACAAGACATCTCATGTTAGATTCAAGCTCTAAATGRAAAGATTCATGCACAAGCTACCACACAGAAAAATTACCAAATCCAGGATCTCTCTGAAAAACAAACTTTGCAAGTTCTGTGACTGCAGCATTACTCCACTTTCACAGAGAAAAATTTATGAAGAAATTTTCATATTTGAGGATAACTGAAAACTCTAAGACCAGAGTAGGGAAGGATCTCTGAATCCTCTTAGGACTCTTTCCAAAGAAACTCTATCCAGTAATTACTGTCTCCCATCTTGATTTTCCCTATATCACATTTCACCTGATCTTTTAATTAAGTTTTAATAAAGCAAGATTTAATTGAAACATCAATTATGGTAAGACATAGCTACATATAATTGAATTTTCACTCAAAGGTAAAAATTACTTTATTTACATTTTAAAATAAMATTTTTGGTCTACTTCTTCTTTCTTATTTTCCAAAACAAAAGGTGACAATACTTCAGGAGAGCAACATCAGAAGGCAGAATTAATTACCCACTGGGGARGAATCATTAAACTGAGCACTAATAAAGTAACTGTGAGTACAAAAGGAACCAGCTGCGATAGCCTGTAATAAAGCATGAGGAACCAGCAGTGAAGCACAAAACAGCTCATAAGTAATTGGATCTCTGAATTAGTCACTACCCACTCCAACCTGCCCAGTTAGTATTATTTATACTTGCAYACAATAAGAAGTATTTCAGTATTTTCCCCATAAAATTTTACAATCCATTGTAAAAACACACATGTTGATGACAGCCTTTTTGTTAATGAGGTTGGGAGGAAGCCTCCCCTGTAGCTACTGTTCCTGCCACCAAAGAYAACATCCTTAGTAACAGAATCCTCTTCCTTAATACTTGTAGCTTACTGCAATAATATAACAGCTAAAAAACTCCCCATAGACTACGATTCCAATGCAGTGTGTGCTTTCAGCACTTTAAATGTCTGCTGCTCATCATCTTGAGATCTACCTTTCAAATACTGCCAAGTTTGTATTCATATTCACCTCTCATTCTGAGTTTATACTGTTGTCCTTTCCTGGTCTAAAGGACTTTTTAATTGCTAATACATAYAGACACTTTGAGTAGTGTTTCAATATTCCACATCAGGAAACTCACGTATAATGTACCAAAAGCAATTAGTGGCAATCCTTTAATAACTCTCATGCCAATTACTTGTAAGGCACACAATAGGCTTCTGGGAGAAACTGAAGAATAAGCATGCTCAGTGATACAGTACGTCAGATTCCATTCTGGAAGTTAAGTCTGTATTACTCCACCGAGATACATCRCAGAATGCTTTTTAGAGGTGGCTAGATGTTTGGCAAACCTTTTCTCCTCAATGACAAGTATGTGACAATTTGTAAATATCTGTATCATCTATTCAATACACATCTTGCACTTCCAGTCAAGTAGAATTAACCCAACTGCCAGAAAGTKAAAAACCCAAGAGTTACAGTTTGGTCTTAKGTTTACYAAGCARAAGACTGCATCAGACACTTAKGGACTCACTGTGCAGGTCAAGTCTTTCAACAGTACAACAAACACTTTCTTATTCATAGAATCATAGAATGGTTTGGGTTGGAAAAGACCTTAAAGATTATCTAGTTGCAACCACCCTGCCACAGGACAGGCAGGGACACCATCCCCTAGACCAAGTTACCCAGAGCCCCTTCCAGGGTGCACCCACAATTTCTCTGGGCAATCTGTTTCAATGCCTCAGCATCCTCACTGCAGTATTTCCAGTGAGTGGCAAAGTAAAACAACCACATGCATGTATTTAACTTACTTTAACAGAAGACTGTAATTCAGGCTCGTGCTTGTGCATTATATGAAAAACTTGATGTTATGGCAAGATGAGTTTGAGGCTTTGTGTCTGTAGCTCTTTGTATCAGCATGAAATCTCTTTTTTCTTGCAATAGTGTTCTTGCTACGATTGCTTCTACAGCACACAAGCAGATGGGAAGTAGTAGAATGGGCAACCCTGTCTGGTAAATGCACTGGCAAAGTTTACTGTGACTTACAAAACCGATGGCTACAGACCCTGTAACAAGAAAAATTTCCAGAGCACAGAACACACGGAGCAAAGTGAAAGTGAAATGCAGCAGACCAGACACTTCTTGGCATATTATTGCTTCAGGGAAGTGCGTACTTTAGTGGCTGATAATGCATGACAAATAGAAATCCAAACCAAAGAACACTCAGAACAACTGTGAAAAGAAGACAGAGTAAAACAAACACTTCTCAACCTATTATTGCTTTGGGGTTACATGTATTTTAGTACCAATAATGTAGGACAAATAGAAATCCAAAGATAGAGCCATACATTGCTTTAGGATGATTCAGCTACATTGGGAAAGTATTTGTGTGAGACTGAGAAGCATGCACACAGGCATTTTTATGTTTGACTACAACAAGCTGAATCATTTGCTTCAGGCAAGAAACAGAGCACTGCTGTAAGCAAAATACTATAGAAGATGAACATAAGCACTTACAAATAAATACTATTATCTTCAAATATCAGTTTTAAAGTCTTACAAACTTCTCTAGAAAATCTGCCTAAAACTGTACTTTTCAGTTTTAGCTTAGTATGATATCCATATCTATCTTACCTATTAGACTTAATTTTATATGGACTTACCATTACCTGATGAACAGATTTGTATCTCCTGTAAAGTACTGTAATAATTTGTAGTTTATCAAGATCATGAGGTAGAGAAATCAATTTTGTTGTCAGTGTGCCGAGTCAGGCCTCCTGCAGTTCTTTTCTCTTGCTCACTGCCACAGCACAGATGAAAACTAGTTACCCTGTGCCAGKGTTAAAACATACAAATCCATATTATCTAAATCAAAAAACACACCAGAAAACATGCACRCAGTTGCTTAGAAGTCTCACCACGACAGGGTGCATTACTGAGGAATAGCCTCTGAATAGATTAAACACAACTGTTCTAAACTTGTGGCTCAGATCTTCTTAAGATCCAACTGGTATTAAAGAGGAAACAGGATCACTTGTCTTGAGGTATGAGAAAAAGCCTTCTCCACATTCCTGCATAACAAGCTCAAAGCACTGTTTCCTCCTATGCAAGGAAACACTCCACATCTAAGAGGATAATGATTAATAGCCCAGATAGTACTCGGGTGTCAGGCAAAGCAATTAACTTTGAATCAGAGAGAGGCCTGCAGACTGATACCACAGACAGCCTTGGAATGAAGAGAAGGAGTAGGTGGGGACAGAGTAGGCAGAATCAAAGCCAAAACATAAACAGTTATCTTCTTATTCTAAAGTCACCATCAGCAGACACAACAGAAGGTAAAATAACAAAGCATGACCTAAAAAATATGCCATGAAACAACAGCTTTTTCAGAAGCACACAGGCTGTTGAATGTCAAACTATTTTATGTACTCCAGCGAGCAAACCTGCAGACTGGGGTCAGGAGCAGAGTGAAGCTCTAAACCTGCAGGACAGTAAGATGCACAGAGAGGAAATCACAAAGACCACACAGGTGCAAACAATTATTGTGCCTACCCAATGTTACATTTTATGATAAATAGTATCTTGTCATCCAAATTGTCAAAGAATTTAGTAAAGTACATTCCCACTCACCTAAAGGGAAGTTAACATTATTTGTGYAATGCTCTACTCAATGTGTGCCCACGTTTCTGCTATATGCACCAATGATTTTTTTCCAGGAACATGCCAGTCAATCATTACAAGAGAAAGGATCTGTGCTTTATTTCTCCTTCTACCCAAGAACAACATACTGCACAAAACCAGACCCAAGTACTAGCTCAAAATATTCTCACAGTGATTGAATTTTTGGGCTAAAACATCATGAATGCCTATGTACAACATTTAGCATTTTCCGCCCCTTTCTTCAGGATCCTAAAATTGCCCAAGTGGCTTTGGATTTCATTCATACCAAGCTGTTCCAATGTGAATTGGACTGGTGAGGTCAGCAGCACCTATGATTAAWGCAGGAGCAGGGAGTCTACCAAAAGGCTTAGCTTAACTCCATAGTGAATAAAACCAGACTTACCTTTTCCCCTGAGGCAGATTCCCCATTCCTGTGCTGACATAGCTACTACTGACCTTAACAGTCCAATAATCAAGGACCTGTGAACAAACAAAAAAGGTCACTTGTATGCAGACATCTTAACCATTACTTTCCTCCATGCTCAGTGTTCTCCAGTGCATCCGTTACCACGCTGCCTTCCTCTCCACACTCTCCAGAATTAACAATCCTAAAAAATTAACTGACCAAATCAGAGAGCAAATACTTAGTGGTGGGTCCCTGTGATTTTTCTCTCCTTAACTTCATAAACAAAACTTTCTAGGTAGGCAGCAAGAAGCAGAAAAGTAAGTTCWGAATAATGTAGGCAGAGTAGGTCCTCATACAACTTGGAACAGYAAATAGAGCACACTGACCTGAACCTTAAACACACAAAAAAGAAGTAGTATTTCTTTCCTACTATTAGCTGTTGAACAAGTAGATGCCAAAGGAGTACTAGCTCTGACTCGAGTCATCTGGCTTTGGGATTCTGGTACACCATCCTCCCTCAGCTATACAAGAACTTCAGCTCCCAGCTCTCCCTGTTCCCAACTGCTTCCCAGTTAGATGTTCAAACAGGCTGTAAAAATACTCCCTGTCTCCAACACCTCATGTAGGCTCTATGATTCTGTGATCTTTCTAGACTGCTGAAGTTGCTCCAGCCTCCTTGTCATGGCTTTCATCATAATATATTTAGTTATCTACCACTTTTCCTACAAAAATCTAATTAATAAGGAATTTATTAAGTATGTTTATTAGCTACAATAAAGAGATTTTGCTTCCAATTTTCTATAGGCACCTTTAAGATAGCAGCTTTATTTTTTCCCTTTCATAATCCCTGATCATTTTTGCGATTGGAATGTTTACAATTCTTAGAGCTGGAATGCGAAGCCTATGCTACAAGAGCATGAGAAAAAATTGCATGCTCAGAAGTCAGCTGTCTTCACCATCAGGATCATCTAACTCTTCCTTAATGAAATTATTAAATCCTGACTGCCTATACATTTCTGAATGTGCAGCTAATGAGAGAGTAAATCAAAAACTCTATTTTCACCACATTAAGTACTGCAAGTTGGTCCAGAACTAGAGCTGTAAAAAAAAAAAAACCTAACTGATCATACCATTTGAATTTTCACAATATTAGTTTAAAACCCCACAGAATCACAGATAACTACCAAGTATTCTAGTACTTACAAGTTTTGAACAAGAACTAATGGCAATTTAGGGGAGGAAATCAGAGAGATGCAAACAAGAGCATTACCATGGCTGGTCTGGTCCTGCTTTGGAGGCTAAACCACACAAGGCATGAGAACAGGATGGCACAAGTGCTCCCTTCCCGCTCCTCTGGGCACAGCAGCTCTGCTCTGGTACTGCACTAGGGAAAAGGAGGAGTACTTCTAGATCTGCTCATCTCTCGCCCTTGGAAATGAGAGAGTGCACAAGTAAGATTTGACTGGGCCGCAGAAGGCARCTCAGAGAAGGATATGAAACAAAACAATTGCTATAGTTTTCAGATACTACCAATACGGAACTTTTCTAATAGAATAAATGCAATTAATAGCTTACGGCACTGCTCTAACAGCAATGTACTAGCCCTAACAATATGAAGCCATTTAATGACACTAAGGTCACCTTTATGTTATGACTGTCAACTTGAAGGAAAGAACAACCCAATATAAAACTTCTACATCTACACATTTATTAGGGGTGTGGTCAGTTCAAGATGGATTTAAAATTCAAACTATTGGTGCCTGCAAGTAGGCCTGAGTTCCAAGTTCTTATCTGATGAATCAAGAGTAGGAGTGCTAAAACTACAAAAACATTCCCAGAGAACTATCCAATGCTTCCAAGAAAGGGAGATTGGCCAAGTCTTCTGTAGAGTTTCCATGCTGTTCTAGCAGAGAACAAGTAATTAGGAGAAGGAACAGGACAGAATTTCTTATGAGCAACCAGAAATTAAAAGCCTTCTTCCACTGTCACATGCCAGCAATCAATTCAGTAGATATCCCTCAGAGCAGCACTCACCAGAACACATTCCCTATTTACAAGACCACACACCCCATAGCATGGGCAATGCAAGCTGWGTGACCCCAGGCAGGCTCTTCTGCTCTTTCCAATTTAGAACACATTCCCCTGTACTCCCAGAGAAAGGCAGCAAAGCAGAAGAGCTGTGGCTAAACACAAAGATATACATAATACTGTCAGCTGCTGGAAAACAATATTTTTCCAAAGTGATCATATGCACAGACATGTTTAAACCACAATTACTGGTTCTGCTTTCCTTGCAAGGGAGTGAGGCTCCTAAACAAATGAAAAGGGAAACAAAAGGGCTGCTGCTTCTTTTTTCTGCAGGTCAGCCTGCAGAAACTCTCACTTCTGGGAAAAGGTTTGAAAACTCTTGCCATAGGGCTCCCACTTATGGTAGAAGTTCCTAAAGCTATTTAATTTTGTCTAGACTATGAAAATATGGGTGATTGCAAGGTGACTCTAATTTTAGATAGACGTTTTTGTTTGCACAGCAGGTGCTCCACCATTTCTGGCATCTCCTGGTTTTGTGTCTATCATCTGGAGAYTGACAGCCACTTCACTCCTGCCTCAGAGACAACTGAGCATGCAGCTGGCTGTTCATTAGATWAGCGAGCTCCTCGATGCTCCCAGTTGAGACGAAACTTGTGGAACTCAGACCTTCCCAAATACACAGTGCTCAGGAGACCAGAAAGTTCTAGAATTAAGGCTTGAAGCAATTGCCTTCCAGGGAATCCTCACTTCTCCCTGAAGACTGTTCAGCCTGGCAGTGTCTGTAAGCCCATGTGCTAAAAGCATCAGGTATCATAGGGGCTCTCCACACTGCCTGGTATTTTTTTTTTGCCTTGAAGTTGTCTTGTCACTCAGGATTAGAAGTGGATTATGCTTTTTGCTGGAAAACACTCACAAAGGATGAGCACCAAGGTCAGTGCCTCGTGGGCCTGGAAAATATCAGCTCTAATGAGAACCAAGAAGTCTTTCAGACACAAAGGACAACCCTCCTCCAGAGAACTGCTCCCTTGCTGAATTACACTGGAAAAATCAAGGAGGGGGTKGCAGAAAAGTTCAGGCAGAGAAGCTGGGCTGGCAGCTCCTGAATACACACAATGGAAAAATCCATCTCCAGAGAAGGAGGAAAAGACCCCTGAGTGACAACTAAAAGGCAAACCCAAGGTAATAAGTTGCATTTATCAATAAACACAGACCTTTCATATTTTTTAATCCACACAACTGCTTCAGTGTCTGAGCTCACTAGCTCACATAGCCACGAAATGGTAGCAGAACTCCAAAGAAAGGCAAYCAAAGAGCAATCCCTAGGGCACACATGGGGACTTCAAACAAGAACCTGCTGTTTGAAGGGAAGTAACACAAGAAAAAGTCTGTCCCCAACTGCAGAAGAGGCAGACACCCTTGCTATTTATCTGAATGAGAAATCAAACCCAGGGGGGAGGGGGAGCACATTGGCCAACACCACTGGCAGGTTGTGGCCCACCCACAGCCCACTGGATGTGGGGGAGGCTCTGGGGTGACAGTGTGGCATTTCATCATTGTCAGCAGCACGTCTGGAAAGGACTTGTGAAGGAAGAAGGGACAGACTGACTGAGCTCAGAAACCTAAATTCAGTGACTGGGTATATAAACAGCCAAAATAAGAAGCCACCTATGAAAAATTCCCCCTCAGAATAAGCATTTGCTTTGAATAAATCCTTTAAGCCAGTCTAAACCTGACAACAAATCAGAGGAAGATCAGAAATGGAAAGAACAGGAAGGTGCTTTTAAACCTTCATTTCTACAACTACTATGCACAAAATAATGTCAGAAGAGTCTGCATTCAAGTTGCATCAAAAGACCTACAGAAGTTTAGCTAAAGTAATGAGATGACTACACACTTAACCCGAGATGTGTTACACAAGATCTCCACAACAGAATTAACAACTGCTTCTCTTGATACTTGTTCACAAGCATAATCATTGCAAAAAAAAAAAAAAAAAAAAAAAAAAAAAAAAAACAAAAAAAAACACCAAACCCAAAGTTAGAACTGCTCTCCTGATTTTCATCAGTCCTGGTTTTAGGCTTCCAGCAGCTCAGCGCAGACCCAGGCTCTTTACTAGCTTCACACCAGAAACACTGATTGTACAGGTCAGATGTGAAAATCCACCAGTGAAGACCCATAAAACCATTTTGCAAACAAAGCTATCCATCAGGCCCATTATAGCTCTGTGGTGCCAGCATGCAGCACAGCCACAGATGTTCATTTTGAGCCCAGCCACCTWAAGTAGAAATCACCAATTTTCAAGACTTCTGTATGACTTGCAACCTAAAAGCTTACCATACTTGAATGYAATAATTCCTAAGATTCCTAAAATACATTTTAAAAGCAAATAATGTATTTTAAAATAGGATATATTCTATTAAAACCCACTTAAGAGCATACATCTGCTATAATTAATCTTGAAGTCTACTGATAATGAGATAAGGAAAAAATTATAATTTTAAAGCCCTCTTCTTTCCAGYATCTCCTTTCAGTGGTTTACTTTTYACRTTGCTTCTCAGGATGCAAAAGTACAGACTAGTACACTCAGAAGAAAAATTAACTGCGAGTTCTGACAGTACACAGCACAAGACAGCAGCCAGCACCTTGAATYTGCTGCCTGAAGTGTCCTCAGATATCCTACCTTGTGCCTCTGCTGATGGRGTGCACATTGCAGCCCAACAAATCGGTGAGACCCAGAGTTCCAGCTGAATGATTTGCTATCTTTAACATCACAGTAAGTGGATGCCACTGGTCTCCCATTCCTGTAGCAAACAAAGCATTTTGAAAATAAGCCCACCTACAGWGCCCACATGAATTTTTCAAGGTAAGGAAACACTGCAAGCTTCCTTCAAGTTGCCTTTTCATCAGGAGTAAGAGGACCATAATTTCAATTTTATGTCACCTATGAAATGGTTTTTATTTTTTTCCAAAATAAACAAAGATACTTAAAATCCAACAGGAATTATGTTTTGCTAGAACAGTTTGACCAAGTAMATGAAAAACTATTTYACAAAATTCCCAAAATTTCTGTTTTAAGGACAGAAAATAAATTTCAAGGTTTATGAACTATGGTAATTGATTTAATTTTTAAGTAAAATGATAAAAATAACAAAAAGGCAAAAACTCCTCCCTTATGACTTTAAAGAGTGTCCAGAAGAATCAAAAATMMAAAAATKCTCTTAGATACAACTCTGTGTACTTAATACTTTATTCTGAAATGGCCATTAAATAAGGTAGGAAAATTAATGTGCAAATTGATCAGACAAAACAATAAAGGGTCAGTGCTTGGTGACATGACAGTGAACCAAGCATAGCACTGTGCATCCTGTCCCAGGCACACAAAATTAGAGGATTTCAAAAGATACAGTTTTTCATCTTAAATTAATCCTGGTACCCTGAAAGATTTCCACTCCAGTCAGAAGCTAATGTATCCTTCCAGATGTTTTTACACAGGAACAGATTAAGCTCTTAAGATACAGAGATTCAACCCTGAGCACACAGAGTTATGACAGTGGCTTTAGATCCTGGAAACCTGGGTGACCATCTCTGGGCAGTGACAGCATAAGAGTCAATTGCAACAACCCAGAAAATTGTCTCTCCATTCCCCTCCATCCCTACTGCAAGCTTATACTAACAAACCACTGTCTCCAGAGGAAAAAATAGCCTGTGAACCTCTGGACTGAAAATTACAAGCATCTGTCAGAAGCAGCACTATATATTTGGATGTTGAGGGTGACTTCAAAATGTACCAAGGTGTAAACGCCTTTAAAAAAAAACCTGGTGGACACTCAATTATAAAAACAGACTGAAGCTTTAGAGCTTTTCATGTTGGGTTGGGGAGGAAGATTAATCTGGTTTTCCAAGATACAAATACACATCACCTGAAAAAAACTCATTAGTATTACAAAAAAAAAAAAAAAAAAAAAAAAAAAAAAAAGGAAGTAATAAAACCAGCACACATACCCTCATCTTTCATAGACAATATGTCATACCAGTTATTTTCCAGTATTTCCATAGCATATCTGGTAGTGCAAATGACATGGCAGAACTTTATCTAACCACTGCAAATATAATAGAGAGTTTGTACTACATGATGCAAGTCCTTTGGATAAATTCGGTTATTTTTGTCATTTGCTCATGTCAGTCGGAGCCAATCCCACCAGGGGAGCCATGACCATATGCCAGCGCTTTTCACTCCTGCTAATTCTGTGTACAACCATGTTTCCTCTGCTCAGAAAATGACCTACATATGTAGTCAAAAGATGCTACCAGGAGCACTACATATGTCAGATTCAAATATAGTCTTTTAAAAAAATACTACAGACATTTTGAGCACAAAACAAGCACTGAACAGTAGGCTCACATTGTAGCTGCATATTGTGGAGATACCTCATGTATGAAAGACAGAGGTCAAGAAGAAAATAAGGCACCTAACCAGGCAGGTTACAATTACACCRCAGACTAAGTAATGTGTACATACTGTAGTAACCCTGCTTTTATGAGAGTTTGGGTAATGTGTACRTTTAGTAATGCCTAAGCCACAGATTCAGCAAGAAAAAAAAAACCCTGAAAAGCTGATCATTAACTGAGCACCATTTATTCTGCATGCCAAACAGGACAGGAGTATCTAATTATCCAGCTAATGATGTGCACATCACGACAGAGACCAGTTCTGRAGGAGCAGGCTTAATGCCATCTCTTCCTGAACACTGCTCAAACTGCTTTTCTTCCACAGGCAGTATRTAAGTGTTCTTGAAAAAGTGACCTGAACAGCTCACTACCTGAAGCACCACACCAACAGCCCCCTACATCAGCTGCAGGCTTAAAACCTTCAGCATCCTCAGACAACACAAGGACTAACTACTCTCACTGCAGACGGGTGAGCTGTTGGCAAACCMTGGCCAATGGGTTCAGGCAAATTAGGACAATGGACTGATTACAGCCTAAGAAAGAAGTGATTTTGCAAGCATGGTTGTTTATTATGATTCTTTCTAGTCTCCACTATGTTTAGTCCCAGTGATGACTCTTCTCACTCTTCACCTTCCTTCTCAAGACAGCAGTTATTTCAGTAGAAATAACTCTTGTCTCCAGTCATGCCTGGTTCTTGCTTCGGTGTTTCAGTTCTGGCTGGCCTCAGGCTTTGGGACAGACCAAGGATGAGCCAAGTGAAGGACTCAGCTTTCCTGTCAAGCACACAAACTACAGCATCCAACACAAGACAACAGGCTGAGGCCTTCACCATTATCAGAAGCCAAAGGTCCAAACATACTTAGTACTAATGACTTTTTTTCTTAGCTGAGCTCACACAAAGTGTTACCAAGCACATGCAATYCAGTTTCCTAAATGCTTGGATTTTGCCCACATTTGCAGTATTGYATTATCTGTCCAAATACTGCATTCCTTACATATGGCTCAGACAAATTCCTGAAGAGTCAGGGACACCAGAACTGCTCAGGAATGGGCAGGTGGGAGGCAATAATGACCATAACCTTGTTCTTAAGCCATTTAGCTTAGAACTGTCATGAACTACRTATTTAGAAATTCAGATCTGAAAAGATCTAAGGATAGTCTAAGCTCATGTTGAACATGTTGTCCCTTTTCATGCATTCCCTATATTTTGTATTTACACCAAGGAGAGGAGAGAGGGAAAAGGAATATAACTGTTTCCACCACAAAAATCTTTTCAACATTTATAATAAAAGAGGATTTARCTTGTCCTTGAAAGAAAGTCTTMATTTCCAGAAACATCTCTTTCTGTAATGGTTGTAGAGAAAGGGAGAGCTTTTCCATTTCAAAACAGCTCTAAGGAATATGATAAGAAATGAACAAGACAGACAAATGAGAGATATTCCTCATTTCAGCATATATCCTGTGGTTTTCATCCTYCAGAGTTTAACTATTCCTTTATAAATCACAGTCACAAGAAAAAGAGCCATTTTCCCCAGACAAAATTAACACTGATCCACCCTGTACCAGCAAGGGCAGAAGGAACATCACCATATCTGCTTTTACAGCACCACAGTACTGCTCATAAGACAGTAATTCATTTAGTAAATGCAAGCAAACACATACATCTGGAGTAGATGTCTTGATGGGCAATTTGCAGAGAGCTATAGGAAAGAAACCTCAAAAATTTATAAAATTATACACAGTTAAATTTTTACTGGTTTTCAGGTAGGAAAGCATTCATAACACTATACCACTGCACCCTCACATTTTAGCAGTTTGTACTATCACTGAAGTATCACATTACTGAAAACTTTTTTACACCAACATTAGGTCATTCTGGTTCACTATGCACAGCAGTAAAATGATAGCCAGAAGTCTCCAAGAGATGAAAAGGAAGAAAAAAAGCTCCACCAATTTCTAATTCCTTCATGAAATTATCCAGGCTCCCTCTGGTGGGGGATTTAATGTAGAGACTGTCGCAGTTTGCTATATGAGAATAGTTTTGAATCAGTGTTTTTTTCTTTTGTAAAATAAACCATGTTAGGATTGAACTCTGCAACTCCTGGAGTCTCTTGTCATGCTTCAGTCACAGAAATCTGAGGTAAAACTTTGTTTCTGACTCTAAGTTACATCACATAAAGAGCAATCTGTGATTTTTTTAAAAGATAACGTTTTTAAAACATAAACTAGTGTCTTTGTGCTCCAAAATCCTCAGAACATTTCTCATTTCTTACTTCAGCTCTCCAGAGTCTCAGCAGAAGCACTACCTCTGTCCCTGATGCGCACAGAGCCAAAGAGAGATTGCCCTCTCCAGAGCACTAGGATCCAGGGATCTAGGGCTCCTAGTTTTCATTTCTGTGAATATTGATTATATTAAGTCCCAAGTCTCATATCTCTCCAACAATTCAAGTATCATTTATTTGSACCACTGCAAGACAATTCCAACGTGTCTATGTATCTCTCTACAGAAAACACACATTTCTCTACACCCCCTGAAGTTGTCATTGTAACCAGTTACGGTCAAGGAACATGACAAGATTTATAAACAGAAAAAGACATCAGATTCGATATTTTTAGTATCTACCACTAAATATAAGTACTATATATTGCCATCAAAATTCCTGTTATGTGTGTGACCTCATAGTCAAATTCAGTTTTGTCTCCTGAACTTCATGACCAATGTAATCAACATTCTGCAGTCTGAAGTCCTGATTAAACAAAAAACATGCAGAGAGGTAGAATTTTTTAAAAAAATTTTAAAAGAACTATACAACTTGGGGTAGGACAACTGCAACCCAAGGATGTTCCTATACAGGAAAACCAGCATGAGCCCTTTCATGGATGGAGTCGATTTTATTTCTGACAGCCCTTATTATGACTCACTAACTTTTCTTTCTTAATAAGGCCACAATTTGCATCAGAGCAAGTGTGTCTATAACCAGCCTGAAGACTCAAAAAATTATCCAATGGCTAAGAAACATACTTTGCTACACAGAAGAAAACAAGTTTAGTTCTCAATTTGTCCTTGTGCTTTTAGATAGAAAGGGTTACAAAATGATACCTACTACTGTCCAAGGATTTTGATTAACCTCATATAGCCYATCTTAGGATGATCAGTATAATTCAGATTACTGCCAGAAGCTGTAGAAGTACCAAAATTTGGGGGATATTTAGGATATAATCACACAGAAACCATTCTCATAGGTTACATGAAACAGTCATCATCACTGCAAGTTCTTTGRGACAACTATAAAGTTTTATGAGAACCCACAGCTTGCAACCCCTACATAATGGCAAACAAAGAGCAGCAATTCACKATCAGGGCGTCATTAATGAAATCCAAAGTCTTCCAAACTTAAACCTTAACTTACTTAGATCAAGAGGTTACTATCTCATTTCGTACCAGAGGCATTCCTTTATTGCCCAAGTAAAGCTATGAGGGGAACCAGCAGAGAGGCATTTACAGTTCAGAAAGACAGGCGTGATCTCCTCGCCCCCTGACTTCTCAGAACCCCCTCAAATGCAAAGCCTGCGGTGTGTGCTGTTGACATTGACAGACCACCCTTAAGACGAAACTGCAGAAAGGATGTGAGACCATTCTCCTCGTACAGAAACAGACAACTTTCCCAGCAACGGGGCAAGCCTACACCACCTGTAAGTAAAATCAAAGAGGGGAAGCACACAGACCGTCCCCTTGCACACCGAGCTGCGATGGCCATGGGACCCCGCCTCGGACCTCGCTCAGCCAAGCGTTCCCCTCGCCAGCTCCCCAACCCTGCACACCCCGGGGCCAGTTCGCCTTCTGCCTCACCGCAAGGGGCTGCGGGAGCTGGGGGACGGGCGATTCCCGGCTCGATTAAACCTGCCCCGGGGGAGCGCTGTCCCCGCCGGGCGAGAGCCGGGTCCGGCGGGGGACGGAGCMCGGCGGGGCGGCGCGGCACTCACCGATGCCCAGCCCCACCACCACGCGTCCCGCCAGCAGCGTCTCCTTGTCGCGGGCGGCGGCCAGCACGCCGGACCCCGCCGTGAAGAGGCCGCTGGCCAGCAGGATGCAGGGCCGCCGGCCACACAGCCCGTTCAGGACGCCGCCGGCCAGGGCGGACAGGGCGGCGGCGCCCACCGTGCCGGAGACCAGCAGCTCCTGCCAGAGCGCGTCCAGGTTGAGCTCCCTCTTGAGGAGGAGCAGCGCCCCCGACACCACGCCAGTGTCGTAGCCGAAGAGGAAGCCCCCCAGGGCGGAGAAGACCGACACCACGTAGACGAAGCCGGGGGTCTCGTCCTGCTGGAACTGGCGCCGCGCCGCCCGTTCCAGATCGCCGCCCGACGCCGCGCTGTTGAGGCTGGAACAGGACTCGGCGGCGATGAGGCTCCGCTCGCCCGCCGCCGCACCCGAGCCGGCGGACCCGTCCGCCTGCCGCCGCCGCTTCTCGCCCATCAGGTTGCTCAGGCTCCGCAGCGTATACTCCACATTATCGCTGGCCTTGCGGGACATGGGACGGCCGCGGAGGCTCCCGCCCCGACCGGGGGAGGGCGGGGGGCTGAGGCGGGCGGCTGCCGGGCTACTCAGAATACGGCGGCGGGGCTGCTGCCGCTGCTGCCGACGCTGCCCGTTCTCGGCGCGCCCGCCCCTCTCGGGCCGCGCTCAGCTGGCTCGCATCGTTCCCCCGCCGCTGGGCGGACTTGAGGGGAAGTTGCCGCCGCTCCCAGGGCCCGGGCGGAGCTGGAGGCGGAGGCGGGCGGGGACAGCGGCGAGCGCGGCCCGGCGGGCGCAGGGGGCGGGCCCGGCCGTCCTCCCCGCCGTGCGCGGTACGGGGCAGGCGCGGCTCGGAGCGCCTGCGCGCGGAGCGACCCCGCCGCGCTCACTCGCGGGCCGGGCGGGCCGGGTGGGGTGTCCGGGGGGCGGCAAGGAAGCCTGGAGGGAAGCCCTGGGCGGGTGGGCGCCACGCAAGCCCGGAGGCTGTGTCCCAGCCCGCGGAGCTGTTCCTGCTGACAGCCCCCGCCAGCACGGGGTGAAAGGGGCCGCCAGCCGGGTCTGCCCGTTCGCTCCCCGCGCGGTTCCGCGCTGCTCGGGGAGCGCTSTCCAGGTGCGTGGCGCGCGTAGGGTTCGCAGTTAACTTGGTAACTGGATCGTTTGAACGGAGACCCCGTTCAGCTTCCGCGTTTGTCGTTTTCTGAAGTCCTGGGTGTTACTGGGTGTCCTGCTCTGCGCGGAAGTAACGGGTTTTTGCTGCTTCCCAGCTCTCTTGGTCYAAGCTCGATTGAGGGGACCATTTCAGGTCGTTAGTGTCGATTGATTGTCCCGACCTGCCCTGCTTTCCTTCTTTAGAGAGTGCTGAACAGGAAAAGCCGTGGGGCTGCACAGCTCCGAAAAGCCCTTTTGGCACCGCTGCCTTTGCAGTCGCAGGCTGTCACTGCAGGGGTTCTGAGCGAGCCTGCCCACCCCCGTCCCTGCGAGCTGCACGGCGAGCTGGGKCGAGCGAGCGCTGCTACCACAGCATGGCCAGAGCCCTGGAACAGGCTGCGCAGGAACGGCGTGCAGTCTCCCTCTCTGGAGACACTGAAAACCCACCTGCACGCCTTCCTGTGTGACCTGCTCCACGTTACCAGGGGGCGTTGAAGGATCGCCAGAGATCCCTTCTAACCCTAACAATTCTGTGATTCTGTTACAAAAAAARGGGGGGAATTTCCAGCAGTTGTTCAGAGAGGGACAGATTTCTTACTATGTAGGAGCAGTGTCTGGAGCTTGTTCTTATGTTTATGCTTGAAGTAGAGCATCGCGTTTTGGTAATTCCACCTTTAAGCAGTGTTTTTGGTGATTTTTCACTGGGATGCAGAGCCTGGTGGGTCCTGTCAGCGGGGAGAGGTGCCCAGCTCCGTGGGGACCCAGGCAACCTTTGCTGCCCACGTGTATGGAAGGAACTTCCAGGTGCAATGCAGACCTTGGGAAAAAAGAATATATCATCACAATATTATCCTYTGTACTATGTACATATGTATATGTACTTCACATACATATATTTGCACATACAAGGCTAAAACAAAACTTTCCTTCTGGCTTGACTGTTTTCTGTAGAGATTCTCATAATGAGGCCAGCCAGTAGCTGGAGAATTTTGGTAATTAATGGATCAGTTAGGAGCCCACATCTTGTGAGCAGTACTAGTGATAGCTATTTGAATTTAAAAATTGGAAGAGGGTGCAAAGTCCAACATGGCCAGGTGCACAAACCCTTTTTGGTGGTTTGCCTCTGCCCCAAAGCAAGCTGTGACATTCTAATACTGTGGTCCAGATAATGCCAACTAAATAAAATAGTGAGCTGTAGTTACTAAAGTGAATTATAATAACAGTATAATAATGTCTATGTAGTTAATCCACATTATGGCAGTGGATTTCTAAATACAATAGGTCAGCTTGCGTGTTTGAGCATGAAGAAGCCTGAACTAGATAATAATTAAATGCACATTAASTTTCARTTATTTTTAGCCAAGATYTGGGTAACRTGGTATGATTGGCACAGGGCATTCYTTATTCTGGTAAAGACCATTAGGGGCCAACCCAGTACTAGAGCAGCAAACAGTTCCAGGTTGTAGCATCAGGAATGAAGTTAYCACAGAACACACTGAGTWGGAAGRRACCCACAAGGATCATCAAGCCCAACTKCTGGCCCTGCACAGCACCGTCCCTGAGAGTCACCCCATGTGCCCAAGAGCATTGTCCAAACACATCTTGAGCTSCCAGGCTGGTGCTGTGACCACTTCCCTGGGGAGCTGTTCCTGTGCCCAACCACCCTCTGGGGGAAGAACCTTTTTCTGACACCCAACCTAAACCTCCCCTGACACAACTTTASGTCATTCTCTTGGGTCCTSTCACTGGTCACCACAGAGATCAGTGTCTGCCCCTCTGCTTCCCTCATGAGGAAGTTGTAACTGTAGTGAGGTCTCTCAAGTGTCCTCCAGGCTGAACAGATCGAGTGACCTCAGSCATGTCACAGCTTCCCCTCAAGGCTTTTCATCACCTTCATGGCCCTCCTTTGGCTTTATGCCTTTCTTATATTGTGGCACCCAAAACTGTCCCCAGCACTCAAAGTGAGACCATCCCAGTGCAGAGCAGAGCAGAGCAGGATAATCCCCTCCCTTTCCCAGCTGGTGATGCTGTGCCTGATGCCCCCAGGACATGCTTGGCCCTCCTGCCTGCCAGGGCACTGCTGATTCACATTTACCTTTCCGTCATCCAGGACCTCCAGGTCCCTTTCTATGGCACTGCTTTTCAGCCTCTCATTCCCCTGTCCGTCCATACATCCAGAGTTGCCCCATCCAAGGTGCAGAATCTGACACTTTCCCTGGTTGAATTGCTGAATGCTGGAAATTTTGYCCAGGACACTAGGAGAAACAGTATCAATAGTTTTGCCAAAATCCAAAAAAAATTTACATTAACTGGCTTCCCTTGATCAACTGGGTGGGTTATAAGGAACTGTCTCCTCAGGTGCAGCAGTTCTCCATGAGCAGACTAGTTTACATTTCTACAGCACCAGCAGGAGAGGAGCTGTAATCTTCCAGAAGTCTCCAGACTTGCCTGACAAGCACAACACTCACTGTTTTTATTATGTAAGCCCCAAATAAAAATGTGGGACACAGTGCATGAAACAGAAGGCATTCACACCAAATCCCTAGCCAGCTAGAAGGAATGTTTTTTTGGAATATTGTCACAACAGCTGGCTGTCACAAAAACAACCTGTCTTTTTAACAGCCACCTCAGATACTGGAGGCATTCTGTATGATGCAGTTAATAGAGACTCAAGAGGGCTAACAAAAAGCTTTTATTTTTTCCCCTGATGACCCAACACAATCACAAACAGACAGAATTTCTCATCAGATCATGCTGCTGAGCTTATCTCTTAAAAGGATTCCCCAAAGAAACACAACAAAAAGTTCAGCTGTGCGATGCACTACACTGAAGACTGACTTTGGACAAAGACAGAGGATTTGTTTGGTTTGTGGATTTTCATTGTGATTATCTCTCCATAGTACTGGGTTTCATGATAAAAGCTGACTTATAAATTATTTCACATTAATGCAAAATGCAGTAGGTAYGATTAGTAACCTACGACAGGGCGTCAGATCCAAAGAAGGATTTGAGTGAATTTTGGGTATGATGTTATGCTTTCAAGAGATTGAATGTTTAATTGAAACACTGTTTAGATTCACAGCACATCTTCATTCTCTCCTTTAAGGTGTGTTTGCACAGTTGTTTGCCAGGATGTTGTGAACTAGATCAAAAAACTGGTCCAGCTTTAAAAATCTCAAATTTTTGAGTTTCACAGAAAGCAGGAACAATCATAGGATTTTACTGCTTTTATGTTGTTGATACATGGCAYACCTCATAAAATGTCTTCCAGAAAATTACTGAGCACTTAGTACATGTGCCCAGAACTCTGCCGGACCAGAACAGGGGAGTAAGCTCCTGTCTTTGCTGCCACTCAGAAGGGGGTGGATGACTGCCAGAATCTCCTGGGGACTTCAGAGCAGCCAAGATTCACAGAGAGATGCTGTAGGTCTGTGTGAGGTCAATAACCTCACCCAGCRAGTGGGAGGCCAGATTCATGGGTTTGTTTCAGCCCAGGAGGACTGAAATATCTTTCTCGCCTCTCAAGAAGATTGTAGGTTAAATAGGGAAAAGATGGATTCTTAAAGGAAATTGGGTTGATGTGCAGACAAGAATGTAAAAGCSATGAGTCTAGACAGTAAGCAGAAAAGGATGTGATTCGGTGGCAAAAGAAGGTCAGCCTTGTCAATGATGGTTGTATGCTTTACATAAAATTGTTTGCACTTAAAAAAAAAAAAGTAATACAAGGAGCAAATCCTCAAACCAAGAATTCTTCCCATCTCAGTTGGTGCTATGGGAGTGGGCATGAGGGCTTTAGCTTCAGGTGGGTTTCAGCAATAGTGTCCAACGTCTTGTGGTTTTAGGCTCATAAACTAATTTCTTGTTTGTTACTGTTATGATGCCTTAAASTCTGATACTGCTTTGATAGTCAATTACTTTGGCAAAACAGAATTGCTGTGTGAGYTGAGAAATACCACTGGGCTGGGCTGAGGGAAATCAGCAACTGAATATGCAAAAAAAAAGATAAGCAAATGCAGTTTATAATAGCAGCTTATATAATGTATGAAACCTTGGAAAAGCAATGACAGTAATGACAGAACCTTTTCTTACAAGTTAAGTTTGTTTGCAGATTTCAAGGTTCAGAAAACTGTTCTCTACACAGAATTTTACATTATCAGTGTGCTGTGATGRGGTACAACTTTTTACGAGAAGTATTTCTTCCACTGAGAAGACAGAAACCCGGACCCATGATCACGCCTGTTTGTTGAGTTTGCATTATATACTGATAATATAAAGTTGTGACTGTTAGAAAGTCTCTAATTTAAAAGAGAAAAACAGGATCCAAAAGTAGGAATTTAGAAGCTATTTGAAGCAGTGTAATGCCATAAAACTTCTTTTTGTTCCAAAGTKCATCCTATTACAATGTTGTTTGGTCTCTTTGGAAAGAAAACACTTTCACATACATTCTATAGTTTTCTGGSCCCTATATAACCTTCCTTCTCCAGCCATTTTCTCTATCTTGACAGAGTCATTAATTTGTCTGAATGTGCCTGTCTCTGAGCTCTTGATACACTTTTATTATTGTATTATTTTTTTTATTTGTAATCCTTCCAATGTTGGACTTGTGTTCTCCTTTATATATACAGATTCTGATTAGATCCTACTCCAGTATCTCAACAAAAGTCACCTTTCATATATACAACTTCTCCTTGATTGGATGCTGCTTTATGGTGCTCTTATTCCAGAGTGTCCTGGCACTGAGACTTTTAGCCTATTATTTATCTTCTCCTGCATTATCTGAAGTTGTAAACTGGGRCATCACTATTGACCTCCTCTGTAACATCCTTTCAAAATGAAACTAGCATGAGAATTTATTAATAAGGACTGTACCAGTATGATGCATTTAATCCTACTGGTCAAGTGTTAAGAGATAAATTGCTTAGAAAGTAGGAAGAGTTACAGCCTTAGCACTGGAGAAGGGTGTGGATAATGGTGATGGCAGAAAGAGGCACAAATGTGGGATGATGCTTTCCTTGCCTGACAGGCAGACTGGCAGCAGTATAGCTGAAGTTGCCTAAGACATCACATCACGGGCTGTTTCAATCCCAGGTAACTTTACCRAAGTTTGAGCTCATATTTTGCATAATTTCACTTGCATTCTATATATATGAATTCCAGCAAATCCACTTCCATTTTATTGAAAATGCAGTTGTAAGAAACACATTTTTTAAAGTTATTTTTTTCTCTCTATTTTTAAAATCTACTGCTTTTTCATGCTTTAGAGCAGGGATTCAGTTTTTGGCAGGAGAACAGTTCCTTTCTGCCTTTGGCTGTCAGAAGGAAGATCTAACAAGATTTGACTGAAACACAAT
This sequence comes from Malurus melanocephalus, assembly GCF_030028575.1. Lineage (NCBI taxonomy): Eukaryota > Metazoa > Chordata > Aves > Passeriformes > Maluridae > Malurus > Malurus melanocephalus. The sequence continues at coordinate 246,833 of NW_026623350.1, read as the reverse complement.
CTCTGGTGGAATCAGCAGCAGCACATGTGAAAACGTGCTGCTAAATCCAGTATGCCCCAATGGTTTCATCTGCAGCTGTTAAATAGAGTTGTGCACGGACATCTGTGCAGGTGTCTAAGAGTGAGGGTCAGGTGACACATTTAGATGCATTGCTTTCAAATTCAGGGTCCAGCTTATAATAGAAGCAAGTGGCAGTGCAAAATGGGGAGCGAGGGAAGAAGCAGACAATTATTATTGTATTATTTGGATTTTTTACATTTGTGTACTTGCAAAGATGGTTTGCCAGGTTACAATCCTTATCAAGTCATTATTACCATGTAAATGTTATAGTTACTTAGTTACAACACTAGGCAACATGAAAATCAAGGACTTGGCAGGATGCTACCCACAAGATAGCATGGATACCAGGGATGCTCTTCATACACTGTGTCTTCAAACAAAACACAGAGCTGTTTGTCTGCCAAACAGAAACCTCTTCAAGTGCTGCAGGTAAGCCCAGAATATAAACAGYCCATCCCTCAGTCAGTTCAGAATTCTGGAGTCAGAGTAATGCTCTCTTCCAGCATGCACCTAGCATCTGGTGTACATAGAAGAAATATAGATGAAGAAAGGAACTATATGCAAACCCATCAGTGTCAGTCCAAACCTCCTTCATTCTACTGTTCACTAAACAAATTTGATTTATGAGAGTCCATTTCTCTAAAAGGTGGACAATACTTCTAAACCAAATCCTCCTACAGATTATATAAGAGAAGATCAGTTGTCTATCATTTAATGAAAAATAAATCAGAAAAGCTTTCAGGCTTATTTTTGATTACACATTGTTCTCCATCCCTAGAGAAGTAGCATCTGACCTGGGATRAATTCACTACTTTATAAATGCTCASCTCATCAATGCAAAATATTTCCATCAAAGTTCCAGGAATTGGAAGCCATATGCTTTAAGCAGCAGGTTAAAAGCTGGCTTTGCTGTCAGCCCTGACACTGCATTGCCTCGGAGCAGAAAACCATACACAAGTGCTTTTTCTGAGTTTGCAAATGAAACTGGAAACAAACCAGGAAGACTCCAGTTACTGATTCATTAAGTTAGTCAACCCTTTGGATCTGACAGGCTATGAACCATCAAAATTTCTTTACTGGAGCTTTTTCTGAAAGGACTGTACCACGAGGGATAGGCAACTTTGAAAAGGAAGTAAGACTGCATGAATTCCCTGTGCAAAGGCAAAATATACTCAGAGAGTGCCTAAAGTTGATCTAGGCACTTTATACTTTCTACTTACACTTTATGCTTAAATACTTCATACTGACATGTAGAAGTTGAAAACCAGCACTTTCCATTACTGGGAAAGAGAATCTAGCTGCAGCACACTGTCATTTTTGTTTGCTTCCTTGCTTATTTCTTTCTGTATCTGTACTTCAAAAGTCCTATTTCCACCAATGTAGATGGATGGGATTTTTAATGTATTTTTTCTGCTGTAAGTAATAAAATCTGCTGCATTTTAAAATAGGTCCTCTGTGAAATGTTTTCTGGAACTTCGTGTAGAAATTTTAACAATTCCCTGACAAGCAGMATACCAGCCAAGGTGACAATATTAAATATAACATTAAACACTCATGAAAACTGCATTGATAGTGACCCTTTCAAAGCATTTGATGTGTGTATTTGTTAATCCCTTGGGAAGGTTATTGCTGTCAGTAGGAAACGTTGAACAGTCGTTGATACCGATGACAAGGTAATGCCACTGAGATTTAAAAAGTGTCTGTAAGTTCAGTGAAGACTCTGTTTGCAATATGACACTAACAACACATGCTTCTGGATATATCTAGGAGACACTTGTGATGGTGCTCTGGGTGAAAGAATGGGAGTTAAAACACACAGTGGCTTTCCAAGTTACCAGGCTGTTTTCACTAATGATRGAAAATTTTTGCACCTGCTTCTCTCTACATCTACAAATTATATGCCTAAATAAGGCAGATTTGAGCCCATCCCATTTTTGCTTTCATCAAAAGGCAGGCATTTCAGAGGCTTCCCTCAGGTGCCCTCAGTGATGCACAGTGCCTGACAATCAGGAGGAGCAGCTGCTCTGCCAGGCACAATTGCGGAGTCTCTGCCATCAGGGACACAGAGAMTGTGCTGCACACGGCTGGAATGTGGCCATGGATGGATGGAATATCTAGGAAGGACAGGTGGAGAAGAGCTGGGTGTGTTGTGCTTCACATTTAGGAGCTTCTTGACAAGTGCTGTGCCCCAGTATCAAACTGGAGACGGACCTGCTGAGAGTTGCTGGGTCAAGATCCCAGCAAGGAGCAACCTGGGGGATGGTGTGGTAGATGAGTACTACAGACTGCAGGTTATGAGGAAGCATAACTTCAGGAGTGCTGGAGCCTCCTGCTTGGAGCTTTTATTGTCACTGGGGATTTCAGCCACCTGGTTGATTGCTGGAAGGGCAGCACAGCACTGTGCAGGCAATCCAGGATGTTCTGAGAGTGCAATGGTAATATTTTCCTGACACAAACACGAGCAGGGCAGTCATGACTGACTCCTTCATGCTTTGTGCTGAGAAGGAGGGAAGAAGTGGGGATGATAGGTGTCACAGAGCATTGTGTGGGCTGTGAGTGGGTTGTCACAAGGTGCAGCAGCCATGAGGTGACAGATGCAGCAGGGAGCCAGGAAGGTGAGCCACAGAGTTGAGACTCTGGATGAGCAGATTGACTTAGTGAGGAAATAGCCTGTGGGAAGCAGCTGTGAAGGAGAAAAGTCCTTAGAAGAGCTAATTGGTTTTTAAAGAGAATTTACTGAGAGCTCATGCATGAACTATACCACTGTGCAGGAGCACAGGAAGCTTCAGCTGACAGCCCATAGGCTAGGCAAGGACCACCCAGGAGAATTATAATACAGACAGCGAATATGCAGGAAGCAGAAACAAAGTACTCCTTAGTCACTGAGGAATAAAATCAGGGAAGCTAAAACCTAGATGGAGCTAGAATTAGTGAAGGACATAAAGGGTAGTAAGGTAAAAAGAGATAGCCAGAGGTATAACATGGGTCCACTACAGTGAAGGTTGAAGTCATCAGCAGCTTTTTTCACACTAATTGGCACAYGTGAATCATGCTGTCTGGCCTTTGCTCATATCAACACAGGCTGGGAACAGAAGGGCACTGGGGAAGCAGCAGTTAGGGAGCATTGAGTTCTCATGTGCACTCAAACCCATGGAGTCAGGTGGTGGTCACTTGAGAGCATCAGTATTGCTGGCCAGTGTGATGRCAAGGTCCCTGTCTATCACCTACAGAAAATCATGGCAAGCAGGAGAGGACCCTGCTGACTGAAAGAAGATTAATGTTACGTTTACTTTTAAAGGCAAGACAGGATACAGGGAATTGAGTGATTCTTGGACAGGTCATTCCTTGTTACCCCTGGGACACTTATCTGAGGGAGTACAGGGGTGCCCTGGAGAAGAAGGCATCTTTACTCTCAATGCAAGTGGCGTTTGTTCATCACCGAGAGCACATGTGGCACGAGTAGTACTGGCACCACACTGGAGAGCTGCAAGACAGAAAGCCACARCTGGTGCTGCCAAGTTCATACTGCCTGCTGGGAATGGCCCCAGGAGCAGCCCATGCCCAGCCACACCTAGGCTTTGTCTCAGGCCCTATTAGTTGCTCCAAAACAGAAGCTGAAGTGATCTAAAATTTTTCACTTTTACTCTTTATGGATCAGCACTCAACTTCTCTCACTAGTGCCACTTTGTTTAGCAGAGCACAAGAGCCTCTGCTGACCATGTAGGCAGCTGTATCTCCTGCCTCAAAGCTTCTGTTTACATGCTTAAAACAGATGGTGTGAGTACCCACCTTGATGTAGGCAACTGGGCATGCTGCCTGTACTAAAGCATTTACTGCAGAAAACTATGTCCCTGAGAGGCACAGTCCCACGTGKAATACAGACATAAATGTGAGGTCTTGGCTTACAGAAAGCAACATATGGTATTGCCAGTAGAGACTGAAGCAATGTGCACTTTATGTACAATGTGTTAATATGAAATATGTGAGGTAGAAAGGATGCTGCAGTATTCAGTGTCCTCTAAGACATAAACAATACAGTTTAGGATATTCAGAGCTTCTAGCTCTGATGGTAAAACATGCAGGTGACTGCTAACACAGAAATTGTTGTTAATCAATAGCAGAGGTATCCTCAATATGTCCTAGGGGAGCACAGCCAAACAGCCCACAGGGAGGCACATAAAAAGTGTATGCTTTTGGGAAGTTAATGATACATTAAGGACTGCATCTTGAGTTGTGCAATGACAGTGGTATTCTTCTTGAGACTATGAGAATGTAAACACTTTGAGAAAGCATGAAAAGTTTGGCTACACTGAAATGTGTGTGCTCATTCTCAACACTGAAGACTCTTAAACTCACWTTTTTGTTGCTAATCTGCAGCTGTATGCTAATCTTTGTGATAACTTTGATTTCAGAAGAAAACACCTATTAACTGGGAAATWAACTGGTCTGTATCTTTCTAMWGGTAAACAGGTGGACCTTCTCTAGGTGARCCTGAACTATTCAAGGAACACAATTTGGTGCATATATTCACCACTGTTATCAAAGATACAGCTCTGTGAATAATGAGTGGTTATTTCTTAGGACTAATGACAAGTGAGGAAGAGTCATCATTGTATTGCCATTTGTCTTACACTCATTTCTCCAAAACTGACAATTAGAGAAGTTTGCATTGATAGCACTGTGGTAGATACATAAAAGTAAAAGAGAAACAAATAAAGAGAAACAGAAGAGGTTAAAAATGGCAGAGGAAAAAAAAATCTTGAAGTACAGTAGGAAAAGTCAGAATAAAAAAAAAAATTAAAAACGGCCTGTGGGCTTTTAGAAACTTTAAAGTAGTAAAGAAAAAAAGAGAGAAAAATGACATGGTGAGTAAAGAGGTGGGAATCTAAGTTTTAGACACTGATTCCAGCTGAGTTSGGTTAGGTCAAGAGAATCAATCAACAAGCAGCAGCTCTTGAAGCAAAAGAGTCTGAACATCAATGGTATTTGAAGAAAAAGAAGAGGAGTAAATAAGCAGTTGTTTGTGGTACAATCTCTCCCTCTACTCCMTCTTCTGTTGGGATTGACATTGCTTTAAAAGCCTGACAGTATGTGTTTGTAATCTGATTGTGAAACAGTTCATCAAAGAGCTTCCAGGCTGGTATTTTTTAAGAAAAACTTCTGCTGAAACACAGGACAGACATTTTCTAGRTTTCTTTGCAGGGAGACACAGTCCAGATGGGTGTTTTTTAGATCTGCTTCCAAGTGTCAACCTCACATCCAGGCCTACAGGGGATTTTCCAGTAGGATCTGKCCCAAATGTTTATGTGAGTTTGGCCCTTTGCGAGGCACAATACAGCTGTTTTTTCTCTCTAAASTTACATCCCACTCTGTTTCCTATGAGGCAAGAAGGGAATGGATGGAGTTCCCTTCTACTTGGAATCTGCTTTCTGTGAACATCACCAACTCAAAGAATAGCTTGCCTCAGGAACAGCATTTATTAGTGTCCTGCCAGCTTGAGAGTTCAACCAATGCCTGAAGGCTCAGGYTGCTGGAGAATACAGGCTGGCCCAGTGCCCACATGCCTTCTTGGAGCCAATGCAGAGCACATGGGAGTGGATCAACTATCCCAGCAGCCATTTTGGGTAAAKATTTACGTGCTCTTGTGCCACCCCTTAATGTGGGTACAAGGTTTAGAGCCCGTTGCAGAGGGGCAGCCCACCCAGCCTGTGCACCAGATGCAAATCCYTCCATCCTTGGCCTCCTACCTGCCTTTTCCAGCCCTCCCTTGYTGCTGGAAGAGCCCAGGCTTGGGTTTCTGCATCCATTGTCATTGGACACAGAGATGAAGCCAGGATGGGCTTGTTTCTCATGAAGGCAGCTGCAAACTGGGCTCTGACTCCTCTGCAGGGATCAGCCTCCTCACAACAAAAGGTTTCCCTCAACTGCAGCTTCCTTCCAGCCTGATTCACTTTGATCCCTGCAGGCCAGGCTGCCTGCTGCTTTTCACACAAAAATCACCTCTCTGACAATGCCATCCCTCCTGTTCCTCCAAGCAGCACATTTTGCACAAACCAATGTGCTGACAAATTCTGTTTGAACAGGAAATATTACTTCTGCATCACAATGATCTTTCCATTTTTCTTAATAAGCTTGCTGTGTATATTACATTGTGTTTTGGGGCCAGCAGAGCCTCAAAACACCATTAGGTTTCTGAAAAAATAACAATATTAAAAAACAGATCTTGGTTTGAATGTTTATCATTCAAACAGAAACAGAAATAGGGAAAATTGAGTTTGCAGTTATGTTAGCTGAACTGTCCTCCTTATTCCCCACCAGGGAAATAGAAGGGGAAGTAGATAGGCTGTGAGATGGATTATTTTTTACAGGCATGCTGATTCCTCAAATTCATTMATGAAAAATGATCAGGCAAGAGAGGCACAGCATTGAAGGGCTGCAAATTACACTGGAACTTTCTGTAGTACTAATGCATCAGTGCCCGTCATTTGAAAWTTCTGGATCAATTATTTGGAAGTTACATGAATGGACAAAAAAATCATGTTTACTCATCAAATTCTCATAACTGATTTGGGTAATAGGGTTCATCAAGAGATATCAAAGAAAGTATCTGAGACCTAGGATRAGAGAGGAGAATAGAGGATCCCCATGGATGTGGGAAATCTTCAAGAGAAAGAATTACTAATGAAAGGAAATAAACCTTTTAAACTAGACCACTGATCTGTTGTATGGGGAAGGGCTTCCAATGAGCAATATTTTTTCCTCACAGGTATTATGTTGTCTGTGGCCAAAAGCTGCCACTGTCAGCATCTTCCTGATGGTGATCCTCRGATCATCACKCATTAKACTCAGAGGAAAKGTGTTCAGGACTGGTACTCTGGCAYGGGACCTGCCTGTATCCCCTACTGCATTGGGTGTCCAGCTAGAACCTTTCTGGGGGATGATTCTAGGTGCTGAGATGCCAGCCTCTAGGAACCTCTGTTCCCCYTCCCTTTCTGATGCAACATTAAGAGCCAACACCCTGTTCCAGCTTAATTTTCTAATTGGTCACCTTTGTGTATTGATTTAAGTCTCTTCATAGACAAGAGGGATGAACTTCCTATAAGCAACATGATATATCTTCTATTACTAAGTTTTCCTTAAAATAGTAACAGTTGGTCCTCAAATTTCCCTGTGCTAGGAGAGTGATTTATTAATTCCTTTTTGTCCAGTCATGAGGAATGTTATGTTCCCAAACTGTCTATATGTGATGAACCAGAGTAAAACAATTGCTTAGTGCATTGCGTCTGTTACAAGCAGCGGTGTTACAATAGCAAAGTGCCACACTGGATGTGTTCGGCAACAGGAATTCATCTTGGGCACTGAKCCTTTAAAAAATTCAACCAAGAAGTCAAAATTGCTTCAAGGGATTCTGCTTATAGGTATAAATATTTAAATGTTCAGATTTGCTCATACCTACTATCCTGGAGATAAAAAGGCCCTGGGCTTTTAAACAAGTCTTGTAAATGTTCAGAAATACACTTGGATAAAATAATGGGCCAAAGAWGTTACTGCATTAAAGGAAAGTAGCAAGTTTTTATAAGACAGACATTAACCAAAGAAAATTAGAAATGAAGGAATTACACACATGCCGGAAGAAAAATTATAGCAACAGATCCTTGGGAAGGGGAGACCAGACTGGAGTGAGACAGCAAGGCAAGCACAATCAGGAAYGTCATTGCCAAGGGTGCTGTCCCAGGGCACTCGAGCAAGATGAGTAAAGCAGCCTGAGCAACAGTAACCACAGTCAGCCAAGGGTCCAGAGTGTCGATCCACCAGTTTAAACAGGACAATCAAGTCAGCAAACCAGGGTCAGGATCAGGTCCAGTGAGGCAGTAACCAAGACAGCAAAGAGTCACTGATGGCTAGACAAGTTCATAATAATGATGCTGTTCCAATGTCACGCCAAGAGGTCAAGTGCAGAGTGACAGGGGACATGGACATGGCTGTGACATAGCTCAGAACACAAACAAGGGCAGGGGCCTGAGGTGAAATGCAGCTCCAGTGGGCAGAAGCTGCTGCTCACAGCTTTCTCAYACAACTCACCTAAACACAATTAATCTGAACCAAGGTTACACAGAGGCACCGTGTAAGCACAACCTTGAGCACAGACGGGCAACCCACCAGGGGTGAGGGTGCTCAAGGCCTGACTGCAAAAAGAACAAGATGAAAAGAAAAGTCATTGGTGTGTTTAATGCCTCACTTGTCATATATTCTCAAATATAACTGGAAAAAGATCTACTCAAACATTCTTCAGATAGAGCTTAAAGTGCCATGACTGAGAGAGCAGGAAGTGACAAGTGGATATAGTTTTTGTAATTCAAGTACACATTCCTTTAGTTGTAAAATGCAATATGACCATTTTGGCTTTCCTTATCAGAAGTCAGCTGATGAAGGTACCAGATAGATTCTCTAGGGAGACCTGAATGCATTCTTGCTGATGATCTGGTGTCTGACCTATCTATTGCATCAAAATSTGTTGCTGAAGTTCATGTGACAAGTGGTTTTAAATTTAGCACTACTTTTGATAATAAACAAGACTATGCCTCARTGAAAGTCAATCTCTTCCGGGACTGGCTTAACCTGAACAAAATGCTACAGGCCAAATATAAACTTTATCATCCCCCAACATCCAAGGCTAGTAATACAAACATGAAAGTGTGTGAGCAGTTTTATTAGCTGAGTTCTGTTTTAAAAGAGGTTTYGAATGTGTAAACTGCTTAAGACAATGTGTGCTATCATCCATTTCATTCAGGCTTGAAAAACAGCAACACCAATTTGAAGAAAAGTGGTTAGGAAGTTTTAACTGTGAGAGGTAACATTTTTTCTGACTAATAATGTTGGCACTAAGTATTACTAATCCTCAGCAACATTTTCCCTCTTGATTCAATATAAGGAATGTGGTGTTACTGCTGCTATACTGATATCAACATCTGCTGTATGGAGATTCTGACTTTAAAAAGAAAACTAACCTAGTGTATGCCAGATACTGGGACAGACAAAAAAGCATTAAAAGCTGATTTAAAACTGCAATATATGAAGAAAAACTGTTGGGTGGTGTAATTAGCTGAAAAAAATGCCATGAAACTGACATCTTATTACACATGATGAATTTGTAATGTAAAGCCCCATGACTTTCAAGTCATGCATGGTTATGGAAGCCATGTGCCAGTGTGGTGGGTAAACAGCATTTTCAGTTACAGAAGACACAGACCAATGGTAGAGGAGGCAACTCTGCTCTTTCAGACTTCCTTGCACAGAGCAGTCAAAGGAATTTTAAAATGGATAGAATACAATAATTTTTTAGAAAGCTGCCTAATCTCATTTTAAGTCCCTAGACAATGCACGCATGTCAGAAAATTTACCTCACATGTGGAAATCTTCATCTGCTAGATTGAAGCTTCCAGCTGGAAACTTCACCTGCAAGCTATTATGCTTTTGTCTAAAATACAGAGTTTGTCATTTCTCATTCCCATATGTAAGCATTTATACAACATTATCAATCACCTTCAAAGCTGAAGAAATCACTCTTCTTACATTTCATATTGAAAGACTTATTTTAAAGCTTCTTATTTTTTTTTTCTGGCTTTAATTATTTCTGGCAATGACACAATTTTCAGTCTATACACATGGATGTATTTCTTATGTGTAAATGTTTTTCCACTACTTACATTTCTGTCTGAAGACAAYACTGAAAACATGGGAGTCAGTATAGCCAAGAAATTTTGAATAGATATATACCTTTAACAGCATTTTAAGATAATATTTAGCAGTGAAGTAAAGTAGTGAAACCCTGAGGATCAAGCTGCCCTAAACACATATTCCTGAGCTTCTGTCCTATTGAATAGACAGACCGTGCTCATGACATTGAACATCTCACAGTCATGCCCAGTAAGAAGCACCTGATGTAAACCTTTCTCCTGTGTGCTTCACTACACCATTTAAAAGAGTTGTTTTGAATGAAAAGACTAAAAAAGAATCAACTGAGTCAATGGCAGCATTTTTGTTACCAGGAATCAGCACTGAGTTTCAAGATTTGAAACCTTGAACTTCTACCTTCACAACTGACAGCCTTCAAAAGCAGCTGTGCCGGCTGGATGTTAACACAGAGACTCTGTATGGAGCCCAGGCTGCTCGCAGGGGCTGGGAGTGAGGCTCAAGGCAGTGCCCAAGGGCAGTCAGACAACAGACTTAGGGCTTACTTATAAGTTTGGCTTGGCTTTGGGTGCAAGAAGGAGGTGCTATACCTATAATCGATACCTTTTTCTTCAAAGAAGACCCCTTCCACACTGTATGATTTTCCTTCACCTCATTCAGTACAGCTGTCGTGGCTGACAAGCTGGGAACAGGGRATGCTGAGCACTTGTGTGAAATGCAGCATTCCTAAGCAGTTGCTAAAATTATCAAAAGGACTGAAACAAAGAGAATGGGAATAGCAATTAACAGCTTATAGTTCCCCAAATGTTGATCAGAATTCTGTGCAATGCAGAGGAGACACTCCTGAAGCCCAGCACATTTCCCTTGGTAGATGTCAAAACCCCATTACAAACTGAAGAATTTTGAGGGTTTTTGAAAGAAAAGGCAGCAACAGCCCTTAGAACTTAAATCTATTGCTGGTACTGATCTTCCCATCTTCACTCCTCTTCCTCCACCTTCCTTAATAAATACTTTAAAACATTCAGKTTTTGAACATTCAAAGCATTACATATACACTGAAGTCACTAGGATCACCTTCTTCACAGCCAGAACTTCAGCAAAGGCTCCCTGGAAGCAGGCTTTCAGACACCAGAGAACATTACCCACAGGATACAAACAAAAGCACCTTCATGGAACATAAACCCTCCTCCCAACCTCCTGAAGGAGACTTTGCAATGTGTTCATAAGGCAGAGATCTGGCTCTYGCAGACAAGCTGAGGAATCTATTTCAAATCATAGCATTTTTGTAGGATGGCCTGCTGTTTCAATCTCTTTTATAGCAGGTAATTTCTATCTTGCTACTTTGAAAAATGGTTTATCAGACAACTCAGACAAGGTGATTTCACAGAGGAGCACCCTCCTCTGGTTTGCATTCTCTCCAGCTATTCAGAGCTCACACTTTGCTGAACTTACAGTTTACATGCTTTGTAACCTTGCTCAGCTTCTTTCAGGCAGCAATTAGTGACAATTAGTCCTTGCCAGCCTCAGGCATAAACCCAGCACCTTCCACCGTCCAGATGCCTCCTTGTGCCTTTGTAGGCATTTCTACCTTCTGCAAGGGGCTGGCAGACACAAATACTGCTCATGACACAAAATATCTCAGGAAATAAAATAGACTCTCAAAGAATATGTTTGCAGTTTGAGAATAGTAAACTACACAAAGAGAAAAAACAAGTATAAAAGAAAAGTCATGTTTCTTCTTCTATTTTCAAATTAGTATTTTTCTTCAAGGGAGAAAMGTATTGATAGGAAAACTTCATGGACATTGCTTACTCTTAAGTATACCCCCAAGATATAGATTGTCTCTTTGATCCCAAAATCATACACCTGCCTTCTAATTGCCTCATCCTCTAAACATTGTCAACACAGGGAAATAGATGCAATAAGATTCAAGTACCTTAAGTTCCAGCCTCCTGGAAACTCAGGAAGACTGCTGGTGAGAGGAAGGGATGGCCTAAAGGTCATGCAGGAGCCAATGGCAAACGTCCTGTGGAGGCATTGCTGGTGCCACATGAAGTACATCAGCCAAGCATCTTCATCCCAGGGCTTCAGGGCCTGGGTCCCCCAGTGGATTCTCCTATATGCTCCTTCTTTCCAGTACACCTTCCACAACCCAATACTACCTGGTCTTTTACCATTTGTTGTATCAAGAGGACCATTTCTGTAGAAGGGACCCTACGAAAGCAAASGCTGGTTTGATGTGGGGTTGGAAATGTCTGTGCAAAGAAGGGTAAATTCTAGCCTTGCAGTAATATAGCTCTAGGTATAAGATGTTTTTCAGAATAAAATATCCCTAGTTATTTATGGAAAAAAAAGTTAAACAAAATCTTGCACCAGTGAGTGAATATCTTTAGGTTTCAGTTTCTGGTCACATCAACGATTTCAGTCTTACTAGTTGCTCCTCAAAATCTGACCRTCTCAAAAGCAATTGATATTAAAGTGAATTTCTAATGTAGAAAACAGCCCATGATGCAAAGGAATTAAACATTTCATGAAAGAAAAATGTGGAAATCAAAATAAATGGTGGGATTGATGTACAGTCAAATATTCAATTGCCAGAAATAAGAAATTCCCTCCCTACCCAGCAGCGTGAAGAACCACCAGGCAAGAGCCACCACAAGCAGGATTCTGGGGAGTMTTTCCTTGATTCCTGTGGGGAATCATAATGGTCACCAGCCCCTCCATGGGAAAGGGTGGTCAACCTCTGGTTGGCAGGAGTAAATCCTATTTGCAACTTTCCAAAAGAAGCATGAATTCATATGTTGGAATCAGGGCATTCCAGGGATCTTTGCTATTTCACTTCTGGGGAGCACCATGAAGACATGGCCTCAAGATCAGCAAGATGCCRAAGGAAAATGGCTGGGACAGGGGTTTGCACATTGCAGCACTGAACAGCWGATGATGCAGTTTGTCTTCTGAACTCAGAAGAGCAGTAAAGCAAGACACAGGGCACCGTTCTGCCTCTGTGCAAAACCTTGCAAGCTCTCACCTCAAGCCTAATTTGCAGCCCCACTCTCCACAGGTCAGGAAGGAAATAGCAGGGAGAGGGAAGAAACACAGACGGGCAACTAGAATGATGAAAGGGAGAGATCAGCTGCTCTGCAAGAACTAAAAATGCTGAAAGGGCATACAGATAAAGCTTGCAAAATCATGAAACAGAGGAAAAGTTACATGCACAAGTTTTCCACCCAATCCTTCAAGTATCTGAACTATAGATTGCTCACTGAAAATAGAAGGGGATCAATTTAAAATGTATCAAATTCCTTTTTTTTTTTTTCCCCATGGGTTGTAGCAAACTTGTGGAATCTGTTGCCATAGGAAACTGTACAGGCAAAAGGTTCGAGCAAATGTACCAAATCCTGGTCTGTAAACAGATGCTGAAGGAACAGACCAGGACTTTCCCATCCAAGATCCCTCATACAACGAGGATGGATAGTTAAGAAGTACAAGGGGAATGTATGGCATAAAGCAGCTCGATTTGTGTGTTCTCCATAAACAGCATTTTCAATTTCCACCATCAGAGACTSGGCTGACACCACAGGATATTCCTTGAACTCTGGAAAACTCAATGAAATTTGCAACAGGCTTCAACTGATTCCTACACAGCATCCAATAGCAGCACTTTTTTTATAAACCATTACTTTTTCAGTTTTTAGTACTCTAGAAAATACTGTACTAGGGCAGAGAACAAGTCCTCAAATAGTTGTTTGTGGCTTTCTTAAACTCAACAGTGTTTGAAGTTATTACACCAAGAAAGTTCATCTGTAAAACAAGAAAAACCTACTCAGATGGCATTCAGCATTGTTTACTCTGCTCAAGACAAATTAATGGTGAAGGGTATGTTAATCCCATTGTGAAATATACAGTATGAACATCACCCCAAATATACTGTTTGCTGCATCAGTTTCTCTTTGACATCTTTAGTTTAAGAAAATGGTTGACATGATCTTTCAACCAAGTCTACTTCCTTGGGGCTTTAAATAAAGACTTAGACACCAGGTGAACCCTATGTTCTCAGTCCCATGCCATACAACTGTTTCTTCCTTGAGTTCTTTTATCATCCAGTGGGGTTTAGTCTGGGTTTATTTTTTGTTATTTTAAAGTTCTTTTGCTTGCTGCTGTTTTTGGTAGTTGTTTGTCCTTAACCAGCCTTGGCAGACACAGGTTTCAGGCTTGTCAATCCCAAATAGCTGGACTGTCTGTACCACTACAGAAATTCCTTCACCTTTTCCATCTGATCCTGCCATGATACTTTTTCATAACCCTCTCCCAGCTACATGTGTCCCTGGATGAACCACAGGCTATGACCAGAAGTTTCTATTAGTATTCCAGCTCTGGTGCTCATTTGCAGTGATTAGCTTAGCCTAATGCAAATGTATTTGCAGCTTTATAAGGACAGATCACAGTCCAATGCTGCTCCTTTGAGCCTAGAGCTTTGCCTGGCTTTTTAACTGAATGCAGAGTTAGTGAAATATGTTTATAAACAATGTAGTATATTATAAATGTCTTTTATATTGAACTGATTTTGTATTTTACTCACTTATTGTAATGTTTATCAAACACTAACTTCTATAAATACCATAAAGCATACATTCATAAAAGGTAATAAAAAGAGAGACAAAGGAAAATTAATCTCTGAAATAAAATTTAAAGACACAGAATACAGATCCTTAATTCAATATTATTATTTATTTCAAACTGCCCGGGAGATCCATGCAAATTGCCTGTATTATTAGTCATCACTGAAAGTTATTTTCTGTTGGTACTATGGTGGCCACATCTGCAAACCCAGCTATTGAGCAAACATTAATAATCATCCTGTAAGCAACTCTTCTTAGTCACTCTCAGAACTACTTCGAACTGTGGAGATTAAATACAGTGTTTGCTAAAAAAATATGGTTTTCTTTCCTTTAGGCTGAGCTTAAGTCTTTCCTTTAAGCTGAAGGGAAGTTTAATTCTACAGTTGACTTGTCTCAATAGAATTTCACAGTACATGAAGCAAGAGATAGACCAAAATCCTGCCAGAGCACTGCTTGGTGTGATRAGCAGTCTGGTTCTCAGTTTTCTGGAGCCTCACATGCTTTCCATACTGTGAAACCAACCCAGTAAGTGATACAACTTCCTCAAGGTTTTTTTGGTACATTCTCTTAATCCAATCATTTTGTGTTTACACAGTGCAATGCTATTTGACAGATATTAGGAAATGGTTATGAGAAAGCCTATATTTTAGGCTTTATTTTTATCACATGACGTTTAAGAATAACAGACATGAACTAGTAACTTAAAGCAGGAGAAGCTGCCATGCAGGAGACCAAACTCTTTTTAAAAAGCTAGCTGCCTAGTGAGAGGGTGATCAGCTTTTCAAAAGTTTAAGTTAAAATGACAAACTTAAGAAATCCAAAAACCAGAATCACTCATTGCCGACTTTAATGCACAGTCATTGCCTGAGCTAGTTCAAGTGCACAGGAATTATGCATCCATCTCATTCCAGATCAATAAATGGAAAAAAAAATAATTTTCTAATCAAGACTGCAAGATGATTCAAAATAACGTTTAATACTTCTGGTATACCAACCAATGTGGGTAACATTTAGCCTAAGACAGCTCTTAGATTTTCACTTGCCATTATTTAATAGGTTTTCTTCTGCCACTGACAGATATTTTAGATTAATTTTAAGCCTTCAAAGTATGCTATTAAAAAATAAGTCTGACAGCAGCAGTAGCAAAGAAAAGATATGAGAAAGTTATGCTACACATTAATGGAAATAGGTCTAAGGTCACTTTTTTTTGTACTCTTGTGCCTCCCAATGCAATGGTTTAAGAGCCCTGAAAGCAGAAAAACTGAAAGGTAAGAAAAGAATAGGGAATATGAAATGCAGGTCATGGTAGGATAATTCATCTGGTTTTGTTTTTTCTCATCTTCATAACTACTCCTGCCATTTTTCTGCCAACTCTCCATCTATTATAGAACAGATGTAATTCACCAAGAGAAAAAGAGCTGTATGTTGCCTGTTTAGATGGAAGAAAAGACCATAAGAACCATGCTTGCATGGCTGTAAATCATAGGGCTTTGGTATAAACTGTACAAGTCCTATTAAAACCTATGCTAGAAACCAACTGCATAGGAAAGGAAGCAGGAGGAAGAAAGGAAAAAAAAAAACTAGAACCTGAATGTCAGTGGTCTTCATTACATTTTTGTTTTAATATTTCATCTAATAYGTCCAGTCAAACATATTTTGTAATACTAGAGCAGAATTCTAAAACTGGTTCATTTTCTGTCTGCAATAAGTGGGTGACAACATGAATATTGAATATCTAATTGGATTGTTCAAGATAACCTGTACATCAGCAAAAGCAATTTTGTGTGATTGATCTGAGGAATAACAACAGCTGCACTCCATGTTCTAGCAATACAATTCATTTGGCAGATTTACAATCTGCTGATAACACCTGAACCTAACAGCAACAACAAAAATCAATGTGACTATTAATGATTTGAATTTGACCTGGCAAGAATAGTATTTACATAGCATGCAAGGGACTATTAGTTAAATCATGCAATCAAAATATTACCTGACAGAAATAGTGCATTTCAGAATATGTTGTGTTAATGTATGGTAAACATCTTGCTGTTCTGGGTCCAACAAATCCTGTGCAAGAGTATGGGCTTCAATATCTGAGGGCTTGTATCGTATGCAACTAAAGCTCCATTAATTTATGTACATYGAATACCCCTGGACCAGACCTTAAATTAAGAGCAAAACACTTCAAATGGAAAAATGTAGCTTTCCTTTTAATACTTAATCCATCATTATCTGCATGACAAACATAACATGCCSACAAGTGCTGGAGTCTTCCACAATTAAAGGTTGATCCTTCACTTTTTTCCATTCACTTAATCAAAAGTCACACCTGAGACCAAATTCACCAGAAGCATTTCAAGAGGCTATACAAGCCAGAAAAGCTCCTGAAAAAAATGCAAATAGGGGTGAGTGTAGTGAAGAAGATACCCACACTTAGAAATTTTATTATTATATAYACTTGGAAGTKGTTGCTTTTATAATGGTCAGCATTCAACCACARTTCAAACAGAAAGACYATAAAGATATCTAGCATGGTGACAGCTTCAGATTCAACAGAAATTCAATGTTTGCTTGAGATATATGGTTCCAATTTCAGCTGTGATTGCTGATGCAGATAAGACTATTGCAAGCCAAATGACATCTTAAAAAATCGTCCAAGTAAGTTCAGAAATACCTCAGTTTACTCACCCAAACTGAACAATATCCTCTATGCTAATAGTGCAATTAGTAATGATGAAGATGCTTTCATCAGCTTATTGCTAAGGCATGATACTTCTGTGCTGTACATCACATTACAATCTGCCTTTTAACCTTACATTAAGAATATTTTCTTAAGCCTTCTTCAYTGTTCTGGTGAAATCAGATTAAGAAACAAAACAACTTGCCTTCCAGACAGTCACTTCTTCTATCCATGATAAATGTGTTTAACATATATTTATAATGGATAATTAATCTGTTTCATTACAGATTAATTTGGCAAGTAAAGGAATCCTCCTTTGACATGCATGGTCCTAAACATTAGCATAATAGAGGAACACTCTCAGAGACAAAGGCTCTAAATGTGTCATTCCTGCAGTAACCTGGGAAGTAGATGCTTCCTCTTCTCACTGAGTTYGTTTCCAGGATTGGGTAATTCTGCTCAATTCTGAGCTCCTTTCAAAGATTAGGAGGGACTCAGTGTCTCACAAAGGTAGAAAAAGATGTATCACTTGAAGACTAAGGCTTAAATTGCTATTTTTTATCCCCCTACATAAGCAATGTTTTATCATAGTAACCTGGAATGCTTCTAGGTAGGCACAACACTCCTACAGCAGCAAGGAAGATCAAAGGCTTTGAAAACAGATTCCTTGCTTTAGTGTCATAAACACAATCCTTGCACTGCACAAACTGCYCAAGTGGTCTGTGAGACCAATTTAATACTTATCTGAAATATGATGAAAGCCAATCTTCATGCTATGCATATTTCCAGCACTGCATGCTGCATCACTTGACAGCTGGTACCCCACTCATTAGTGGGATCTGCTGTTGGCCTAATGAGACACTGCTGTCCCACTGGCTTGTCAAGAGCCCTGGACCCTCTGTTATCTCAAGCATAAAATAATTGTGTGGTTTTAAAACTGGTCTCTCAACAGCACAAGAAAGTAGACTAGGGTGGCTCAGGATGATTAATTCACAGTGAAAATGTTTGAAAGGTACATTTGATGACTTAGACAGGCTCAATTTATAGACATGCTCAATTTATACCTAAAAGGAGATAAAACCATAGTCAACACTTCCAAGAAGCAAAAWTTTCCAGATTTTGGGGTGTTTTTAATCTCCTTTTAGTGGATATCAAYTGCCAAAATATCCCAGTTTCCCAAGGCTGGATAGTTCTGTCACACGGTYAGCGAAAGTACCAATTCAATGCCAGTTTTTCTGATCAGGCTCAAGAACACTTCAGCTGACACATATCAAGACTTTCACCAGCTTTAAGCTCACAGTGTTACTTCACTRAAATAGGACTTGGCATCAGTCTAAAAGCAATTGCTGCTGCCTTTTATCAAGTGTGATTTTAACATAAGCAAAGTGAGTAACTGTCCCCTAGCTTGACGTGGAACAAGTGGAACTTTCCAAACTAAATTTGCCATTATGCTTCAACTRTGACATGGAAATTCTTTYRTATACTTYGTAGAATCAAATAATGGCTTCGGTYGGAAAGGACCTTAAGGATCATCTAGTTCCAACCCTCTGCTGTGGGCAGAGACACTTTTCACTASASCAGGTTKCTCAGAGCTCCATTGAGCCTGGCCTTGAATGGTTCCAGGGATGGAACACCCACAACTTCTCTGGGCAGCCTGCTCCCGTGTATCACCATCCTCAGAGTAAAGAATTTCTTCCTAATAKCTAATCTAAACCTGTGCTCAGTWKGAAGCATTCTCCCTTGTCCTGTCACTACATGCCCTTGTAAAAAGTYCTCCTCCATCTTTCTTGTAGGCTCCCTTCAGGTACTGGAAGGCCAGTTAGGTCACCCCAAAGCATTTTCTTTTCCAGGCTGAGCAAATTGYTATCTTTATATAGATTATGGTAAATATTAATGTTATGCTATTACAAAAATACTACTCAGCATTTATATGTCTTTGCTATAGTAATATTTTGCTTTACAAAGGAATTCAGAGGTCAAGAAGAATAATRTAAGATAAAATAAACTGGAAGGATTCCCTCTCAGTTTGATTTATTGGCATACAAAGCTTAGGTTCTAACCACAATTAGCTAGCTAMTATCCTTTAGAGTATACATTTGTTTTGAAAATGTAAGATAAACAGAAAATAATTACACACGCTGATGGGTAACTTTGAACAGCCTCACAGCCTCATCATGAAAATGCCCAGGTTTATTCAGGTCTCCTACTTGTCTTATCCGGCTCTAATAAACCAAAGATGTAACTGTTTTCCCCAAAAGCAGCATCACAAAGAAGTACTCTAAAATCTGTTTATATGAGAGAGAGAGATAAAAAGGAAAAGGGAATAGTTCTTAAGGGAAAGCTTTCCAATCATTTTCCAATTAAAATCCTAGCCCTGAAACAGTTCAGAACTTAGATAATGAGAACACTAATGCAAGTTGTTAATTACTTTTTATTTCTGTGAAAATTGCAAGATATTTTGAGTGTAATTGGTGCAGCTCCTCTACAATATTACTCCAAAGGCACTAGGAGGAGCTCTAATGGTTCCCCAAAAGACACTAATTTGTGCCTAATAGCTATTGAAGTAGGCACCGTTTATTGAGTTTGTTAATGCAGATTTTGCGTTAAAAGTTCAAAATACATCTGTAGCACAGAAATGCAACTTTATTACTAGAGCTGAAAAAGACCCGCTACAGAACAAATGTTTCTTGTTACTGTGGTCTTTCTGTGTACATATTTATTTATCTCTATGCCTGCTCACACTGTTCATCCTGTGCACATACCTTATGTGTTCCCTTCAGAAGTTGAATGGTGATGGCTGCAGGTGACTTGGCCTCCCAGGCTMCTCACAAAACTGCAGTTTTTCTGCATTCTACCTTCATCTTGGTAGATGCATCTGCATCTGTCTTTAGTATCCAGAAGGATTCTTCTCATGCATGAGTGACGTAGATATTTTGTCCAATTCTATGTTATCTCGATGTTTTTTTTTTAATCTGCCTCTTCTTTGGTTAGATAAGGCTGCAGAGACCATGGCTTCTTCTTCCACTAGCTTGAGCATCTTTGTCAAGCTCAACATTCCCAAAAWTAAACCTGCTAACGTGCCACCTTGTTGTGCATCAAGGCAGCATTCTCCTCCTTTACTACAAGTCCTTAGAGCAGTTAATCTGGTGAATATTATAAATTCAAGATTAACTATATTCCGTAGATACTATTCCAAGTTATGCTCCTCCAATATTCCTGAAAATATATGTGCAGGAGAAGCTGGTCCTTTAGGGCAAGTTATCCTTTCCTTACATACCTTGAATTCAGTGGATATACTCCAATTCTTACAGCCTACTGATTTCACACCTGCAGATCTGCTTTTTCAGCATCTGGAAGAGCAYGGCCATTATCAGAAGTCAGGAGTTAGCACGGTCAGTGGGTGATGCAAATTTTTATTTTGTCASCTGAACAGTCATCTGTGGTAGCAGAAGGCAAAGCTGAGAAAGTAGAGAAGCAGTACTTCTCTAAAGAAGTATTGCAGATGTATGGGATGCTTGTGACTCTGAGCAAGAGCTGGAAGAAGGGAATTAGAATAACTTTGTGATGTCAGAGCTGTCACACAAAACTGAATTTCAGGTAGGGGAATTTAGGAATGGGAAAGATAAAGTGAGCTGTTTGTTGGCAGGTCAAACCGAGTAACACTCAGAAYATCAACAGTGTGAAACTGTATAAAATTACAGCCTTTGCTTCCMTCTGTCCAAACAGATTACTGTGTTGAATTTGGTTTTGGCAGGGAATAAAAATTAAAGAGCTTAGACAGGAACTCTAGTATTTAAAACCTTTTCTCTTAAGTCCAGAGCTGCACTTGAAGTCTCTTGATGAAGAGAAGAGGGTAGCCATTCTCTCCAGAGTGTCATTGTGCTGGCCTTCAAAGCCAAAACTTCTGCAGGTGGCAGTAACACAATCCATGCATACAAATGAAGCTAAAAAGGCCAATTGAATGAGTTTTCCTATACTGACTACCCATATCTTCAGCAACATCCAGGGACTCTACCTGCTGAACTACTGATGGTTTTGATGCTGTTTATTGACTTCAGTAGCAGTTTCAGTATTAGAACTTATCTCCTCCAGCTTGAACTCATTTTGTCTAGTTACATGACAGTAATTTTCAGCCACTAGCAATGATCTCACACTTCTTACACTTGCTTCAGTGCTGCTTGTTTCCTGCTTCAACTTACAAGACAGAGCTGATTCTAGACTTCCCTTTTAGATAGTGAATAGCCCAGACATTATGGAGTTCTTCCCAGGGATGGATGATGCCTTTGTGAGTCTACKCTTTATAATGCTTGATTCACCACAAAAATTGCAAGGCATGCCTGAAGACTAGAGGAAAACAAATGTCATCTTGTCTTCAAGAAGGAGGACCCAGGGGGCTACAGTCAGACTCAACTTGATCCCTGAGAAAGTGATGGAGTAGCTAAACCTGGAAACCATTTCTAAGCATATGAAAGACAAGAATCATGGGAGGAGTTAGCATGGATTCACCAAATGCAAGTTATGCTTGACAAACTTGACAACATTCTGTGATGAAATGGCTGGCCTAGTAGACAAGTGGAGAGCAGTGGGTATTTAGTAAGACTTTTGTGAGGCTTTCCAATACCGTCTGTCACAAGATTCTCACAGGGAAGCTGCTGAAGTACAGGCTGGATGAGCAGACAGGAGGGTGGACCAAAATCTGGCTGAATGGCCAGGCCCAGAGGGTGGTGRTTGGTGACATGAAGTTGAGCTGGAAGTCAGCAACTGACAGTGTACCCCAGGGGAAATATAAGTTTGGTCCTGTTTACCACCTTCATTAGGTRGTGGTGCAGAGTGTAGGCTCAGGCAATTTGCAGATGACAAAAAACTGAGAGGGGCCAGAGAGCTCTGATGCCATCACAAGAGACCTTAAAGGGCTGGAGAAACAGGCCAAGAGGAACCCCATGAAGTTGAATAACAAGTGCAAAGTCCTTCAGCTGGAGAAGAACARCCCCATGCACCAGGACCTCAGAGGACACCCAGSTGGAAAGCAGCTTTCAGAAAAAGACCTGAAAGGAGTGTGTAAAGGGGACAGAGTCAGTCTCTTTTCAGAAGTGCCTAGTGCCAGGATCAGAGGCAAGGTGCACAAACTGAAACACAGGTGATGATATTTGAACACCAGGAAACACTTTCGCACTATGGAGATGACTGATCACTAGCATGGGTTGCTTGGAGAGTTGSTGGAATCTTCCTCCTTGGATACAGGGTCATAGTGCTGTGCAACCAGCTCTAAGCAGCCCTGCTTGAATAAGGTGGGTGGATCAGAAAACTTCCAGAGGATTCTCCCAGTCTCAACCATTTTGTGAYATTTAATGCTTCCCCCTCAGCTTCACTGAGTTGTTGGGACTTTTTCTCATTGTGGTAGTACCTTTAATTTCTACAACTGTACTGACATTTTGGGACAAATTTCTCGCCAGCATTTGCACAGCAGARCCTAGGTGTCAGATTACAGAACTACACAAACGAGTAAGAACAGACCTGCTGGATGGTAAGATTTGATCGGAGCAATGAAAGCTTCAGCACTGCTTCCAGGAATCATCTCAGGGACTTACTGAGTCAGAAATCCAATCTCTTTTGGAACACACATAAATCTTTAGCTTMCACAATGTCCTGGGATGACCAGTTTCACAGCTGCACAGCATGTTATGATTAATTATATTTTGCACCCCACCTTGGGCTAGGTGGCTTTGACACGCATTAACTCTTGCAAAGGAGAGTGGAAGTAGTTCGCTGTGCAGTTTGTGCCATTTCCAGCTTTACACATGCATAACCTTCTCTTTGAGACCAAAGAGTGTGRATGAGGATTCAGCAAACCCATACAGGAATCATTCAATTCCTTGATCAGAAAATCAGCCATGTACTAGATGAAATGTTTCTAGTATTACTACATTCTTCTTGAGGTAACAGGACCAATTATAAAATGTTCAAGATGTCAATACACCATAGATTKATACAGCAATATATACATTTAGTGAGGAACAGTTCAAGAAAGAAAARAGCATGAGCAGAGGATGTTGCTGAGAGAGGATGATGTTAATTGCATCTAAGCTTCACAATGGAGCATGATGGCTTTAGAGTTGTGAATAAGCCTGGGAAATGCAGCATTTCTACACAAGGCAGTGAAAAGGACTCTTAGGACAGAAACAGCAGCTGCAAAGAGAAGAACAAGTAGCATCCACAGAATTTAACTGTTCATGAGATAAGTCATAGCCACAGCGTTGATGTTCAAGATCATAGAAATAAAAGTTACAGCTGAAATATGCAATGGTTTTTTGATCCTGTGTACAATAAAATATGGACATACAAAGATAAAGTGAATTTTTGGTCCTCTGTGTAGAAAAAAAAAAAAACATTACAGTCCTATTTCATGAGCAAATATATCGAACAAGTAACCGAGAAATTTGTTTCTCAGTCACTTACTTTCATAAACAAGGAGGCAGAAAGGCTTCAGATTTTTGTGAAGAYATTTGTAAAACCTCCCTGACTCTGCCACAGCACACATGCATCTCCCTTTTACAAAATCCAGGCTACTTTGGTTTGTAGCAGTATTAGGTTTGCTTAAAATTTTGCAGCCACTCAAATACTGCTTATTCTATATGCTTACTCCAGAAGAACAGCTCTTCTCATAAAATGTCCACATTTCTCTTATTTTCAAACTGCTACTTTCATCAGTTTTATGCTTCCACAGTTTGCCAGACCCATTGAAGACTGTAAAATATCATGTTAGCATGGAATAGCAGCAGTCACTAGATTTTCATGGTAACTATCGGCAGGAAATGCAGACCTGGCGGCAAATATATGGTGCATGAAGCTCTTGCAAATAAGCAATGATTTTAATTTGCTAGAGAGAGTTCAACATATTTATGTGTCAGTATCACAAAGCAATACTCTGATTACTTTCAGCAACATCTGCAAGCAATGTGCACACTGAGCATTTTTGCCCTAATAAATACTTTCAGGTCCAACACAAGAAGTAGAATAGAAAATGAAGATCTCAAAACMAAGCCATGCTTAAAATAAAACTTCAGGTTCACTTCTGAGGTATACAGAGGAAGTGAAAAAACAATGCAARATTGAACAATAAATACAAGGATTATTGCAGCGAGGGTAGTGAGGCAGATGAATGAGGATGAATTGCATGAACTTTTTGTTAACCCTCTCTGCACTAAGAGGATAATGTGGATATGCCAACAGGGCACATTTAAGCTCRTCTGTGAATTTTTCAATTAGCAAATAAAAAGGAAGGAACAGTAATAATTTTGGCATCAAAAGAAGGCTCTACTTATATTTTTAATTCCTAAAGAAAATCAATCGGACAGAAACAATGATGTCAGATTACTGTGATCATAAATATCCTATTAAACTCTTATTGCAGCCCCAGCCTTGAAAAAATGTATACTAAAATATAGAGCGTTTTTTTGTTTTTTTTTTTTTTTTTTTTTTTTTTTTTTTTTTTTTTTTTTTTTTTTGGATTTAGTATTTATATGATCATTACAGAGATTTGGACAATCTAGACTGTTGGTCCATAGCCCACCAGTCATCCATACTGGTGCTCTGCTAAGTCAGTTTCATTYAGAGCAAAGAGATCTGTTGTATATGGATTTAATCTTAGCGAGATGGAGCATATTTGTTTTCTGTGATTTCTGACTTTATAAAGGGCAAGTARTGCCTGACTAACCTAGTGACCTTCTACAATGGATCAGTGGACAAGGGAAAAGCAACTTATGTATCTACCTTGACTTCTGAAAGGCCCTTGACRCAGGAAAATGATCAATATTTACATGTGCCATGATATAGATTTGGATATTTCTGTAATCTATGTTCCACTACAAATATTTTGCCCTATATACTTCATTTTCAAAAAATTCCATTTGTGGCAGAACAATGAAAAAATAGCTAATTGCAGTTTCTTAAATTGAACTAGTTCTGTAATAGATAYTTTGGAGGAGTTGACTGTGATATAAAATGCTTCACAGTCTCTCTTCATGACTGTGACCAAAGTCAAAATCTGATTAATTGTACAGTAAAAACCTTGAACAATCTCCAGACAAACAGAAAATAGGATAAGCCAAAGACGGTTAAATCCCAAATCTTACAGTGCACATACTTCAAAATAGCTCAAAACACAATTTTTTACCAATAAAAAGACTAAATCAAAGTATAATTGATCAAATAAGAAAAAGACATCTACAGCCGTTTGTAACCAATGTGATCAAAGGCAGAAAAGTAAAGCTRCAGTAGCAGTACAAGGTATTTTAACTTTATTTCAGTGTGGCARGCAATACAGTCACTGAAGAAATATACTTCTAATAAGACAAGAGTGAAATAATTTCAGCTCATGAATATTAAAATGAACTCTCAGCTTCTAAGTCTTCTTAATGATCACCAATCCATTGCCATTGTACATATCCACTGTTTTGTGGTAAAAGGTTAGCAAAATACAACTGCAAGAAGCCGTACAAAACAAGGATTTAATTTGGTGCATGACAAAAATGAGCAAAATAATTTTCCAATCAAAAATTAATAACTTAAAGACAGTGCAATATGTATGGAAACCTCTGACATTGAAAAGCAATGCCAATCAGCAAGACCAGACCAGGATATTGGAATTGKTGCCTAGCTGCTGACACTGCAGTTTGGGCGAGTGGCACAAAACCACACAGAATTAAGAAACAATAATAAATCTCTGAGCACAACATAAGTGGAGATTAAGACTTACTGAAATTTGTCAGCCACTAATACACACTAAGTCAGCGTAAAAGAAGAATTCCTTTCCRTTCAGTTATTTTCATAAATATTTTCATAGCTTATAAAACTTAAACTATTTTTACTTTATTGACACTTTAAAAGGATTTCTTACAATAACAATTTATACTAATCAYCTGGCTTCAAAATTTTGCTCATGTCCATTTTGTCCCTGTTTGTCATGAAACAAGACTGTTTTGCACATGGGCTGGACAGGAGCCCTACTGTGCATGAATGCTGAGGGATCAGAAATGAAATGCAAATAATTAATGAAAGACTGAGAATTTCTAATCTACAACTAAGGGATGAGATTATCCATCTGGAGTTTGGGACTGACCTCTTTTAGTACAATGGATATATCTGAGACTTGTGCTTTGCAAGTGAGCTACAACTGAGAAAAGGAAATTTTTGCTGCAAGAGAAGAGGATTGTGGTGAGGTGGCTGCTGTCAATGAGACCCTGTCCAGCACTGGACAAATTTTGATGGGACTAAATTATTCTGTGCAGAAAAAATAAGMTATTATCTGGGCATATTTTAAAGGTTTATCCTAAGGAAAGTACAACTGCTGGCCAAYATATTGACAACACAGGCATTTCTGAAATATTCTTGTAATCTCCAAATACTCACTCCTGTCACTATACTCTCAACTCATGCATCTAAATGYGGCCTAATTTTTGCTTTGTAATAGTCATGTGAGGACAGTATTCATCAACAGGTTAAGGCCATACATCAACAGTAAGTCCGATTTTACTGATTACAAAAAGTTAAAAAATAAATTTAAAGTCTTATTGAAGAGTATATTCACAAGAACCAAATCTCACTTTTTACCATAGAGGAAGGAAGATGCCCAGCCTCCTGAAAGTGTTAAACACCAAGATCAAATACCTAGAAACCCTTCAGTGAAATCACCGTGCTTTGAACAGCAACAGAAGTCTGTGAGTCTTCAGTATTAGACTCTTACACACAGCAGACAAAATCAGCTGAAATAATACTGTTAAACAGTACTTGTGACTGRGAAATTAAATACTTACTTGTGTTGTGTGCTACTATTGGCTGATTACCCAAGAGAAAACAATGCTGCATTCTTCTATACCAACACACACCTTAAAGACACTCGCTGCATCTTCAAGCAAGTTCAAAGAAATTTGCCAGGCAGTCTACAGATGGATTTCATGACCTAGTTTTGTGCATTAGAGAAAGAAAAAAAAAAAGAGGAAAAGAATATAGATCAAATACAGACTTGCTATTTTGGCGGTGGTGGGGAATGAGGGGATCAGGAAGGAATAGCTCGCTTACCTTCTGGTCTTTAAGGGAAAAGAAAAATAACTGCAAGGTACTTAGTCACTCACAGCCTCATTCACAATGAATCAGACACATGAAATTCTCACATGAATAGCTGCAAACTTTCTGAACCAGCAGCAGTTGAGTGTCACTTTGCATACAATTGCAAGTTTCATATGTACCATCATTCTCCCATTGGAAACAGCAAAAATTCCTTACAAGCTATGTTCATGGTACAAAATAATCCTAAAAAAGTAAGCCTGGGAATGGCCAGATACCACCTCTGCACATTAAATATGCCAGCAATTCAAGTGCACAGTCCAGAATGAAACCCCAGAGTGATCAGGGTAAGATAATAGCAGRGATTTTATTCCAGAGGTTGCATGGACAAGTTCTTGCTAAAGTCACATCACCTTGTCTGTGCCAATAGATTTGTGGCTTCCCAAGCTTGACACATGTTACCACCATACCCTAAGGCACCCTATATTCATCCTTCCCTTCTTCCCATTGAATCACTAATCTGGCAAGCTGCAAAGGGCCTCACCCGTTATTTTAGGGCACAGCCTATCTCTGCAATGATTGCAGGAGCATGCTAGAGCCCAGTGCTGCAGCCTAAACCAACATCACACAGAAGAAAATGAATAGTGAGCTACTAACACACCGGGAAGGATGGTCAGATGCCTTTCCCTGCTATGATGAGATGTTTCAGCTGCAAGCAAATGCAGCAGAATTTAACTGTTCATGACCACTGGCCTAAGACCAGGTCTCCACAACTACTGAAAATTTGGACTGGAAAGGTTGACATGGCCTCTGTGTGAGGGTCTCAACTTGACCATGCTCTGAAAGGAATTCCATCCTCTCAGGCCTGCCTCCCTCTCCTCTTGCAAAACCTCTAAGTTTCCACAGTGCCAAACTTCTTTGGTGTTCACACCTCTTTGTTGGCCATCCCCACACATCATGTGGGCCAGGACTTGAGCAATGGCTTGGGAACACTCATTCCTAGGGCATCACAGTGTTCAGGTGTACAAGGCAATGACCAACACATGTGATGGCCTCATTTTCCTTTCTGTTTAAGRACTCAGCTGAGACAAAGCTTGTTTAAATGAATATTTTTCCACAGTTACCATCTGGCTAATTTTTTTCTCCTTAAACAACACAGCTAAAAATGTATTCCAAATGAATATTTTGTTCCCTGTGATCTTGCAGAGGCAATTGCACAGTTCCCCTTCTGGCAGATCCTACTGGGAGCTGGTGGACAGGCCCACTGCTTCTGTAGGTAACCAGCCCCTGACAYGACTTAGAGTGCTATTCAGTGGCTGAAGTGAATGCCAAACCAATTCTGAGAGAGGCTTAATTACACCAGGGATACTGAGTAAAACAATAAAGACTCTGTACTCATTGCTCTTGTTAACAGATTGCAAGGGAAAGAAATAAAATAGTACTCTTTCATTTCCAGAGCTGGAACATCACCCACTGATGTGGTAGGAAGCCTGCCAGAAAGCCAACCACAGCCAGTATTGATAACACAAAGATAAATGCACATTACAGCAAGCAGCTGCGCTACTGGGAGCACTCAGTGTTGCACCCTCGGTGCCAAAGGCTCAGCTGGCTCTCTCATGGGCACTTTGATWCACACACCTTCTTTGGAAAGAGGCAAAAACAGGACTTGGCACACTTGTGATGAACATTAACTGAGATAGTTGACTGACTTTGTTGTGGCTTGTGGCTTTTATCTTACTGCTAAGATAAGAGCAGCCAGTGTAAATAGACTTTGTAGTCTATCACCACAAGCAGTACAGGAACTACATAAGTGTGCTTTATTTACATGCTCAGTGTCAGTATGCTGAGTATCACAATATGCTGCTCACACAGCAMTGCATTTACTGAAGTGATTTATGTGATTTAAGTAGTTTTCTAACAATGTAATTTCAACATTACAATCAGTTACGCACTGTAGATGGAATTGTACTATTAGGAAGTTTATATACCTTAATGTTTTTCAAATCAGCTTAATAGTGCTGTATCAAAGTATTTGACAGTGCCACTATAACATTTTTGTATCATTTTTTGTAGCATTATGGAAGATCTAAGGCAATCACTACTAKGAGCAGCAACAGAGATGGAAAACATCTGGTCAGGAGGGAAGAGGGAGAGAACTGATGCTGCAGCCGATGTGGCAGCAGGGCTTGACCTTCTTGCCACATGAATGCCTGGCACGAATCCTGGCATTGGGGCAGGCACCACTCGTGCCTCCAGCAATCTGGTGGAGGATCACCAGATATAAACATGCCAAAGCCAAGAAATGTCTTAGAGAGTAAGAGGAACCCTCTGAGGGACAAGAAGAGGACTAGAGAACAAACATGGGAGAATCTTCCAGAAGTTGGACCAAGAATACACAGAGTCTGTCTTTGAAAAAAAGAGAGATGCTAACTTATTCTTTGAAAATTATAGACTGGGATTAAACCAAGGAATACTCCCTTCCAGTCCTGTTATTTGCTTCACCCTTGACTGGCGATAGAAATTAAGAATTACTATGAAATTAGAATCATGATATTGCTTGATCCTAGCAGCATAGTGATGCACAAAACCTGCAAAAATAATTGTGTTTGATCCAATAGGTAATTTGTCGAAAGATTCATACAGTAAAATTTATTGGGACTAAAGCTGTTCCAATTATCAAAAGAGAAAATATTGACTAGAAGCCCCTTGCAGTGACAAGAAACTAGTTTGAAGCACTTACATGCTCAGTTTCCTAAGAAAATTAATGAAGTGTACACTAGTCCTGCCACTTTAACTGAGGGAATAATGAGGACAGGCCTTATCACTGTAATTGCTAACAAAGGTTAAACCAATTTCAATATTTTAAGAGAAGTTATTGGCTAATTAAGAGCATTCCCAACTATACTCTTTTATTTTACTTTGAGAATGTTAGCAGATTTAAGTATTTTTTTAGTTTGAAAAAGGCAATAAATAGATAAGCAACTAATTTAGAAAGATGTCCTCTTGGTAAAGGGAATGGGAAGTCTTACGCTGTTTCAGTGGTAAGCTAGGACCTGCTATGTGATAGCTTAKCTATCGTATATCAGTTACTTGATACAGCACCAGAATGCTTGGACAGACATAGGAGCACTGATTGATTGTCCAATTGTCAATCATTTTAGCTACTTGCAAATCCAGTGAGTGCTTCTTAGGACAATTTTTACATTCAAACTAATGAAATACATTGTTGTAAAGCATCACAGAATCAAAGAATGTCTTGGGTTGAAAAAGGACCTTAAAGACCATCTTATTCCAACCCCTGGTSTGGGCAGGGACACTTTCACCAGACCAGGTTGCTCAGAGCCCCATCCAGCCTAGCCTTGAACACTTCCAGGGATGGGGCATCCACAGCTTCTCTGGGCAGCCTGTGCCAGTGCCTCACCACAATCACAGTAAAAAAATTCCTCCTGATATCTAATTTCAATGTATGCTTTCTTTCAGTATAAAGCCATTCCCCTTYGTCCTGTCACCACATACTCTTTTAAAAMGTCTCTCTCCAGCTTTCTTGTAGGCTCCCTTCAGGTTCTAGAAGGCCAAAATTAGGTCACCCTGAAGCCATCTCTTCATTCATGTAGAGAAAATTACTTTGCTTTCTAACCAGTGCAAAAACATGTATTGGACAATGATGCATTCTCTTGAAGAACTAAAAATATCTAGTAAACCTAAAAAGGTTTGTAGAAATTAGAAAGTTTATATTTTATCACTGGCAAACTCAATCAGAATTTTTTTTTATATATTGTCAAAGTAAATAATTAAGCCATATGAATAACTGTACATATAAGAACTTTCTTCCATACTAAAATCAGCGTGATCAATCCACTAATAACTGAACAGACAGAGAGGGGAAAAATTATATTGCTGCCTTATGATTTACGTTGGTGCCACATTATTGAATTCCACTTCAGGGATTTACACTCATTTGCATCTGCATGTTTATTTGTACTCTTTATAAAAGTTGATGACAGACATTACAGTACGATGAAAGAGACTCATAAAAAATTAAATTAGAAAAGCCATACAAAAGCATAGACACAGGAAAAATGCACCATACATGGCCCKGTAAACCCACTGGTGCTGTGTAGTATTAGCTATGGTTATTAAAAAATCCTTTAAAATTATGTAAGTAAGAAGTAAAACAATCCCAAGATGAGCAATGCTACCCCAGTCAGACACAGTGCTGTCCTCTATCTGGTGAGAAAATTCATTTCTGTAGGCACTGTAGTGTACCTAGGATGACCTATGCTATAAGAAAGTAGCATAAATRGAGGCAGTACTTTCTAGTAGACCAAATATTATGAAGTTCACCATACTGCATGAATCAATGGCCCTATTATATCCAAGGTCCATTTATTTCAGCCGCTCCAAAAGTGCTGATTGTTTCTTACAYTTATTTCCAAGTACTCAGTGTTGTTTTATCCTCAGCTTATCCTTTTTAAACCTACATCACTTTGTGAGTTATCATGGCCAAGTGCTGCATCCCCACAGAACAGCTGCTCCCTCTGGATCAGGTGGGCCTTAACCCTCTTCCTCCCAGCTCTCTTTAACAGAACCGTGAAGGCAATGATCCAGAAACTTAGGCTTCCTGTTGCACTTTCTTAGAAACCAGACACAAATCCACTTTGCAATTTTTGAGTTGTGGGGTTTTTTTTGTTAAAGACCTAATCAGCTTCAGGAAAGTTAACTCCAGCTCTTCAAGAAAGTAGTCAATATGATCCTCTGGGAAGTTTTCTTCAGGGACAAGGGAGCAGAACAGAGCTGGCCATTTTTTAAGGGCACCTTCATGGAGCACAAGAATTAGTGATCTCCAGGCACAAGAAACTGGGCAAGAAAGGCAGAAGACTGGAATCACTGTGTCAGGACCTGCTGGTCAAGCTAAAGGGCAAGAAGTATGTGCACAGGCAAAGGAAGCGAGGACAGGTAACATGGGAAGTGTATAGGGACACGGTCCACAGTCCTTGTATAGGGACTGGGCCAAGGGGAAGTTGGAGCTGGACTTGGCAAGGGATGCAAAGAGTAACTAGAAGGGGTTCTCTACAGGAGTGTGTGGAATTTTTACAAGAGCAGGTAGTGATAGAATAGRAGAAATGGCTTAAAACTGAAAGAGGGCAGGTTTAGATTAGACATTAGGGAGAAATTGTTTACCGTGAGGGTGGCAAGGCAYGGCAGCAGTGAGGTTGCCCAGAGAAGATGTGGATGCCCCATCCCTGGAAGTGTGCAAGTTGGATAGAGCCCTGAGCAACCTGGTCTAGTGGAACGTGCCCCTGCCCATGGCCAGAGGGGTTGGAACTTGATGGTATGTAAGGTTCCTTCCAACCTAAACCTTCCGTGATTCTGTGATGTGAAAGCTTTGTCCCCTTTAACAGAATCTGTTTAATCAGCTGGATACTAGCAGAAAACMTCCTGAACATCTCCTTCAGTTTCTAATTTAGAACCACGAAGTGCATCATCAGCTATTCAGCAGGAAACAGCAGGAAAATTTACTTGGGCTTTGAAGTACCCCTCTGCTCTGCTAACATACAGACCCAGCAGTATGTCGCAATGCAGCGTACCCCAAAGGACAATGAGAGGGGAGAAGCAGGCAGAAGGAAAATGAGTTTCAGGAATGGTAAAGGGCAGGAACTTCAGGGACAGCCCTTCTTTTGAGGAAATCCAGATATTCTCTGGCTTCCCCTAAAGGAAACAGTTTCAATCAGCCTTTGTCCAACCTAAAAAAGCCACAGAACAAAAGGCTCCACAGACTATGGAATGCTGTATTAAAAGTATTTCCACCACTAGGTGTCAGCCCAATTTAAYACATCATATGTCATATTTCTTTAAATAAAATATCACTTGTTATACTTTAATCTTTTAACTACATAATGGAAATATTCATACATATTTATRTAATGTATATGTACACTTGTAACATTCAAGCTGACTTTGGGGAACATACCTAATAACAATTTCAGAAAAGCATGCAAATACCTAAAACCTTTTYGAAACTCAAGTGGAGAACCTGCTTTCAGAAAGGAACATTTCATAGAATCATTTAGAATGGAAAAGTATTTTAAAACCATAGAGTTCAATCACTAACCCAGCCCTGCCAAGTCCACCACTAAACCACGTCCCTAGGGGCCACATCTACCTGTCTTTTAAATATCTCATTGGATGGTGACTCAACCACTTCCCCRGACTGCCTGTTCCAGGACTTGACAATGCTTTCTGTGATGAAATTTTTCTYAATCTTCCATCTAAACCTCCCCTCACACAACTTAAGGACAGTTGTCCCTCTTGTCCTATCACTTCCTACTTGGGAGAAGACATTGACCCCCACCTGGCTACACCCTCCTTTCAGGAAGTTGTAAAGAGTGATGAGCTCTCATCTCAGCTTTCTTTTCTCTGGGCTAAACACCCCCAGCTCCCCCAGCTGCCCCTCATAAGACTTGTGGTCCAGACCCTTCCCCTGCTCTGCTGCTCTTCTCAACACTCGCTCCAGCCCCTCTGTCTTTCTCGAAGTGAGAGGCCCAAAACTGAGCAGAGGATTTGAGGTGTGGCCTCATCAGTGCCGAATGCAGGGGGACAATCCCTGCCTTTGCCCTGCTGGCCACACTGTTTCTGATCCAGGCCAGGATGCCATTGACCTTCTTGGCCACTCGGGCACTGCTGATTCATGTTCAGCTGCTTCATTGAGCAGATTTCCAACCACTCTGTCCCAGCCTGTAGCATTCCATTGTTGAGATCAAGGTGCAGGACTCGAYACTCGACCTTGTGGAACTTCACACAATTGGCCTTGGTCCATCAGTCCTGTCCAGTTCYCTTTGCAGAGCCCTCCTACCCTCCAGCAGATCAACACTCCTACTTTGGTGGCAACTTCTCACAAACTGACAGAGAGCGCTTGATGCCCTCATCTATCTGGTTGATAAAGCTTTTAAATAGCTTTAATATAAAGCTGGGCTGGCCCAAATACTGAGTCATGGGGAACAGCACTGGGGAACATCCAGCCACCACCTGGATGTGTCCTCATTCACCACTGCTTTCTGGGCCCAGCTATCAGTCAGTTTTCTACCCAGCAGAGCCTGGATTGCCTGTCCAAGCCCATCCATTTGGAGTTTTTGAAGATGATGCCCTTTCACACTCAGAGAGCAGTGAACATATAAGGGCCTATGGACAGTACTTAATCTGTTTTAAAATTAAAGCCCTAATAGCTAAAATGAGAGCTGAAAAGRTTGAGGTAGAATATTTGCTCTGCCACTCTTTTCTGAAGCAATGAATTCATTAACACCACAGAGCCYCTGCTGGTTATGACATAAAAGCAGATGGACCATTTATCAACATTTTGTCCAGGAGTGAATCAAATAACTGTCATATCACTTTGGAACAGGCTCTGTATGAGCACTTTCTGTCATTCAAATTAACACCATCTCATCTCCACCTGCAGGGTTAAAACACACAGAATGGGGATGTAGCACTGAAAAAAATRTTTATTCAGAGTGTTATGCCTTCAGTGATAAATATGCATGGGCTCTTCAAAGCAGGCATCAAAAACAAAAAAAAGGTGGTTATAAAGTCTCCTGTAATTAAATTTTCATTCTCCTCTCTAGGGGAAGCATGATGAGACAAAACTGAATGTGAATAAATGGACCTGACTGACATTACTCTCTGTCAGAAAGAGCTTACAAAGGAGAGTCCCCAGGCAATACCTAACACAGCTTCTGCAGGCTCACCAGGTGATGTAAAGCACTGCAAACAAAACAATGGGAGAGCAGGAAGAGGGGAAAAAATAATAAAAAACACTTAACAAAATATCCACAGAAAACAAAACCAAACAACAAACATTCAGTACCTCCCCCCCAAAAAAAACCCAAATTCATTCTCACATGCACATTCCCCCTCTCTGCCCACCAAAACCAAACAGAAAGAAGATCCAAGTAAATCTTCCCCCAAGAAGCCCAACAGAACTGGCAATGATCCAGGGAAAAGAACTCTTCTAGAAAAACACCCTCCTTTCCAGCAATGCAGAAGCAACAGCCTACAGTTTTTCCTTGCACACAGCCTCCCTCTCCTGTCAAAAAGATGAAGTTTCAGTTCTGAAATAAGCTTGTATCACACTGCAACATATAATCCTTTCAAAGCTGACCCAGAATCTGCTTCCTGATATCTCACCTGATAAGCATCATAGAACATTCAAATCAGTGTCAACACCAAAGCTAGGAAGGCTGAAGAAATGAGAGATGTGCTACAAAACTGTTAGCAAAAAMCAGAGATGACTAA
Source organism: Malurus melanocephalus (assembly GCF_030028575.1). NCBI lineage: Eukaryota > Metazoa > Chordata > Aves > Passeriformes > Maluridae > Malurus > Malurus melanocephalus. The sequence goes on along the minus strand of NW_026623350.1, from coordinate 211,427 downwards.
TATCAAGCATAGACAGAACTGAAGCAGAAACATGAAGCAGGAAATTTTATTCCAAACATGATAATGTATGTAGCTAAGAGAGAGAAATGGGCCCAYGACAATAATATTATTTTCAGAAGCGACATCAGAGATGACTGAGAACAAAAGGCAAAAAAAATGGCCCCTTTACAACGTAAATCAACCTGGACCTCCAACCTGGATTTCATTTCTAAACCAAATCCTAGAAATGTGATAAGTTTTAGACCCAGACATGGGCCATAACTCAGACAGAAATGTTCTTGTAGGTCCTCTGGCATGTTTTCTAGCAGCTTGCCCCTTCCTTTGGACTCCCCTTTGCAGCCTTACTCCAACAGAAGCTCTAGGATTTACCCTTCACCTAAGCAAAGGCACAAAATTTCAAGCCAAGAATCCTAGGAAAAGCTCCAAACCAATATTCTTGAGGTGGTAAAGCTTTTGGCAGTCCAACCTTTTCTTGGCAATTCCCTTCAATCCAGATGAAGTGTAACTTGAGTCTTTGCCTCCAATCCTAGCCCTTCTCTCATCCTCAGCCCTCAGACTCCAGCTCTGACTTAGGCCAARCAGGTCTCAGGGAAGAGCCCATATAGAGCCCATATACTGCCTTGTCATCACCATGCTCTCATGTGCAGGCAGAACAAGCTTTTTGCAAATTTTCTGAATTCTTACCCCAATGAACATCTACATGGAGCTAAACAAAATATAATTACAGTAGACTCAAACCTAACATTGTGTTCACTTAGCATRTTTCAGTTTGGGTCAATGCATCCTCCATTCATACATAATGTTACACTTATTTCAAGAAAATGTAACAATATGCATTATACACTAGATGATGGGGGCCTGAAAATTGCTATATCCAACCTGGCCCTGGGCACCCCCAGGGATGAAGCATCCACAGCTTCCCTGTACAACCTGTTCTAGTGCCTCACCATTCTCACAGTCAAGATTTTTTCCTAATATATGATCTAAACTTACCATCTTTAAATTTGAACCCATTTCCTCCATTGATTCTGATGATGATATATTAATATATTTTCACCAGATTTTCCTGGAAAAAAAACAGGAAAACTACAATATAGATGTTTACCAAGATTACCTCATTCCTTCCATTCTCCCATGGTCTAACTAATTAATACACTTCAGAAGACTTTTTGCCAGACTCTGCCAGGCTCACAGAGACTTAACAAAAGCTGGCATTCTCTCCAACTAGCACTCCAGGGAACTGCTACCTGCAGAGGAATGAAACACRTTTCAGGTTCAGTGTTCAAGACATCTGATCTCTAGAAATAAATTTCCTTTCACCTCAGAAACACTTGGACAGCTTCTTATTCTTTGCCAACATTAATTGGAAAGAAGAGGAAACATTAACTCAGGTTCAAGCTGTCTAGCTCAGTAATCTACAATTGCAGCAAATTATTTACTGAAGGAGCTACAAGTGATCCAGGACTGCTATGGAGCTGCCCACAACAGGATGGAACAAGCAGGGAAACTGCAACTACACAACATTTACGTTCATGGTAGATGGAAGATACACACTGAAGATTTCAGATATCTGTGGCTTCAGACCAGAGTAATGCACTGGGAGGCAAAAAACGACTGTGGTGGGCTGACCCTGGCTGAACAACAGCTTCCCAGCAAAGTCACTCCTGTAACTTGTCACCTCATCCGGAGGAGGGAGAGAAAACAGAAAGCTCATGGGTCAAGATAAGGACAGGGAGAGATCACTCACCAATCACCATTACAGGCAAAACAGACTCAACTGGGTGAAATTAGTTTATTGCCAAACAAATTAGAGTAGGGCAACATAGAGATGGAAATGAAGTCTTAGAGCACCCCTCCCTTCTTCCACGGCTCAACTCCACACCCTTTCACAGGGTGCAGCCCTTCAAGGAACAGACTGTCTCACCGTGGGTATCCCACAGGGTCACAAACCATCGTCACTATACCACACTCAACCTTTAAATCAAAACCACCCACTCCACAGCCCTGCCCGGCCGGACGCTTTTATAGAACAGAGGCACTGCTGGGCGGCCCCCGGCTCCGGCTCGGTAGCTCCATTGGGCAGCCCTTTCRTCAATCACTGTGAGGGGGAGCTGCCCGCGGCTCTGCTCTGCCTGCCGGGCGCTTGCGCGAGTCCCGTGGGCGTTTCCCGGGGCTTACCCGAGGCTGTCCGCCCGCGGGGGCCGGTCCCGGGCCGTGTCCATGGAGCAGCGCCGTGGGAGGGGCCGGAGGCCGCGGCAGGGGCGGCTCGGGAGGGCCGGGTGACGCCTGCCGGGCGGCGGCATCGCGGAGCTGCAGCGGCGGGGCAGGCCCTCAGTGCCCGGCGCAGCCCTGCCCTCGTCCCGCCGAGCGGCGGATGGGCACAGGGGGGGCAGCGGCTCGGCCATGGCCAGCGGCGGCCCCGAGGAGGGGGAGGCGGTGGCGGGGGAGGAACAAGCCCTGAGGAAGCTGGTCGTCCGGCTCCAAAACGTCCAGGAGAGGAAGCGGCTGGACACGCTGGTGCAGACCCTCAGCGACCTGCTGGAGCTGGCGGCCCGGCAGAGCGGTGAGCGCCCTGCCCTGCCCTGCCCTGCCCTGCCCTGCCCTGCCCTGCCCTGCCCGCCGCCAGTCGCTAACGCGGTCTCTGTATCTGTCTCTGTCCCCCCACAGCTCCTCGGCTCTTCAGCGGCAAAAACGTCCACGTGCCCCTGCTGCTGGTGGTGGATCTGTACCCGGGAGCGGCGGGCGTGCAGCAGGTCAGGGGCCGGGCAGGGCGGGGGTCGGGGCCGCTTCCCCCGCTCCGGCTGCGCTCCGCGGGATGAGCGAGCGCGGCCCTGCCCGGGATAAAAGTTCTTGTTCGGCCTGTTGATTTCTCCCTAACTAGCGGTTTCCTGGGCCGCCTCATGAAGGGCTCTGATCTCTAGAAGGGCGCTGTCACCGCTGGCGTTTAAAGGGACCAAGCGTTCCAGCTTTTTGCAGACGCCACTGGCTGCATCCCTGTTTTTATCGTCAGAAGGAGGCGAAATAGAAAATAAAAATTAAGCAGTGTGAATACTGTGTAATGTAGGGTTCTAAATTGCCAATAATATTATCTAGTATCATTTGGACGTGTCCATGTTGAATTTTGCAATGGTTGGACAAACTTCTGAAAAGCAGAATGTTAYGATATGAATTCATACATACCTAAACCTGATCTTGAGAGTTGTGCTAGCACAGTTTTTTTAAGGGAGGGGGGAATATTTTAAATAAGAATAGGTTCGGCAAAATGAGGTTCTGCCTCCCTGCTCCTGTAATTTAGCATTGGCCCACTTGGACTAGGTGTGGCACTTGCACAATTTGATGTTGTACTTATGGTACAGCTGCCAGACTTGTCATACGAAACAGCTCATTCCTGGCAGGCAGAAATTAAATTTCTGACTATGCTATGCATAGAGGATGTTTGTAAACTCCAGATTTCTGTGGAACTCACTTGATTTTTTTTTTTAATTATAAAGCCCCATTTATTTTGTTACAATAYTTTTGGCATGTTTTGGGATTTTTTCAATTCAACTGGAAGGCAAAACATGAATTATATAAGATTTTGGTTGTTTGTTTTTTGTTTTTTTTTTTGTGTACTAGACCTTAGCTAGAGGTCGAAAGCCCAAAATTCAGCTCAAGTATGACTGTATTTCTATAGGGATTAATCTGAAATAACAATGATCTCAGGTTTTCTTTGAAGACTAAATTTGTGCAGTGTCTGAAGGTTTTGCTTATTTTATGTTGATTATCARGCTGTTAACAGATACAGGAAGATGAATCAGCAGTTATTTTCAAGATAAAGCATATTACATGTATAATGGTTTATAAAACCTCTGCCCAAAAGTTTAAACTAGGAAGTAAAACATCAATCACAGCAAGAAGTATGGTGTGAAATGATAGCACAAGACTCAGAATTGCATAAGGAAGATAATRATTAATTTTCATTTTAACTCTTATTAAAACACTTCACTCTAATGCAGAATTTTAAAATTAATTTGAGACTTCTACTTTCCTAGATTTGCAGTCATACAGGGTTTCAGTGTAGAAGTTCTGGACCTCCTTCGCATTACAATGTTGTATTGGAGTGGAAAATTCATAGCCAGTACAAAGTTCAAATCCTATTCCTCATAAAATGTCTTAGGCAGTTCTTTAACATCCAGTTCTGATGTTTATAAACTTTCACACTGTGTAAATAGAACTCTCTTCTTGCTTCACTCACTGCTATTTGTGTGTAGTCTTTGTGAATAAACAATTCTCACTTTACAGCAGTGGTGAAGTAATGAGGTCCCAATTTCAGTGCAGTCTCTCTACATCATGATGATTTTTTATTGAATAAATAATTAATCAACCTCATTTTACTTCTGGCATTGTAAAAAAATTGACTTACATAAGAGAATAAATATATAAAAAAATTATACAGTCAGAGACATACCTGAAGTGAGAATTTTCTTTACCTCCCCTCCTTAACTGGTTAAAAAACATTGGATTGTGCTGCTGTTCCACTGACTTGTACAGGGTAAATTTGCCTAGTAGATCAGTATTGAAAGTACTAACCCAAGTSAGACTGCAGGCAAAAGCCCTGCTGAAGTTCCTTCAGAAGCAGGAAGGTACTTGTGTGGAAAGCCAGTAATGCCCGAAAGGTAAAATAGATGCCTTTAAGTTAATGTGGTAGTTTTCTGCAGTTAYTCTGGTAATGACTGGAGCTACTTAGAAACTCTAGAGCAAAATACGAGTGCACTTGACTAAAGAGCAGAGCTTTATTGTCTCAGGTAGATGGTGTGACCTAATGTAATATAAATTAATTATATACTAGAAATTAAAAAAGTCATTATAAAATAGTGAATGTCAGTGCTGCTACCAACTGTTTCTGTGTATAGGGACCTGTTTAAGTGTTTGTAAGGACATCTTTGTTTGCTTTATTTCCGTTCCCTCTAACCTTTAGGATTTGTATTATTTAAAAGACCCTTTTTTTCTTACTTAATTATTGAACATCTAAAGAGCTCTSTGTTGTCTCAGGTTGTAATTTTAATATTGTAAAATGACCACAAATCAGCATGTCAGATGTTTCCATTGGACTTCTTTGAGTCCACAGTTTGATAAATGTTTGTCAATGTTTGTTACGACCTGAAGTCCTAACATTCCAAACAAAAATGTTTAATGGGAATATAAAATCCATCAGAAACAGTTAATACAGAAAGGAATTTTCTAAAGTCATTAAGCAAGTTTTCATCAGATTCTAAATTTTGTAGGGGCAGTTGGATGTTCTTATAAAGTGTTACTTCTAAAATAAAATCTTTTCTAAGGGATAAACAGTTTATCAATTAATAGTCACTTCTACAATGTTTCTGAAATTTGTACCTGATCTACTGTCACTAATAAACTCCATTTTGCTTGGAATATGAAAAATTGGGGAATTCCATGTCCTCATCTTGGAGAGGACTGATGGTTGCTAAGATTGTTCATTGTACCCGCACTTAGTTAGGACTCACTTACACAGACCAGCCTGAATGTCTGTAGCAWATTATTTGTAGTCTCATGTAGGGCAAGCCAGCTTGCTATGCAAGGAAGAGAAGGGCATGGAAATTGGCACAGTCTGCAGACATTAAGGTTGCAACTGGCTTAAAACATTTGGTTCTGCAAATCTAAACTGAAACAGAAACAAAGTGCTGCAGATATGGRCTATGCTCACACTGCAACCAAGTATGTGAAGGACAAAAGCAGAATTCCAGTCCCCAGGGAGCTACATCACCTTTTGCATGCTCTGCAAAGCTGTCAGGAAGGTGGTGTAGGTTCAAGCCTCTGCTATTCCTGTGGGTGACTACACTACCAGGCTTGTAATTCTGTGTCTCTAGTCATACTGATTGCAGGGTTAGGGATCATGCACTTTATATGAACTTTGCTGTTTAACTCTTTGGAGGTAGCCATTTACATTCCTGTTGTTGGCTGTCCCATCTTAACCTCTTTCCTTTACATAACTTCTGTGAAAAAGCGATCCAGTTACACATAGAGTCTTTGTGACACGTTGTCTTCTGTCTTGACTCTATTCTTAAAGCACACAGGCCTGCTTCTACCTTTTTATTTACTTATATGCTCAAGGAAACTCATATGTCTTGTTATAATTCCTTTGTGWAAAATCTTCATCTTGACTTTTGACATTTCACAGTTCACTGCTTTTCTTTCCGTACAGAGGGGTTTTCTTTCATCGGTTATTTCTTTGTACAGATTTTGCTGACTGCTTCCTCACTGCAGCCCATTCAATCACATCAGCCCTTAAACATTCATAACAGAGCAGATTTCTCCAATACAGAAGATCAAAGAGGAACATTTTTAGGTTTTGGCATTATTTACAGATGCGTACACTTGCATAGGATGGAACAGGTAGTTATTAGGAACAAATACACTTGGTTTGATTGTCTTTCATYCCTTGTTATCTCAAAATTCCACTTCCTTTGTTACATTTTGAAAGCACACAGTACTGAGGGYTGACGGCAAGAATATGAAATATGCGGTAATTATTTATGTGTCTCATCCTCATTTAAAACATTGAACACCTTTTAAAAACCTAAATTTTRTCCTTGCAATTTGCAATTAAAAGGCAAGTTCTTATGGAAACAAACATTATTCAATAAAGCTGGACCTGTAATAGTGCAGGGGTTTTCCCTGGCCCATGATGACATACTATGGATTGCATCATGTTTCTGTCTGTCAGCATCTTATTTAAATGTGTGCCCTTTATCCTTAAGCAGCACTGAAACAGATTGAGAGTGATGCGTTCCTACAAGCGATGAATTCAGAATAATTTCATGCCATTTTTCCTGTGTTAATTAATTTTCCCTTACTGATTTAGCTAGGTAACAGAACAGCTGTGTTGCAAAAGGCATGATATTAGAAGACGAAGTTGCAAGCARAATATCTGTTCTAAAATAGCTGCATTTTTGTTTTACAGATGGGCTGGTCACTTCTTTGTAAATTGTTAGAAATTTGTCCAAGTACTCTACAAAACATAGCTCCTAAGGATGTTGGGAAGGACTGGGAAGTACTGGGTGTTCATCAGTAAGTATTTTGTATACAAAGAGTCTGCCAGAATGCTTGGTCATTCTGGCAACATATATATTCAATGAAATATATAAAGTTATTACATCAGCTTTTTTGTGGATGTCTTCAGCCTTCAGAATGTGACACTCATACAAACAGGGATCTTATCCATGTGTATAAATACCTGGTGCAGAAAGTGAAAAATCAGGCCTTTCTTAYTGACCCTCAGTGACAGGATGAGAAACAATGAGCCTGAACTAAAATATAGAAAATTCTACTTACACATTAAAAAGAACGCCAAGCAACCTTTTTGACAGATGCAGTATTACATGGATATTTGTAYATGTACTTTTATATGTGAAGAATTATGTACACAAGCTTAAAATACTGTAAACCAAGAAGGTTTGCTACATTTAATATTATTGTGTTAGATGTATTTACACTGATCACCTCAACTACCTGTGAAGTCAGTGGATACAATTACCTTCCGAAGGGATGKTTTGTTCCATCTTTTTAGTAAGAGGAGCAGATTGTGGTTTGGACTTGCTCAACTCTGTCCATCAGCTGTCAAGGGAAGTCTTAGCAAGTGTTTTCTGGTTGTCTGTGGTTAGATGGGATGAATGCCCAACAGGTTGGCTGAATAGTTGCCCAATAGCACAAATGCTAATTGTAGATGTAGGCACAATGCACATGAGGTTGGTTTGGGGGACTTGGTTTGGTGCTGTCTCTCTTGAACAGATTTCTGCCTTCAGGGCTGATAATGACAGTAATAAGCACAACCTTATAACCTTGTGAATCTGCCTCCATAGTCCTCACCACACCCTTCCCTGGAAAGGTTGCTATTGAAATATGGCGTGAAGGTCCATTTTGATTTTGTGGAGGTTTGTTTATTTGTTTTATAGTGGCTTGAATACATGGTCAGTAGGGGATTGAGTGCCCTTGAAAAATGTGCTGACAGTTTTTGTTGGAAAGCAARAGTGATTTGGGTTGCTCTTCATGAACAAGAAATAACTGAGCTGAAGCTGCACATTAGTTACAAATTCTTTGTCAACTTAAAAGATTGTTGTTGAAAGTTGTTCTGAGAGCTGGAGATACTCCTGCTCATTCTCAGGTCCCAGACTGATCTTTCCCACAGCCTCCTCAGCACCCACACAGTGTGTGCAGTTAACAAAGTATCCTTTTCAAACTCAAGCTTCACTAAAGATCTGATGATAGCATTGCTGTACATGATTGCTTCTCAGTACCAATATTTTAGCCAACTAAGTATCCCTCTCTGACATTGACAGTTTTCCTTGCTGTGGAGAGACTTAGTGGGGGAGTGGCCCTCAGGCATTTCTGTCTGTGCCAAAGACAGAGCAAGCCGGCTAAATTATGTCTCATGTTCCTTGTGCGTAGATTGGATTAGAATTGCCGTGAATCAACGCCATAATGAATACTTGCTGTTTACAGCAAGGCAGGAAACAGTTACAATAGAGAAGGAAAGGTCATTTTTTTGCAAGAGATTTTCCTTTCTGTTTGTGTAACTATTTTTGCAGAATAGGAATCTTAAGCTAGAAAAAGCATTTCTTTCTTTTGTCTCCCAGCTRTGATCCAACTTGACCACTTTGCAGTCATGTTTACAAATGGTAGTTTACTATTGATTTAAGTGTTCTTGACAGTGTGATAAAAAATTAAATAGCTGCTATCACTATAAGAGGAAGAGAATTTCCTTCTGTGCATTTGCATTCTTTCTGCAAGCTGAAAGAGACTTTATTAGATGTTTTGTAATCTCATATGTTAAACTCTGTTACAGCAGAAGATGTTTAGAAAGTTTTACATCCTCCTTSGTTATATTTGAAATGGGAGGATGTATGGGAGAGAATTTTCTAAAGGCAAAGGATGTTATACCTCCCATCAGATTTTGCCTCCTGTGTCTACTTTGGTCATCTTAGCTACAACACTAATGCTACAACGGAGAAGAGAGAAACTAGGAACATCGTAGTATGAAGGGAAAACAGGGATTCTAAATTTTTTAATTTAGACTTCAGCAAGACAAACAACATCATTGCCTGAAGTGGGGGATAAAAATTTGGATGAAACTATTAAGTGCTGCTTATATTTTTCAAGACAGGTAAAGAATATCAACTAAAGTATCACAAACTACTGCCCAATCCATTTGTATTAGATATTATATATACAAAGATTCATACTGAAAGATTGTTAAAATTGCAGTCAAGCTCTCTAAAATAATGAAAAGTAAAAAAAAAGAAAGTTGTTTCCGTTGGTTTTTCTGTGTGCATGAATCTATGAATTTTGGGTCTTAATTACAGGATTTGCCCCTCCTTTTGAAATGTGCTTCATTCAGTGTGAAATCTATGCTTTTAAAATTTTATTCATTGAAGAGGTGCTACAGATTTTTAATCACTGTTTTACAGATAGTAGTTTGAGTAAAATATGTTAAAAATATAAACTGATTTTAAAGTGCCCAGTTTTATACTCAACCTGAGTTTTGCAGTACTTGGCATTGTTTGGCTCTCTCTATTTAACAAGTCAACTTTGGTTGTCTCTGATGCAGCATTTCAGAGGTTAATGTTCATGGGTCTCAATCTGGGCTATACAGAAAGTAGAGCTTGCAAGTGGCTATCTAGGAGGTATTTGTTTTTAGTGATTTGTCCAGCATCATGTAAATGCTGTATGGCTGAAACTTAGATAGGGTTAAGTTCATCAAGATGCTGTTCAAGTTCTTCAGCTGGGAAACTGCTGCTTCTGTTCCACCAAACTCTTGGCTGTTCACTGTAGCTGAGCTCTTGCTGCAAGCAGAGCAGTGCTGTGTTGTCCACATTGTGGTGCTCCACAACCCAGTGCTCTGGAGAGTAACCATCTCCTGAATGAACCTGCAGAATTAATTTATGCAGCTAGCTAAAAATTAAAGTAAACTGGGTAAATTATACTGGGTAAATAAACTGGGTATATTATATCAGTATTTTAATGAAGTACGATTGTAGTTAAAATTCCGATATTACTTCATTGGTAACTTAAAAAAAAATAAACTGGTACAAAAGGGATTTTTTTTACTGAATTAAGTTTTTGAAGGTTTTGCTATATTTCTGTAACTACTTTTGTTTTCAAAGGAAATGTTTGATAAAAAGTTGTGTATGCCAGTATTTCTTTAGCTATAACTCTTTTCTCCCCTTTTTTTTTTTTTATTTTTAATTTTTAGGCAGATTCTTAAAATGCTTACAATCCACAAAGGAAATATAAATCTTTCAATAACAGGACTAAAAGCATTAAATCTACTCCTCGTGTCAGGTATTGTGTGGTTTATTTCTACTTCATCTAAGCCTTTAAAACACAGAACTGATATAAAGTGTGTACTACATGGCAGAATGGATTTTTCTCTCTGTTTTACTCAGTGAAGTCATTTGTACTTGCATGCAAAATAATAAGACTACTATTTTGCACCTTCTTTCCCGGGTAGGTCTGGGAACTGTCTTTTTGGCAGTAAAGTTTTAGAATATCAGTTCTATTATAAAATGCTACTTTAAGGAAGAACTTTGTARTGAATTATACAAAGCTGGATTTGAACTGTCAGTAAATTTTAAGAAATTATTTAAGGAATATAAGAATTAAAAAATTTTGGACTTTACAGTGTTTCAATAAAAATGTTGAGAAATAATCAGTGCAACATGTAATCTCTTCTGCTATTCAGACATAATTGCTTTCCTGCTCTTGGAAGAAGAGGTGGATGTGTTTTCCTTGGTATTTAATGCCATGCACACCTTCCCTAAAAATGAAGAGATCCAACAACATGGATGTAAAGCATTAYACCAACTTTTTGAGAAAGGTATTTTATCTTGTAGTTTATTATATTAAAGAAAATTATAGATTAGGAGGGATGACAGATGTTTATTCAAATACAATAATGAATTTTTGCATTCCATATWGATTTGTGTATTATGCCTGTTCTTTAAATGAGCTAGCACAAAACAGGCTTTYCAAGCAATATGACAAATTTTCTAAATTAGATCAATGAATATGACATCTTTTAAAAAAATAAAAATCCCTTCATTTCTAACTCCAGAGTTAACTGAAAAGAGRTGATTTAACATTGGTCAGTAGCTGGAATAAGGAACATTGGCATTTGGTTTAAATTCTCAAAAACAAGGTTTGTGTATTTAAAGACTGGTGAATTTTAATAACGTGTAGTTCTAAAAAGCAAGCAAAATGTTTGTACTTTAGGAAAATACTTGGTTCTGCTTTTTCCCTGACAATGCTAAAAGATGGTCATGTGTCCATATGATATTCCTGTTTATTTTAAAAAATGAAGTCACCATGCATTGAATTTTTGCAGAAATTTCAGGAACTGTTCCTATTACAGCCAGAAGTCCCCTTGTTGTAGTGCCCTTGCTTTGAATTGAGTTTCTTGATCCAAAATAAATACTGAGAAATGCTGTCACTCTGCTGTACTCCTTTGCTTCAAAGATAGTCTCCAGTTATTCAGTTTGGTTCTTTTCAGCTCCATTTTATATTGCTTTTTTAAAGTCTTTCCTCCATGTGTGCTTTGGATTACCTTGTCTGCTCCTTCCACTCTTCCACTTCCCTAAATACTTTTGTCCTGCTCTATTTTCTATCCAGTTTCCACAAAATTCTGAACTTCTTATGTTTTCTGTGCATGTTTTTGGCAAGTGCCAGATTTTCACAGATTTGGCTCCAGGTACAGACCTCCATACCTTCTTCTTGATGGCAGCACTAGTGTAACAAGCTCCTAGGCTTCTCTAGCCTGTTTCTTTTCTAGCTCTGACCTTGTCAGTTATTGTTATGTGGATGTTTGCCTACCCTTTTCTTGAACCAGATTTAGAAAATKATTCTGCTTGTGAAATTTTAAAGGTGTTCTTTCTCAGCCTGGGTCAGCTCCCTTATCTGGTTCATTGCACAGCCACACAGGTCAGTATGAGTAACAGGGGCCAGGAATAGAAAAACCTTAAGCCATTMAGGTAAGATATTATTAAAGCATGGCTTTAGTCTTTGTGGAAAGGAGTCCATTATAAAGAAAAGAGAGAAATTAAATAAAATCACAGAGTATGCAAAATGGTATTCTGTAWTTTTTTTTCATTGTATGTTTAGCTTTTCCCTCATTTATATTGTGTCTTGGTTTGGACTGCATGAAGTTTCTTTCTGTCAAAAAGGGTAAAAGGCTTCTAAAGTGCTAATTCACAAGGTAGCATTTATAAGTCAGAACTCTGGAAAATGGTGTTTATAAAGTAGCTCAGTTTTTAGTTAAAGAAGCCATAATCACGAAAGATGATGTGGATGGAGAGTACTTTAATTTCTGTGAAACATAGAAAACAAATACAAGGGAGCTTGATAAAAAGTTATCCTTTTTTATGATATGCCAGGATAAGAATTATTTCCTYAAAACATACTGTATATCTTGCCTTTCAATTTAGTTCCAGAAGAGCAGCTGACTGAATTTGTTGAAAGCAAAGATCATATGGTCATACTGAAAGTATTTAAAGAGTTTCCAGAGAAAGAAGAGGTGATTCTTCCTGCACTTTATTCATTACATTCCTTAGCTGGTCCACGTAAGTGTATTATTAGAAGTTATTTTCAATTCATTATCTCCCACAATGTGCATCAGCTCACACTTTCTGTGATTGTAAAAAGTAATCTTTATGTGATAGCAAAAAATCAGTGAGAACTGGTTGGGAGTTGCCAGACAAATCACCTTCCTCTTTTCTTTGGGAAATACTTTTTTTTTTTTTAATGGGTTATTTTTTATATTTAACCATTAAAACAGAAATCTCTCCTCAATAACAGAAAAATAATTCCTTCTGCTTGGAGTTAAGTTGTACAAAGGAAGCTTATCATGGTTTTAGAGGCTGAAGTTCAAGATCCTGCCCTTTTGTTTTTTAATACTTGAAAAGTAAGATATATTTATTGACTAAGTAGATCTTCAATGAGTTTGGGTAGCAAGTAAAGAACATTTTTARCAAAGAGTATTCCACAAAGGGAAAWCTGCCCATACAAATTCAGTGACCAGGCCTGGGGGAAAGAAATCTGAGCTCAGATACCCACTCTGGTCATCCAGTGGTGGCTGCAATGATSAGCATTGGTAGGACTGTGCTCATGGTAGTCTTACAGTGTCCTCAGGTGTTTTGCAATAAGACTGGAAGAAAATATCTCTTGTGTTTTGGTAACAGGAATCCCTGTTCTATKCAAAATCAGATCCTGAGAAATGTGTTTGATGATTTGTGTCATTTTCTTGACAGCAACTTGATCTTGTTGACACAGAGGCAGCTTTTGTCAGGTCACTGCTGACGAGTTTTGGGAAGCACAGAGCAGGGTTCTTCTCTCCATGTCTTTCATGAGGTGCATTATGCTGTGCCTCCTGCAAAAGCGTTTACAGATGAAGCCTTGCTCGTACATCCTGTCTGGCTCTATAGGAACCATGCTGGCCCCATGTATGGCCACTAAACAAGAACTAGTCTGGAGTGGCCCACATTTCATCAGACTCCAAGCTATCTAGTTCCTGTTTCTCAAACTTCTTACTGTTCCAGTCTGTGTTTAAAAAGTTTAMTATTCCTGGAGAAGTAATTTTACCRTAGCCCAGAAGTTACTGCTGTTTAAGAAAAAAGGTACCTAAGATTAGTTTGGGAGRAGGTTTCTATTACATGACCTAATACAGAATGAAAGAAAACCATAAACGTTAATCTGAACTTCAATTTAATAAGTCCTAAGTGTTCATAGTCATTAATGTCTTTTATGGCACATATAAAGTCATATTTCTTCCAAGYTGCAACGYAAAAACTGTAATCTARTCACAGTTTTCTAGTTAAATCTGTTTAACTAAAGTMTGAATTAGAATCCAGTCAACATTTTTTTCTCTCTCTCTCTTAAGAAGCTGTTTCTGTTTCTGTTTCATTCTTTAGCCAGCAATGTTGAAGTGCTCATGTCTGGAAATGTTCGCTGCTACAATGTTATAGTGGAAATGATGAAGAGTTTYCCCAATAGTGAAACAGTTCAGGAAGTGAGTTGCTGTTTGTTGCACAAGCTTACATTGGGTAAGTTCACAAAGTTGTTTATAGTCAGCTTTGACTGTGTAAGAGTTGGAGTTAACTGGCAGCGTTAGAGGCAGCAACTGCTATTCCAGTTAATCCTTGGGATGGTGTGTAGATCCTTGTGTCTAAGGATGTGAACATACTGAGGTAACCCTGGCCACAGTCAGTATGGTGTCCTTATGTGTTAAATGTGAGTACCAATGAGAAGCTGCCATAAAAAAACTGAAGTTAGGGTGAAGTAATGAGACAAAAAATGGTGAGAAGCCCAATATGAGAATGGAAAATCAGTAGGTCCAATTCTGTACAAAGTTACTATAGAAAAGGAGAAAATTACTTAAAGGTTTCATTTTCTGAAGTGCTAGTGCGGAATGTGTGGGAATCARCTGGTGCTACAGAATTGGTTGAAAAGTATTCTGTAAAACTCTTTGCAATGCATTTATCTTCAGAGACCTGTGCTGCATTCCTGAAGGTAATGGTGCCAGTCTTGGGATCCTCCTGTGCTGCAGCAGTGAATGAACCGCTGGGTTCTGGAATTGCCTTGACTTGAGCAAAAGTGCTTTGGTTGTCTGGGCTAATATGGGTTGGTGCCAAGAGAACATCAAGAGAAGYTATGCCAGTGGCAAAAGTTGTGCCTCTTAGCAGCTCTGTTCTCACACTTGCAACTATAACAAACCCATTTGAGCTGTTGCCAAGAACCACGTAATAGGAAGTTCAAACGAAAACTGTTTTCCCCGTGCTGCATACAAACCCACTGTTAGCAGCTGCCTGAGCAGCCCTCACTCCCTGGCTGGTTCTTCTTCATCAAGAGTTACACTTCCCAATTTTTGCAGGTGGTGGCYTGAAGCATCTGCAGATGCTGGTACCAGTGCATGACTACCCGTAATCAAGTTGGTCCCATCCTTTCACCATCTATTTCCACTTCTTCATGCAGATATTACAGAGAGCACAGATCAGAGTTGAGTGTGACCCAGAGCAACTTCCCATTCCTCTTCAGAAAGCCAGATATTATTKTCAAGAAAATGTGGTGGCTGCTGAGGTGGAAGTTGCAGGTCTTTTTGGCAATAGATGATGCTACCCTTGACTGGTTTGCTGTGCAAGGCTAACTGAACATAGGCAGGGAAACCAAGCAGCTGGTGGGGACAATGCAACTTGGTTGACATGCCTTGATCTTGCCTAAAGTGCAACCAGCCTGGTTTCAATTAGGTGTTTGCCATGTGTTTATGCTGACCTACAGTGAAGAGTGGCTTTTCTGCCACTTTTCTTTGAGCYTCTCATCTTAATAAAGAGCCATTTTAGAGGTGTCCACAGCACCATACAGTTACGGAAACAGATGTGAAATTGCTAGGTGCTCCTAGAAATAATCTGGAAGATTTCCACTTATATAGTCAGTATTGCTTCCCAGATTATTTTGATGCACACTRTCTTCCTAAACCCATGTTAGCTGGCAGTGAAATGGTAAAGTCAGCATCTACTAGCTTCCAAAATCACCATCATGCATTCTTGCTAATCTGGTAAAGGCTATTTTAGACTAGATTGTCTTTGGAATTTTAACTGGCAGATACTTGTTTGGCCAGCCACAAGTCCAACAGAATTACTCATCATGTAGCCTAAGATTATTAATTTTTTTAGRTAAGTAATGCATTTACACAAATGTGCCTTTTCCATTAAAGTACATTAAGAAACAGCAATGCTGATCTAACATGACAATGCTACTGATCTTTCACATTGCTACTCTGATTCTCTTTTTTCTAATCAAGATTTAAACAAAATTGAATATCAAAATTTAAATTATAGCTATCAAACCATATTTGAGTGAGTGTTACTCTATTATTTCGTGCATGATATAGATTTTTATGACAAGCAAGGAGGTTATTTGAATTTGCTTGCTTTTTGGAGATTGCCTTATATTTAACCTATATTGTTGAATATTGTACAGTTTATAATAATTGTTATGCTTTAAATATGTTTGTCATCAAAAGGTAGTGCTTTCTTCTATTCTAGAAGGTATCTRTTCTATATTTATAATGTTGGCCTTGATCTGTTTAATGAGGAGGCCAAACCGGAGAGTAAACCAGGGTTAAATTACTTGTGTCACAGAATAAATCAAATCATTGCAGGAACTTAGGACCAGAACTGTGTTTGCTTCCTGGCAGKAAGTCTGCAAGTGATACACCAACTGTATTTTTCTTATTTTGATGACAGTGTGTGTTTCATTTTGCATTAAAACTCTGTTTTCTGTAAAAAAAAAAAAATTAAAAAAAGCCCACAGATAATGTAGATCATGTGGATCCCAAATGTTTTTTATCCTCTTCTTTCCACAAATAAAATGTTGTTGTGTCAAGCCCTGTAATAARAAAACCAATGTTTGCTACTAAGTTTGTGCATTGTGTGCTGAGAAATTTAAGTTAAATGTATGTAAAGCTCTAGATATGTRTTTATATTGATTTGATGTCTTGTCTGTTTTCAGGAAATTTTTTCAATATCCTTGTATTACATAAGGTTCCAGAAGTCATTGTGAAGGCTGTTACAACATATCCTGAAAATGCAAAGTTACAAGCTGCAGCTCTCAGTTGTTTAGCTCTTCTAAGTGAGTAAATCTCTATCTTCTTGTTAATTTTTTCTTTCTCGTAAATTCCTGTAATAATTTCAGACTCCATTTCTTTAACACAAAAGCCTCAGGCAGAACAGCTTCAACAAAGCTGGATGATTATTTTGCTGTTTCACTGTGATAAGGCTGTGTTCATATCATATGGCCAACATCTGCACAGTGTTCAGAGCTGGTAATTTATGTTGACAGATCTGAATAGAACAAACTTTATTCACAGATAAATATTGAATAATTCCTACTTAACATAAAGCATCCAGTGATAACAACGCTGATTGGATGTTGTATTTGCCAGGTATGAGAGCACTCGTATTGTGGCAGTTCACAGCAACACAAAATCAATGCAAGTACTTGAGTTCTGAAATCAATTAAAAATTTTAAACTTTTCTTTGACTGCAGTTCAGACAGAAATCAGTTTGCTAGTGGCAAAAAGCTAAGAATATGACCTTCTTTGTCTTTGAGGAATTGTTCCATATAAAAGTCAGTAGAAATGCTGTTCAAGAGTGCCCAAAATAGCAAAGATTAGAAATCAGTACATATTCCATTTTGCCTCAGATATTATCCTCAGTGTTAGTATCTTTTTTTCCCCCTTAATTGCTGAAAAATCAACAGGTAAAAAATTGCATATTTCAAATTCTGTTGCACTTTCTGGGACCAGATATTTCTCTCTTAGCAACTGCAATTTGCATTTTGTTTTTTAATGACATCGCTTCAGAGTGTAGATGGCTCTGTAATAAGTGGTTCCATGCAAATGATTTACGGTTATAGTTTATGTCTGTGGTATTTTGTGTGTAAATGCACAACAAAAAGAGGTACATGCAGGTCTTTTCAGAGCCAAAACCTAAACTGATCTGTATCTATGTGACTCATTTACTACACTAAACTTCAGTTTTTTTACTTCCTTTATATCCTTGAAGATATTTTTCAAATCAGTCTTAGAATATATGTCAAAAGACTTCTCCCTTCTCTGAAAAGACTTATCTTCYGACTGAGTTTCACACATCACCAGTGTGAGTGCCTCCATGACTACAGAAAAGTTAAGATATAGGTGTTTTCTTTTCACGGTAGGAATTTATTGTAAATATTTTATATTTCAAGCTGAAACAATATTCTTAAACCGGGACTTAGAGGAAAGAAAAGAAGAAGAGGAAGAAAAATTATGCTGGTTGGAAGCATGTTACAGAGCATTAGAACTGCACCGAAAAAATACAGATGTGCTGGTGAGAATTTCTGGATGATGGAAATACAGAAAAACTGTATAATGTATTAAATAAAATGTTTAGCAACATGCTTTTCTCATATATAACCTCAGACAAAAAAAAGGCCTTAAGKTCTGGATTAGATTTAGAGTAAACCTTGCCTTTCTTATCTTTGTTCATCTCAAGAGGTTTTAATTACTTCTTTGGATCCAGTGTAGGTAGTTAAGGTGAGGCTTCTTATCTGAAACTTGGGCCATTCAAAGATTGTTGTTTACATACATCCTCTGTATCCAACAGCCAAACAAAGGCCCATCAGTAGAAGAATTAATCTTGCCCTAAAACAGATACCAAAATGTAAAGCAAATAATGAGACTGTCACATGTTTGTGACTCGGGCCTATCCYAGACAGTGTACATTTTGTTCTATTTCTACATAAAGCACCTTGTGCCTCTTTTTTGGACTGAAAAGCAGTCAAAATATTGAAGTTTTTCATATACTTTTAATCTTCTAAAGGTTTATTTTCTTAATCTTATTGTCTTGGTTTATATTTAGGAGGCTGCGTGCTGGGCTTTGAAAAATCTGTTTCTGTATCAACGCAACCTTCATGAGAAGATTGGAGATGGAGATAATCAGTCAGTGTTATCTTAAACTGGATTTTTGGAAATGRAAAAAATGAGTGCCTATTATTAGGCCATTTGACATTTTGTTTTTCAATTATTTTTAGTTTTATAATACAATATGAAATGCATTATGATTGCATTATGGGAAAATTTCTTCGTAAGTGTGCTAACCTTGACTCAGGAAAATTTGCTAGTATTTTAATAAAGGGTCAAAACACAGCCTGCTAGAACTAATTTTTACAGTTCATAAGGGATTTTGTTTTTAGTTGCAACAAAATCAAAAATGCAAGAATTGGGAATACAGACAAATTAAGATATYTAGCATGTAAGGAGTATGGAAAAGCAGTGCTCATTTTCCCACAGATAATATGAAAAGGCCTTGTAGAGAGGATGGTGCCTCACTGGGGAGAATCTAGTGATATGACACAAATTTCCATTTTGCTGAAGCTATTTTTCAGAGTTCCTTAAAATTTTAGTCACTCAATTTTTGTAAACCTGTTTGTACTACTTTCTAGACCTCAGGTCACTTGGAAAGCATGGTTCCAAGGGAATTCAGTGAGATTCAGACTAGACAAAGTTGCATAGGTTACAAATGGTTTTCTGTCAGCTGTTGCTCTGGAAACATTAGAAACCAAGAGCAATCATATGAAATTTTCATTACATAATACCTTTTTATGAAACTGAACTGCAATTATGAAGGAACTACTGTAATACAGTCAATGTGCAGTGATTTGTTTCTCTCTGCAAGGTTCCCAATAGACAGAGCAGTGATGCTCTCCATGCTGATGCACTCCTCTTCAAAAGAAGTGTTTCAGGCAGCTGCTAGTACCTTGGCAATTTTGTCACAACAAAATGGTAAGGGACTTCAATTATCTTTACTTTCCCATTCAGCAGAAATTTATTTAAAACGTATAAAAGAGAATTCGGTGTACTGTTGAATGAATACAATAACTCCCTGTGATTCGAATATTATTCTGTTGTGATAAGTAGGAAGTTCATTCCTTACTTTGAGAAAGTTGGCTAGTATCAAAAAATATGTGGAAATAAAGAGCTCTCTGCCAGTTTATGTGTTGCAATTGCTACTTTTTGGAGCAGGAGACATGAAAAGAGTGTGCTCTCTTTGTGTGCTTGTTTAAATATTTATMACGTGTTTGAATTTCGTCAAGAGCGGCATTAGTTGAAAAATCACRTGAGTAATGAATACAGCCCAGCAAATACCACTTTCTTGCTTAACACAGATTAGAGCAGTCGTGTTGACTTCAGTGGATCAAATTGTGTAGAAACTTAAGCATGTGCATGACAGTTTTCAAGATTGCTTTACTCCTGATCATGTCCCTAACATGGTTTCCTAACTTTTTTCAATTTGCAGACCCCCTCAAAATTTTTCAGTGGAGATGTGGACCCCTGAGTAGAGTATTTAAGCCTACTGACAATTGGCCTGCTTTTATTAGATAACTTTCACAGAATCCTTTGAAATTGTTATGGACCTCAAGTGGTTTGCAGACTGCACATTGAAAACCACTGGCTAGATAGGAAGAAAAGCCTAGCAGTTAATTACCATTCTCTAGGTGAGAAAGCATTGTTTTATCACCAGTTTATTGAGCCATCCAAGTACATAAAACCTAACAGAGAAAAGGTTTTATAATTATTTATGAGATCAATATGTATCTATACTGAGAAACAGATCTCATAAATGTATGCATACTATTGTCATATACTAGGTAGTTTTGTAACATGTTACTGACAAGTGGCTTCTGATTCCTTTTGGAAATCTAAAGCAAGTTTTTCTTCTTTTTTTAAATCCCCCGCCCCCCATAAATGAATGTGTTTGCAGCAGAAATGATAGACATAAAGAAGCTTAGTAAATCCTTCTGGCACAATGCAATACTGCTTGAACTAGCCATCTGAGATGGATGTACTGAACTGAGAATTACAAGGGTTGTCGTATTACTGTGATAATTTTTGTAGTGTTCTGACTTGTGTTAGTTACAGTTATAACTACAACACATGTTTGCATATTTGAATTCACAAAAAAACAAATTAACGAAGTAAATAGAATGAATAAATGTAATTTCATTTTTGTAGTTTCATTTTGGAAGTAAGAGTTTTTTTAAAGTTTTAGGTTCTAGCTTTCCTACATGGTCACAGAGTGCAATTACAAGGAAAAGGTTTATTCTTTGTTTTTGAAAATACAAGTAAGGCTATATGTTCTCCTTCCCATATGTTAACTTTACATAAGTAGAAGTAGCAGATGTATRGAAACTTACTAGACAGTCAGAAATTATAATGTGTTTGATTAAGCTATGCAAACAGAAGTCAGCTTCAGATCAAATTRTTTCCCATTCAGATTTGTACTATTATGTCTATGTGGTGAGGTGAAGACATTGGAAAAAAGAAAGGAGAAGGGAAAAAAAAGTTGTTTTTGAGAACTATACAGAAAGGAAGATTTACTTACAGGATGCTTGCTATTTTGTGTTGTAGTAAATATTAGGAAGACACTTTTGACAAAAGGCATACATATGAATGTTTTGGATATAATGAGGAAACATCCACATTCTCCTGAAGTGGTTGAAAGTGCCTGCCGGATTCTGAATCATGTTTTCGAAGGAAGGTAATACAATTAGAAATGCATGTTCACTTCCAAGGTGAAGGGTTGTGAGATTCTGTGCTGTAAGTGATAACATTTAAATTGACTGATAGTAAAATTGACCACAGATTGACAGCCCTGTTTAAGACATGGAATTTTGTAAGACCCTTAATCAAATGGCAAGGTGGTGTGTGTAGGTGTAGTCATGGCTCTTRAGCAGAGAGATTTGAATAGACAATTGCTGGGTAATAAACAGGATGGTCTCCCCACCTGTTAGCCACACTGAATTCCATTGAGAGACAAGAAATTTCCCACAAAATTACCTCTGATTATTAAAATAGCGTTTTGTTAATATTRCTTTTGTATTAACTAGGATGGAATTATTTACATAGACTGAATTAATGGAATGGCATGAAAATAATTTGCTATGATGAAGATAAGTACCACAGTTTCATTTATGTTTCAGATTTACAGTGTTCTAAAGGGTTATCACACAGTGTTAATTAAGGAAGCAAATATATATCAAATTTAGAAAAGCTTTATTTCTTATTTATTTAATAAACAATATTTTCAGTTTCCCTCATCTGGATGTGATGACAGTTGCAGTATCAGAAGTTGTAAAAGCCATGAGAAAACATGAAAAATCACTCTCTGTACAACTGGAAGCACTTCGAGTCCTTTTACACTTCATGATGCCTGGTAAGTTATCCAAAATCATACGCCAAATCAGAGAACAGAATCAGATAGCTGCATTTTAATTTTTCTTATCTAATGAGACAGCCTTTAATGAGACTGCAAAAAATTATTGAAGTTCTGAACATAGCAGAGAACAGCTGTMAGTCTTTAGGATCATAAAATATGGGAGAAAATATTTGAGATATTGAAGGTAACAGACCAGAATTATCACTGCTGATTTCCCCTTGATTTCATCAGTGAAGAGTTAGCTCCATTACTTCTAAGGAATTCAGGGAATGAGTGTGGAGCTATCACTGTGACTGTGGCTTTCATCATCAATCCCCTTTAAGTGAGAGCAAACCATATAATGAGCATTGTCGTTCCACGAAGTGAAGTTGGTTTGATAGTATGTCTTGGAAGGAACATAAAAACTTTATATCTAAAAATGTAAAATATACCATTATATACTACTGTCTATCAAAAAGGAGAAACCTTTCCAAAAAACCCATTTTTATTCTCAATCCAGAGAAGGAAATAGTGTTCTTTGTTAGTTTTATACCTTTAGTAGAATTTGAAAAAAAAGTTAACTCTTTTTATCAGTGTACAGCTATATATCGTGCTTTTTTCCTCTGATACTAAGTGAAAGAGTACAGATATGGGGTACTGATTTTTTTGGGGGGGAACAACTTTTTGCAAGTATTTCTCGGCAGTTTTAGTTGAACATTTACAAAACCAATAACTCTGAAAATGGTAACGTGGGCAATATGCAGACTGATTGCAGGTTTTCAGTTTCCTTCTATTATTTGAGTTATAATCCTAACACTTTCGTCCTTTCAAATGTACAGTTGGAGTAAGACTTGATTCATGTATTCTAACATGGAGACAAGGTGCTTTACTTGTCAATGTCCTGGAATTGAGGCCCTYCTAAAGTGTAATCAAACAAAGAGTGTGCCAAATGTATGTTGGAACTTGCAGGTTAATTAGGGAATAAAAAAATAATTCATGGGAAAAATAGTAATCACAACAAACATGAATGCTGACGTGATTTTGAAAGGATCTCTGAGTATTTTCTGTAGTGTCACTTGACCACAAGTGCCAAAAGCTACAAGAGAGGTAAATCTGAAAGACCTTCTTCTGTTTTTTTTATATGTGCTCACATTCCACTTAATGTCATCTGTGTGTAAAATTTGTCCTATGATGTGGTGCCAAGTGAGCAAGAACAAATAGTTTGTAGCTTCTCTATAGTGTCTCCTTACCAGAAGGAAGAGGCATTCTGAAGTGGGTATCAGGAACACCAGGAAACTCCATAGCTCAAAAAAGTAATATATTGCAATGTACTTTAGAACAAATTCTTTGGCACGATTTTGTATTTTCAGGGTAAGCAGTGAGCAAATACGTGGTGAAATTTTCCTTTCAAGCACAATGTACTCACATCACAATGTAAACCTGGAGAGACTCCAGTCTGTGCAATACAGTGTTCTGAAAAGATCACAAGATCTGAAATACGCTGAGTCACCTCAGTGTTCATTTKATTGTTAGATTGGATTGTCGGGTTAACAGTGGGGAGAATATGGATTCTGCTGTTCTGAGGAAGGTTGTTTTCTGTTGTTGCAGATACAAAGAATGGACACCAAAATGGTTCTTCCAGAGATGTGGGAGATGCTGCTTTTGCACTTACTGTAAAAGTCATTAAAAGCCAGTGTCTGTTAGAGGGAACTCACTCATTGGTGCTTAACGCTTTAAACAGGGTATGGTTAAAGCTTTATTCTGACATATTTTGTCATTATTTTACACTTGCAACGGTGAATCYTTTGTAAATTTTAGTTCTACACTGATTTTCCTATTGATTTGATGGAATTAATCTTAACTCAGGAGCTTTATTAATCTTTTAGGGTTTCTTCTTACTTTCTTTTCTGAAGTGTATTAGATGATTCTTTATACAGTAACTCCAAAGGATATTTATTTTTAAAAAGCTGATTTTTTTTTTCAAGGATACAGTTTATTTGTGATTTCTTYTTTTTTTTTWAAAGGCTAGTGAAACGTGTCCTCATGCCTACACCACAGCTATGCATAGAACTGAGTGGACAACTCAGTTGTCTCCATTATTTTCACTGTTCGACTTTTTTCAGCCCCTGTAAAACAGAAATGATCACAGTGTCTTTAAGGAAGCTAAAAAATGAAAGGCTGAAGCAGACTCAGTCTATGTAAAGGAAACACTGGGAACTTCACACAGCAAATTAACCTTAAATCCTAGTGGTCTGGAAGGTTTAACTTCATGGCCTTCTGAAGAATCCAGTCTCTATGAGGTTTTCAAGGTTCACATGATCACAGTCAAAATGTAGCAATTAGTTATTTTTTAGAAGTCTCTCTCGGGAATTTTAAGCTTGCCAATCAGATTCAGTCAAGGAAATGTATGTCTCTTACATTTATTACAGAAGTCAGAGCAAGTACCAGTAAATAGTTCTAGAGTGTCTAAAGGACATCTTGACTGAAAGTATCAGATGTAGGGGTTAACAAAGGAGATAAAATAATTTTGGCTTCAGAAGTTCTTCAGTGTTTTGTGATCATTGTGACTGCATTTTCAAACACAGCTGGTTTGTGGTTTGGGGCACTACAGTATCAGCCAGAAGGGCTAGAAATCGTGMCATTTAATTAAAAATTAGATACAGAATAAGGAGGAAGGTGGGCATGACTCCACTGAAATAATTTTGCAGATTTGCAAGTCACTGTGGTGGCTGTGACACTCTCAGATCTAGGCCTCCTCTAGGTTCCTTCCATCTAAAAGGGGGAGAAAATTGGGAAAAAACCATCACAAATAACATATTGAATTTCTAGAAGACTGAACAAAGGTTTTAAAGTCTTGATGAGGTGTGGTGAGATAAGTATGTTGCTTCATATCTTTTTCTTTTTATATTTTTTCAGTTGCCGGCATGTTCATTGTTCCAGTTCTCAAAAAAAAAAAAAAAAATCAAACCACCACAATTTTTTTCCTTTTTAACCACAAAGGAAGTACATTTTCTCCCTCTGCTTGACCTAGAAAAAGGCTGTAAGCTTATCAATGAGAATTTGAGAGTAAAAAATCCCATTCTTTATCAGAAAAGTAGCTAGAGAATATTTTCAGAATCAAAAGTGAAAACCTGGGGAAGTTATAAGCAGCTGAAACTGATGATTGATAAGGAAATCTTTTTGAAATTGTGATTGTTGTTCCATATTGTCACATCAGCTGTAATTTCACATACTGAAGAACAACATTCACTTGTTACAGAACAGCTTTAAGAACAAGCAGCTCTTCTGTTGCCATTATGAGCAGAACAATCTTGATCTAATTTTATCTTCCTTTCTCCATTAGTTTATTGGAAATCCTAGCATTCAGAAGTGTGGATTAAAACTACTTGGTTCTGTAGCTGAGTGCACTGGTGCACTAGAAATTTTAACCCAGCAAGGAGCTACTGACACTGTGCTTCACACCCTCCAGATGTATCCAGATGAACAAGGTAGGGAAGGTGTTTTAGGGTCTGTAACAGATCAGTTGCTCTCTGTGGTGCTGGATGTGATGTAGATTGCTTGGCAAGAAAAGTCTGCAGTCCTGCATTGTCCTCAGATTCACCTATGTTGTAGTTATGCCTGGCCCTGTAATAGCTTGTACAAATAACTTTCTGGAATGTTACTAAAAGATTACTTAAATCATGGTTTTTTTCCACGCAGAATGTCTGAATTATCAGCACCTGAATAATATTTATTTTTCTTCTAGACATACAGTGTTTGGGTTTGAGTCTTCTACGCTCTTTGATTACAAGAAAGGGTTTGTGTATTGCAACTATGCATGTCCTGTCAGCAGTTCTGGTTTCTACTCTGCGACGATTTAAAGAAGTCACTGAAATCCAGATGCATGTATGTGTCATTTCCCTGTACAAAGATGAAAACAAAACTCAAAACCTTAGAAAATTATTTTAATATAGTTATATTTGAAGTATAAATCSTTATTTTACTTCATTTTGATTTTATTGAAATTATTAAATGAGTATAAACCTTTGTAATTAAATTGAGACATCTAGAGATGATTTTCTTGGAGGCATATATTCAATCCAGAGTATGTAAGCATGGGTTAAATGTTTATCTATAACTTGTGAGATYTGCGAAATTGAGCTAATTTCTCAGTCATGATCCATTCTTCTGTCAATCTGTAACCATTTCATGAAGTAACCATYGTTACAGCATTTACTGCCCTTCTTTGAGAAGTCACAGAAGATAACTTAGTTCCCAGCCTTGTTGCCAGGAATAAACTTAGTGTAAGAATGMTGTATTTAAGAAAGGATATTCCTGGAATACTGTCAGACTTTGGACCCATATCTTGTATGGAGGAGAGTTCTTTGTCTATAAACACACATTTAGGCCTTGTGTGAAAGTTCTGTTTCCTCTGATTCATAAGTTTTCCTTGTTAGTTACCAGTTTCATTTTTCTAGCAGAATAGAGCTTGCTTTTGACATTAGCTTTCTGTGAGAAAAGAATATTCTTCTATATATTTCTATATTTCTCTTTCAGATGAGTATGAAAATTAACACACATCCAGCCTCCCTTCTTTGCTGCTGTTTTCCCCCCGCCTTTCTACATTTAGCTTAGCAACCAATATAGAGAGAAATAAAAATAATGTGCTGGAATAAGGAAGTCACTTTAAGTGGTTTAGTTTCAATTAGGTTTGGACAAAGAGTCCATAATTTACCCAGTTCACCCTTCTAGGTGAACTTTACTTGAAGAATCGTAAGGTAATTTTGTATTTCTTCTTAGTTTTTAGATACATCTGGTAATTTTTCATTTAGCCTATGTGTTCTGTTCAAATTCAGGGATTACAGAGCAGCACACTRGAACAGGAAATGTATCTTCATTCCATATACTTAGAAGGAGATTGTTTCCTCTTTACTCGTTTGGGAAATCACAAGTACATTTGTCACTGCCAGGCAGGGTGTTGTCAGATGTTATGGTGCATATTTGGCTTTTCAAAGTGTCAGTTAATATCTGATTAAGTGGGTCAGCTAAACAAGCATGAAACTACACCTATATAAGCACAGAGACACCTGTATTTTTGCCTTCTCTATTTGTGAACCATTGCATGTTTAAAAGTAAGGCAAAAAAATTAAAGCATGAATCTTTTGGTTGAAATTTGATTTTGCTGCATGACCTGTTTAAAAGTGATGCTTTTTAACACTACTTCTTTCAATGTGTTCATTGTGTTTTCAGGGATTTCATGCCATCTTGACYATTCTTGGTTTGTCACCTTGCTTTGCAAAGCTGCTGGTAAATGAATCATTTGACACAGTCATTTTCTACCAGATGTCTATGTGTTTCACTGACCAGCGAGATCAACAGGTATCTTCTTTCTTTAACAATACCATAGCTGAAAAATGGTGGTGATTTTTTTTTTTGTCCTAACTTCTATTGTTTGCCTTCTCTTTCAGTTTCAAAGCCTGTGTTGTAAATGTTTTGCTAAAATAGCTGAAAATGATGATTTAAAAAATATGATGCTGGAAAAGGCATGTATGGAGTACAATAGTATTATGGCTGAATGTTTACTTCTGCTGGGAGCTGATATTAATAAGAAGACAAAGACAAACTCTTTGATCTACCAGGTAATACATGGAAATATTCATATAATTTTATTGCTTAAAAAATTATGCTTTTGGGTTACTATCTATTGTCATGTAAATATTTATTTGGCAGAACACATAGAATTGAAAGGCTGCTCCCACATGCCCTCAAGTACTTCTTGCTAAATGTGGTTACCTTTAATTTTTTTTTTTTATGAAATGATGCACAGAAGCACTTCTTTATTTTGGTTTAGTGTCAAAGTTTTAAACAGTTTGAGAGGACCCTACCAATAGTCCCTGAAGGGAATTAGGAAGTGTTCAATTCTGCACCAGGTCTGGGTGCTGAAGCACAGCTGGGTTTGGAAYCAGCCATCCAGTGTGAGGTGGGCAAATCAATGTTAGCAAACCATAGTGGGCATATTGAAGTAACTGGAAGTATTTCTAGAAAGTATTTTTAGTATTTACAATCAACACTGGTCTGTGTACCAATGTGGGCTTGGAGACTGGGAGGAGCYGACTGAATCATAGAAATATTAAGGTTGGAAAAGACCTCCATAACAGTCAAGTCCAAACTTTGTCTGAACACCACCTTGTCAACCAAGCCATAGCACTAAGTGCCACATCTAGTTATTTCTTGAACACTTCCAGGGAGGGTGACTCCACCACTTCCCTGGACAGCCTGTGCCAATGCTTAACCACTGTATCAGTGAAGAAATTCTTCGTGATGTCCAACCTGACCCTCCCCTGGAGCAACTTGAAGCCATTTCCTCTTCTGTCAMTGGTTGCCTGGGAGAAGTGGCCAATCTCCACCTGGCTACACCCTCCTTTCATGTAGTTAAAGCCAGTAGACCTGAGCTTGCCATCATTAGGCAAGGCTTGATGAGACTYACTGTTGATGCGTGTTCATTAAATATCCAGGTGATATGGCAGAATAACCCCTAAGGGTCTATTTTCCACTAAACAGATAAATAAATGCAGTTGCCATAGACCYCATACAATAACCAAACTAGATAAATCACTATTCATTTCTGTGTGAAAATTGTGTGCATTTATGACAAAAATTACAATTGCAGAACTCAAGCATTTACTACATTTTGGGCAAAGTCTTCATGAAAATGGGAGTTGGTTCTCAGACACCTTAGGCAGACATATGCTCCAAAGAGTAAGGARTTGCATAATTGAGAAAGAGACAAATTCTTAAAATAAAGTCAGTCTGGATTTGAGACAAGCCTCTTAATGCAGCCTGTGCTGTTCTTGAATGCTTCACATTCTTGGTTTGTTTTACTTTCTTTTCTCTATTAGGTTTGTGAGAAAGGAAATAATCCTAAATTGGTGGAATTGCTRTTAGCCAATGGTGCTCGGGAGCAGGATGTCCGAAGTGCTTTGACCATCAGTATAAAGAGGGGAGACAGCCAAATCATCAGCCTGCTCTTAAAGAAGCTTAGCCTTGATGTCACCAACAGCAGTATATGTCTTGGAGGATTTGGTTTTGGCAGACTAGAACCTTCCTGGCTCATTCCTTTGTTCCCAGATAAACTTACTCAAACAAGAAAACCAAGTGAGTATATATAGAAATTGCTATACAAAATGTTTCAATATCTTTCGATGGTAGTATGAAAGTGTTTTAGATTAAGACTTTCAGTTGAGGATCTCTACATAGCATTCAGCTGGCTATAGAAAGTTTGGCAAAACTTGAAAATAAATCAAGTAATTTCTGCTCTTTTTTTTAAGCTATTTTGATTTCTTGGAGATTATTTTGTCTTTTGCATTTCTTGTCCYTACAGATGCAGGTTCTGCACTGGCAAGGATGGTGCTCAAATTCCAAATGAAGAATATTTCAGAGGACAGATCAAGAACCTCCTCTGATCTAAACTTCTCTGAAGATGGAGTGGATAGAAATGATGATTGGAATTTCATACCTGACCCATTAGTGGACAGTGTTTTTCCTTTGAATGATGATATTGATAGTGAAGGTAATTAGTTATTTTTTCTTTTTTGCTCTTTATAATCCAAATTTAATGTACTAGGGCTAGACTATAGGTATAAACTAAAAAATTTACTTGTATTTGAGATATAACACTTCCCATGAAGAAAAAAACTTCTACTTAAAATTTTGTTTGGGGTAACATTGGGAAATAGTTCATGGTGCGTATGTGCTTCATCTAGAAAACTATGACCTTGAAGAATTTTATTCAGTTACACATCTAAAAGTAGTTCATAGTGCATTCAGCTTTTTGTAGAGAGAAAGTGGGATTCATGCAATCAAATTTAGATTTTGACTGTCTTCCTGTCTGTTTCTGAGCTTCCTTCCATAKGCTATGACAGAAAGCAAGAGCTTAAAGAGCCAAACATGTCTCATCATGAAGTCAGGTGTATTTTGATCTAGAAACCGCTTTGTTCTATGGGTTGTCTGTAAATGAAGTTCATACAACCAGATCTGGTATAAAAAAACCATGTTATTAACAAATAAAGTAGGTGAAACAAGCCCTATCCCAAAGAACTGATTGATCAGGACATGTAAATGACAGGTTTATGTTCAGCCCACCATCATTSCTTGTGGCCAGGACATCTAAATACCTTTAACTTATAGAAGGACAGCATTTCTGTCTGTAATAACCGCAGCTTAAGAATAAGTAGCTTTAATTTGTAACATACCTTTGTTGTTGAAAGGTTTCTCTTGTTTTAGAGCAGTTGGTTACTTAAAATCATCACAGAGGAAGAATTTGAATTTTGGAATCAGAAAATCCTAAGGAAGTTTTTGGTTCTGTTTTGTTTTTTTCAGTTTATCAATCAGCACCACTTTTCATTTCTGTAGGTCTATTTATTGTCCMATGTGGAAAAGTTGTCATCATAAAAAAATGTGGGAGCAATTTTAGGAGTTCTGAAAGTAGCTTTGAGAAGAGGGACATCAAATGTCTCCAGAAAATGACACCAAATGTCTCCTGAATCACCAAATTCAGAGTGGCATTAGATGTTTCATTCTCAATAAATGTGCRAGTGCAAATTTATCTATTGAAATACAACTCTTTTCTATTTTATAAAGTTATTTACACTGAAGTAGCAGAAAGATGTGTTATGAAATAGATATAATAATCCAAACCCAATGGAAATTTTAAATCATAAATCATCAGTGGAGGTCCTGCAATCACCTGCAGGTCCTACTTGAAGAATGTCAGGTTACTATGGCCCGTATGCTCTAAAACACACTGATAACATTCTTGGCCTATTWCACACATAACTGACCAGTGAGATCCTGCCAGTATTGGTGCTTTCAAAATTCATCTCTCCTTTGCATCTGTATTACAGTTGAATTCTGASCCTCATCTTTAAATACATTTTCTTACCTATTTCTCCTCCTGTGTTCAAGGAAGTGAAGGTTCACTCTTTACAAAAAAGAAGTCCAACTCCATTGCAGTTGCTGATTTATATTACAGAGAAATGGCAAGTCARAGAAGTTCTCCCACTTTGCCACGACATTCCTACTCTGTGGTAAGTCAGATCCTTKCTCATTCCAGGCTTTAAAGTCCATCTGCATTGCCTACTGCAAAATTTTAATAACCAGTTGTTAGGAAAGGTCATGTAACCATATGGGCTTTGTCTCACTGTTTCCATTCAGCATTTCTTTCTCTTGTGGTACACTTTACAGATGAGTTTGTGTCAGTAAAAATTTATGATCACTAAAAAGTAGACACTCTTTTAATTTGTTCAAACTTCCASTCTGGTGTTCAAATGGAAATACAGGGATTATGGGCCCATTCACAGAGACTTAACTTYCCCTTAGTGAAGCTGATCTTCAGCAACAATCAGTGGAGAGACACTGATTCCCTAAGAAGACAAAAGAGGACAAATKGGTGGAATTGAAGTCAAGTTCCTTTGAAGGGAGCATATCTCTTTCGTTGACTATAAAGGAAAACTGGAGAGACTGCCTTTCCTTGAGAAAATTATGTTCTGTAATATTCTGCTGCATCCTATTACTCCACCCTAGTGAAAGTCATTCTAGATTGCCAAAAATCCACTATTTCCATTACACTTTACGTCTTTCATATTGCATGGAACAATATGTTTCATATAGATATGACCTATTGACCTATTTTGAGTTCATACCATTTCTTTGTGCTCTCCCTATGAGCTCTGATAAAAAGAAACCACAGTAAAAAGAGATTGACTGAATTTGGATCCTTTCAGAACATGCACATRTTCCTGAATGGTTTTTCTGTTGGATTTTGCAGGGACCTGGCTCAGATTATGAACCATTAATGAAACAAAGACGAAAATTCTTGCTCTCAGATGAACCTCYGAGTAAGTAAAATACACAATTTTAGGTATATAACAGATTTTTCATCCTTARTGCTTTCACAAGCACAGCATGCAAAGATTTCAAACAGATTACCCATTTGTTTAAGAGGAGGATACATTTTGGAAATACTGCAGTGAAGTACAAATAATGCATGTATAGGGAGTTTTATCTTCTGGACTCCACAAATAATTTATGTAGGCAACGGAATTTCATGAATACCCTTATAAGCTTTCAAAATTTCCTTCTGTTATGCTGTGCGTAAGCATCCATTCCTTCCCCTTCCCTACTGTCTTATAAATTTCCATGTCTTAATAGAATTCTCTACAGATTTGTAACCAGTAGCCAAACATTCACTCTCTTCTGCGTCTTTAGATCCCAAACTGATTGATTGTAATTTTATCTAAGTGATAAATTAAATCATTATATTTTCACTTTTTTGTTTTAATAGAAGGCATCTCAAAATTGTCATCACATATAAGACCATCAGACAGTCTTTCTTCATTGATCTCAGACAAAGAATATATTAAATCACTAGACCTGTCATCAAATGAGCTGGAGAATATTGATGCCATCAGCCAGAATAGCTGCTTAACTTGTCATCTGGAACACCTTGAGAAACTGGAGCTCCACCAGAATGCTCTTACAAACATTCCACAACAACTGTGTGAAGTAATTCTGCMTAATTTTATGTAATACATGTTGAAATTAGTTAAAATAAATTGTTTCTCTCTAATAATGTAATCCATATGTATTATAATAATTTATCCATAACAATATTACTCAAGATTATGGGTGTATATTTTTGCATGCTTCATACATTCACTCAGTTTTCATTCAGTGGATTTATGTTCATAAGAAATAGAAGTGTTTTCATGGAATTGTTTTAAGTTGTTACTGCAGAGAAATGCTTTAAGGTGTGTGCTATTAAGTAGCATTGTAATGGAAATGGAACTAAGTATGCAATTAATATCTTAAATTGTAAGAAATGGAGCTAATTATTTTTGAATAAKGCCCTGTGCTTTATTTTGTGATGGAAATATTGCAAATTGTATTGATATGATTGCTATTTTCTGCTAGTTTTCTTTGTGAGCTAAATAGAAATAAATTAATAAATTGTATTACAATATAAATCAATTATAAACATATAAATTAATATTTTCCTTTAACCTTTWAAAAATGTATTTTTCTTTCAGAACTTGAAGTGCTTGACTTACTTGGATTTGCACAGTAACCGATTTACTTCCTTCCCAACTTACTTACTGAAAATGAATTGTATTGCAAATCTTGATATCTCTCGAAATGACATTGGACCTTCCTTTGCTTTGGATCCATGCCTCAGATGTCCAACTCTAAAGCACCTTAACCTTTCATACAATCAGCTGGTGTGCACTCCCGAATTTCTTACAAGTGTTGCTGAAAATCTGGAGCAGCTCTTGCTGGAAGGGTGAGTAGCATGAGTAAATGGCCTGTAGCATAAGAAATGTARTAAGAAATAATAGATTGGTCATGCAGAATGATGACTCATATAGCATGGATTGTTTAATCACAACTGAAACACTGACATTGTCTTCCAGATGTGTAAATTGCTACAATTTTCATTGTTGTATTGCAAAGTACAAGATTTGCAAATGTCTTTGGGCCTCGATAGAATCTGATAGCATTGCTGTTCCAGTAATATGCTAAATATGTTGTAGTTCAGTATCTCTCTGCTATCATACTGTTAATCCACAGGGTTGTGTAGTCTGATACTCAGTCAGGTTTTCTCTATAAACAATCCAGTTTGCATTGTATTTCATATGCCCAAAAGYTTTTCTGGAAGTAGTATTAATGGAATTTTAGGTATTGGTATGGATATGATTTAACTTACAGAAACATAGAATACATGTAGCTTTTTGTTTGCCGGCAATTATTGTCGTATTAGTGAGATAATTCATACCTGTATGGAATTCTTAAGAATGMTATTGGTGATAGCTCTGTAGAGCTCTCTGCAGAGACTGTCTCATTCGTTTCCTACAGTTCGTAGTTCATTCCCTATAGTTCATAATAARATGGTGAACTACAGTTAGTAATCCTACCCTGGCAAATCAGTGCTGCATGGATCTTTTATTCCTATATTTTCAGGTCTTTTGTTTTTCCCTCTT
Organism: Malurus melanocephalus; assembly: GCF_030028575.1. Taxonomy (NCBI): domain Eukaryota; kingdom Metazoa; phylum Chordata; class Aves; order Passeriformes; family Maluridae; genus Malurus; species Malurus melanocephalus. The sequence goes on along the minus strand of NW_026623350.1, from coordinate 177,634 downwards.
TCTGGTCTTCTTCTCCTAGAATAYATTGTTCATAAAGTTATATACTTATCTTGAATTGTATTCCATATATGGAATCCTCTTTAAAAAAAAAATTTAGGTTGATAATAATTCTTTAATTATGATCCTGCAAGCACGTATCTTTAGTACACATGACCCCTCACAAATGCAACAATCCTCTTTGCATGGGATGTAATCAGAAAATGTATGTAATCAGAAATCAGTATGTAATCAGAAAATTACACCTTGCAATACATTTTGACACTTACTCTCCAAATTAGTTAAACTGATCTTATTATCACTTATGTTATTTCATGTTGCCACATGTACTAGTGTTTTTGCTGACTGGTCAGTCTTTACATAGATAAAGCCTTCTTTTTGTTTTAGTGGCGTAAGGATGACATTGTCAGATCAACACTCTCACCTTTTACCTAATTGCTTCTAAATAAAACATGGATTATCTTTTTTCTTGTTGTTATTACAGAAACAAAATTTCATGTTTATGTTCACCCCTATGCTTGAAAGAACTGAAAATTTTAAACATTAGTAAGAATAATATTTCATCCCTTGCTGAGAATATCTTCATGGGCTGTACAAAACTGGAGCAGTTCAATGCCAGGATGAATGTTCTTGGTAAGTATCTGTGAAAATAGGATTCACCTTCTGGAAACTATTCCATGTCATAATATTCCTCTGCCACCAGCATTTGGAGTCTTGGGAGAAYGAAGAAGAGCAATACCACATGTATTTGTTTTTGTTTATACAGTTTCCTAAGCATCAGCTTTTGAGCACTGAAGGATRGAGTATGCTTCCAGTCATCTGATCTGACTCAGCTATGATCTTGTTTTTACATTTGTAGGGGATGCTGTAAAAATGACTGAATGTACTTGGGATTGTACATACTGTTGAGGGAGGTTTAAGGCAGAAGAAACAGTTCAGATTTAGCTTGCAAATCTAGTAATAATACAGGTTTAATACTGTACTGAAATACAGTACTGAAATTATGGATGCATCCTACCTTGTACCAGAAACAGTGTGGCCAGTAGKACCAGGGCAGTGATTGTCCCCCTGTACTCAGCACTGGTGAGGCCACACCTCAAATCCTGTGCTTACTTTTGGGCCCCTCACTAAAGGAAGGACATTGAGGGGCTGGAGTGAGTCCAGGGAAGGGCAGCAGAACAGGTGAAGGGTCTGGAGCACAAGTCCCATGAGGARCACCTGGGAGAGCTGGGGTTGTTAATCCTGGAGAAAAGGAGGCTCAGAGGGGACCTTAGCACTCTCACAACTGYCTGAAAGGAGGGTGTAGCCAGGTGGAGTCAGTCTCTTCTCTCAAAGAGAAGACAAGGCAATTGGGCAAGATAAAATGGCCTCAAGTTGTGCCTGAGGAGGTTTAGATTGGGTATTAGAGAAAATTTCTTCACTCAAAGGGATGTCAAGTACTAGAACAGGCTGCACCATCTCTGGAGATATTTAAAAGAYATGTGAATGTGGCCTTCAGGCCTTTTGYGGTGGACTCAGCAGTGCAGGATTAGCAGTTGTGCACTATGGCCTGAGAGGTCTTTCCCAACCTGAAAGATTCTACAATTAAGTATTTACCATAGGATTATCTTCAGAATAAGAGAGAATCTTTGGTTCAGTTGCCTGAATGCAGATGTCATTTGAGAGGCCCTGAATTATCCCCCTKGCCTTACAGCTTCTGGTCCAGAAAAAGCAGGTTTTCCTTAGCTCCTGTGTTTTATCTTTAAACCTTGTGGAGACAGCTCAGGTAGCACAGGGCAGATCCCCTTGTCTAGAACCCAGTGCTGAGGAGCTGAATTGAGTCCAYCCAGAGTGTGTGTCAGTGATGTAGCATATTGTACACTAAGGTATTAAAGTTACTGTATCTATGCAAATTACAAATTATATTAGTTAGATTTTCAATGATACTGGGAGAGTTAATAAGTTACTATTAGAATTTATTCTTCCTTCAAGACATAAAATCTTCCATTTTGAAATTATTGTCACGCTATTTCAGAAGGTAACTTGTAGAACTGCTTTAAACACAACTGAACCATTAGACTCATTTTTATGTGAATAAGACCCAACAAATCCTGGGTCACACGGGAATCTTATGTACACTGGCAGTACAGTAAAGTGTAAGTAATATTATTTTGGTGTTTAATGCCACTAGGAGATGAAGGATAACAATGTATAATTTGTTAAAAGATAATATATTACTTAATTTTGGGAGTTTAGTTTTAAATAAACTTTAAAAAATATATATTTGAATTCTGCCTTTGGTACCTTTTGTACAAAGGTACCAACCTTTGTACAAAAATGATAGTTTGACGTTTTAGTCTGTCTAAACTCCAGTAATTTAAACCATTCTTTAAAATAATATAGTTCATCTCTTTTCCTGCTCTAGAAAAAATACCTGACTTGTCATCCAGCATAACAAGTTTAAAATTATCCCAAAATTGTTTTATTGATGTTCCAGAARCAATTCTTCATCTACCACAGTAAGTTATTCTTTTGTTTATTGATGTTAATGTCAAGTTCTTGATAAAGAAAATCTGATGAYGAAATTGTTGTTGTTAAGCTGAAAATTCTGTATGTTTTGCTGATTTTCAGGGAATCCTCACTAAGAGTTCTGGTTAAATCCAGAATTTAGTAGCTTTTAACTGAAGACAAATTAGTCACATTTTCTTCATGATTTTGAGAAAATCTCTKTCTCAGATTCAAATCACTATTGTTGAAAATATAATACTTGGTGGTTTAAGCTGATAATTCTTGCCAAGAATACTAGAATTAATTAACAATTCCTTGAACAAAACAGTAAAAATATATTGGCAATTTTTCAGTTTTGAGTTCTGCAGACTTTTGCACAAGGCTATTGAGATTCGTTTTTCACTTCCCAAATAACTTAAAATATTTCATCTCAAAGAAAAGCACTTCCTCTAGAARGAATTGTGATAAAAATTCATGTGACATTTATTTTGCTATACCTTCAAAGCATTATACATGTGAAAATTCAATTTCTGCTTTTTTTGTAGAAGTTGCTGAACTTATCAGATCACTAGAATCAGATCACTAGAATGGAGAGAGTGCTTGAAAGGGATGATCCGATGGGTGTGGGGAGATGTGAGTGCTGATGGCACCATAGAGAGGGCAGATCCACATATTTRGGAACTTACATTAATGAAATTTGCATAGAGCATGTGATTATTAACATGATATTGCACAATTCAGCATGATAATATTCACAATAGCAGATTTAATGGATGTGTTGAAAATAGTGCAGTCTTCAGGTTCTACATCTCCCAGCTCAGCCAAATCAATAAGGTATCACATGCATTTTTGTGTGCTTCATGTTCCATATRACATAAACAGTGTATTTGTTCAAGAGGTGTAAGTGAACTATGTTATTTTTTCACATAGATGTATTTGCAAACATACCTGCTTCTATTGAGATTTCAGTCAGAAAACCATCTCTTCTGATAGCTAATCCACTTATTTATTAAAAACTAATACCRTTCCAGTTCCAGCTCATCTGGGTTTTATTTTGTCATTTACTAACTTCTCACTTTTTTTATTTATGTGTTTTTAGTTTGCGATCAGTAGATTTAAGCCAAAACAAGATCGTCARCCTGCCTGGACCGATGCACTGGAAGTCATCAAATTTACGGGAGCTGTTATTTAATCATAATCAAATAGATGTCTTGGATTTGAGTGAAAAGGCATGTACATGGTCTAGGCTAGAAAAGCTACACCTCTCCCACAACAAGTTAAAGGAGGTAAGATTGTACCTAAAGCAAATTAAATTGCTTTTCAATTGAATGCAATTTTCCAATGTTCATTTGATATTCATGTCACCTTTCATACCATTGTACATTGTATTAGTGAAATGAAATGTAAGTGCAAATAGTTTGTTCTGTGAATGAAAATCACTATATTCTATTCAGTTTCTCTGCCTGGAATGTGTCATTTAAGTTTGTATAATGAATTACTTACAAGGTCCATTTTTATTAGAGTGGGATATTAGGCCTGTTTATTTTAAAAAATGAACTACAGCACTAAAACTAGTACCTAATTTTATTAGATTGTTAATATATTAATGTTCTTTCTTTTAATATTTAATTCAATGTTTTTTACTTAGATTCCTCCTCAGATTGGCTTCCTAGAGAACTTGACYTCTCTGGATGTAAGTCATAATCCTGATTTGAGATTCTTTCCCGATGAAATGGGAAGACTGTCCAAAGTCTGGGATCTTCCWTTGGAAGGACTCCATCTTAATTTAGATTTCAAACATGTGGGATGCAAAGCCAGAGATATTATCAGGTTTGTTGCCCTTTTGTTCTTGATTGTTCCTGTTCTGCTTTCTTGGGACTTGCAGTAAGCATTGAGAAAATAATGTGGTGTTTTGAAAAGACACGCTGGTTTGTCATGTGAAATCCAGGATGGAAGGTTACAATATCCACACACACATGTAAAATAGACTAGAGTGGTTTAGACCATATTAGTATTACCTCTTGAATTTGGTGCTTCTATAAACTGTGCAATAAATGGTGCTTACCAATTATTTGTAACATGTTTCATGTAGTCCCAGTACACTTTGCGCAGAGCACAATTTTGCGATAATTGCAAAACAAAAAAAAACATTCTGAATTCAGCTTTAGCTTTCAAATCAGAAATTAGAGTAGGCAGTTAAAAAACAGTAGTATCAAACAGATACCAAAAATTTGAAGACAATTGTATGGTTCTATATTTTTCCTTGGTTTTGAATTCTGTTGGTATTTTTCTCTATTATACACTTCTGTGAGTATTTCAAACTTTTCTTTTAGATTTCTTCAACAGCGATTGAAGAAGGCTGTGCCTTATAACAGAATGAAGCTSATGATTGTTGGAAACACTGGCAGTGGCAAAACTACCTTGCTGCAACAACTAATGAAAAGCAAACGGATGGAATTGGGCTCTCCAAAAGCCACAGTAGGCATTGATGTAAAAGACTGGATCATTCAAGGGAAAGGCAAAATGAAGAAGGAGCTTGTATTAAATGTGTGGGACTTTGGAGGTATTTCATGAGTTTATTTTCCTTTGCTGTTGTCTTTTCTAGCATTGTAATGCATTATTTATTCTTAGAGTAAGCCTATAGTAATTTGAACTGGGGACAGTAGAATCACACAAACTTACAGCAAAAAAAAACTAAATTAGTGAATTCTGTTAATTACCAGCTATTCCCTCAAATTTAGTATAAAGCCTCAGAAATTTCTCATCACCTAATGTAGTCTGACCACTCATTTCAACTATAATACTTCAGAATAGTCATTTCAGCATAGTAAGAAACATCTTGTAATCACCAGAAGAATCTTCCATTCAGCTCTGTTTCTGCCTTTTATAGTCTGTGTCTCTCTGGGCTCTACAGTACCACAGGTTTGTAAGGTCACAGACCACAGAGCACTTAGGAGGAGTCTTTGAACCTTACGTTTTAGGAAAATGTTTTAAGTTTGGGCGACTACAGAAGCACTTCTAAAATCCAGGGCTATTTTAGACTATAGAAAGATTATTTTTAAACAGCAGTCTATCATTATTTAAATAGAGTCCAGCACAATGCATAAGCACAGTACAGCAGCATTCAAGCTGGATGTCCAGCTTTAGTTGTGATTTTAAGTGCGTAATTATGTGAACTTATTTTGAAGTTGCTGAAAGCATAGGGGAATGGGAAGCAAGAAGGTAAAAGGAAAGCAAGGAGTGAGGGAGAAATTCAGTGTTGGAGTTTTAAAAGAATCATGATCTTTTAAGTTGTCTTGTCAGTGACCGTGTTTATCCAGTTAAATCTTACACTTCTTGTTTTAAAACCATTTTATATGTTTCAATATTGCACTTCAGTCAATGACCTACCACAGGGTGCCTTCCTAAAACTCATAGTTATTATGGTTTCCTGACAATTTAGATAAATTGCTGCAAATATTCATTTCATTTGTGCATTAGTAGCCTGAATACAAGTGTTCTGTTGTCTTTTTGTGATCTGAAGATGTTTAGTCAAGRAAGTAGTAAACAATGGAAATTTTTGACCATTAGGACAAGAAGAGTTTTACAGTACCCATCCTCATTTTATGACCCAGAGGGCTTTATATCTTGCTGTTTATGATCTCAGCAAAGGACAAGCAGAGGTGGATGCTATGAAGCCATGGCTTTTTAACATCAAGGTAAGCCATACAGAATAGAATTCTTCTTTCCAGGGAGCTGTAGGTGGACAGCAAATTAGCCACAAATATTTATACAAAGGAAGAAGAAAAAATAAATTCTTCAGAAAATAAGARTAGTAATATTAAAAAAGAGCTGAAATATATCTTGTATTGGATATGAAAATACTTTTAGACAGACATAAAAAGGTATCATCAGCACCATTTTGGAATTAAAATGGTACAAAGTGGTGTGCAAAAGAATAGTTTGTATGTTCTGGCAATCTTTTGAATTGACTGATGAAAGTATGAAAGGAGTAGTATTAAAGAAATTATGAGTTAAACTTGCAGTTTTCTTTTATACCAGTGTAAATTTTTGGGGAATCAGAATTTGACTAATTTAAAACTGACTAGATACAGGTTTGGAAACATGCTATTAAATGTATGCTTAGTATCCTATTGTAAATAGGAATGATTCCAGAGCTATGATAAGGAACTAACCTGAGAATCTACCTGTTTGTATTTCATTTTTGCTAAGATTTTATCTCCACTTAAGGAGTCATTCCATGGTGAGCAAGGATTATTTGTCTTTTTTTTTTTGTAGGTTGCTGAGCAATACTGGCCTATACACTCACATAAAGCATTTGTTTACTGATCCTGTTAATGGAACTTGTTTTCTTCACTCTTTCCACCTTGTGTAGTGATATAGGAGATGGATTTGTAATCAGTATTAGTATTAAGGAAGATAATTTCTGATGAGTTCTCCTTTGCTATGCAGTACTTACTGGTGTTTCACTGCTACACTGTTCCAATGACAGCTGGCAAAGAACCATTTCTTTTGGCTTTTCCCTTGTATTGGATATTCTTAATGAAAAGCATCCCTCTACTTTACTGCCAATAGTGTTAATCTGCAAAGAGTGAAATATAGATACACACTCCTTTTTAGAAAAAAAGCTGGTTTCTTCATATTTCTGTTTAGATATAGACTTCTCTCCAAATGTTTGACTATATTGCTCACATTTTATGTAAATATAAAACACTAAAATAAGCATTCACTATGGAGTTAATCAACAGTGTGGATCTCACTAACAGGCTCGAGCTTCAACATCCCCTGTCATTCTTGTTGGCACTCATTTGGATGTTTCTGATGAAATGCAACGGAAGGCCTGCATGAGTAAAATCACYAGAGAGCTGTTGAACAAGCGAGGCTTCCCAGCAATCCAGGATTACCATTTTGTGAATGCTACAGAAGAATCTGATTCCATTATCAGACTTCGGAAAATCATCATAAAGGAGAGTCTTCACTTCAAGGTGAGCTACATACTGTTTATAACGTTGAAAACATCCTAGTTTTAGTTAAGTGAATAAATTTTTAAACATTAATACATAATTAAATTCATTTTTGTGTGATCGCAAAGTCATCTTGCCTTCTGTAAAATGTTATCCACAGCAAAATAATGAAGGAAAATTACCAAGTAGGTTTTAATTTGATTTTCTACTAAAAAAATCAAGTTAGAAAAAAATCCCAGCCTGTTGTCAGGTGCTAGGGCCATAAATCAAATATTTAATTTAAAATTAACCWTTTTTTTCTTATAAAGAAAGTTAATTAAAATCTTAGTTTGTTGTGTGGCATCATGTAATTACAGTAAGTATTGCAAGATTTCAGGAGACACAAAATACAATTTTGTGGTTTCTGAAAACCAACTGATTTCCCATTTACTGATTTAGTTTTACATAGCATGAAACTATTTCTATAAAGAGGAAAGTGAATTAAAGCAGGAAAATAAGATCCTGTGRACTGAGTGATCCTGCCAGATTTGAATATCTGCACTTACAATTCTGTTGTCTCCAAAGTCATCCCAACTCATTCCCTACTCTCTCCTTAGCCACAGCATGAAGCTCTAAGTGTAAATGAAGAGACCAGCCCAGGCATGGAATTTATAGAAAGACAGGATCCAATCTGTAACAAAAAGAATATACTTTTTTACTTTCATTTATATAATATCAGTCATATATAGTGATATATATAGTGTCATAACACATTAAAGAGAAAAGGTGAAGCCCTCTGCTACCTAAGCAATGGCAGAACTTATACCAGAACTCAAATTTCTTTAGAATTACTGCTTGGAAGAAACAGCAGTTTATCCACATCTAAARTCTCTCTAACTTCATTCCACAGTGCAAGGAACAGCAAAGCATTGCTAAATGCAAGGAAGTGGCCCCTCCAAGGAAAATGGGTTAATTCTACTTCTCATACGTCCAGTAGGCATGAATAGAACTGGTGTTTGMATAGCTGCTTTTTGAAAAATCTTGTTCCTTTAACATACACTTCCYTTAAGAATATGATTGAAACTGATGTTTATACTACTTCTACACAGATGTAAGGTGGCCTGAAGGAAATGAGATAATTACCATCAATTATGTAGGCAGTTTGTGAAAGGAATGTTACAAGGTATCTGCTTAGAGGTTAAATAAAGTGAGTTAAATATTCAGTGTTGTCATCCAGTGCTCTGAAGTCTTTGAAATTACACAGGGTATTAATTTCATCTGCACAAGGTACCAATTAGATTTTTGACACATAAAAATATAATAGTGCATCAGTGAGAGAAAGATTACAGCTTAGAAGCCAGTTTGTAAATATTGGGAAAGTTGTTTCCCATKTCCTCAAAAAAGTTAGTAGCTCAGCACCTGTGGAGAAAGAAAAACCTGACTGGATACTAGGATTGCCAAATATCAAAGGCTGTCTCCAGGAAGGAACTTGGGCTCAGGAAACAGGCACAATGCGTCCARCTGTTTCCCCTAAGTGTCACTAATGTGCCTAAATTTATTTCATTCTCTKCTCTTGTCCACTGACTGCCAGCAGTGGAGACTTGAATCAAGCTGCTACCCTATTCCCCCCAGTTTACCTAAAGACATGGCTACAGATATTACATATTACCAGAGGGATAGTTTTGTTTATTAATTTGTCCATTGTTTTGCGTTAACTGGAGATACATGATATCATCTGCTCATACATGAATATTTTCCTTTTACTTTGAAAAAAAGCTTCCCTTTGAAATAATGACTTCTGAGAAGACCTCATTTWTTATTTTTTATGTACAAGTAATATGGAAATATTTTCTTCTCTGAGTAATTATTTCTAAAAAGACATTATAATTCTGAATGAATAATTAGTTACATCTACCTTTCAGAAGCCATGTTAGTCAACAAAAGAATGTTCGTGTTCCTTCTTTCTTCTACTACTGAGTGGACATGTACATATCTTGTTTTATTTTCTTCATTTCACACAAATAAATTAATACAGTTGAGATTATTTTTCCTAATTTTACAGATCAGAGATCAACCAGTGGTTGGTCAGCTAATTCCTGACAGCTACCTGGAGCTGGAAAAGAGAATTTTGCTGGAACGTAAAAATGTCCCAGTGGAATTTCCTGTGATCGATCAGAAACGCTTACTGGAGCTGGTCCAAGAAAGCCAGTTACAATTGGATGAAAATGAACTCCCTCACGCGATTCACTTTCTGAATGAATCAGGTAAAATTCTCAATGTGTGTTTGTTAGCACTTTGTTGCAAATCTGCAGCTGACAGATCTGTCCACATTTTTGAGTCCTTTCCAAGGTTGCCACAAAATGATGAGCTGAAGTGTCTAAGCTGGGTAACATTCGTTTCTTAAACCACATTGTGAGGAAGGGAATTCCATGACATGAAGGATCACTACTGTAACAGTTTGTATCTCTTGCTATCTCTTACCTTGAGAACATTGTCCTTCTGGTTAGACAGTAAAGTTGCTGAAGAAAGATACAATTGCTCCAATAGCTCCAGTAGAATAATGGTGACAGGAGTACATGTAATGGCTTTTCTCAGTGCAGTACTGACTTCSTAAGATTAAATAATAAACCACACAGAGCTTAGCAAAAAAGTAAGTCAGATTTAAAATCYAACAAAAAGTCTGCAAATAAAGGTAAAGCTGAACAAACCTTGCTTGCATTCTACTGTTCTGAGATATTGACATAAAAATAGCTGTATTTATTATTCAAATTGTTTATGCCAAGTCACATAAGAAAAACAGCCCAGAGTAAAGTGCTTACTTTGCTTAATATTGAGCTTAAGCAGTGCATTGCTAATTTCAGTATTCTTTGTGCAGGTGTTCTCCTTCATTTTCAAGACCCAGCACTACAACTRAGAGATCTGTATTTTGTAGATCCAAAGTGGCTGTGTAAAATCATGGCACAGGTCAGACTGATTTCTTATTGTGTACATATGCATGGTAAATTTTCCCCTGTCTAAAGCCACTATCACTTACCAGTGTTTCTTCTTCACCATTTCTGCATCATTTCACGATCTAGAATTTTTTCAGAGCCCACTTTTTTTTTGATCTGGCTGTTTCCTATCTCTCTCTGGGCAACTGATTGCCTCCGTTGCTTCTCTGTTTTTACACTGTAATGTCCARTATAATTTAAAGTGTAACAGACACGAGAATACATGTAGAATAGAAAAMCCCTATGTATGCAAGGCAATCCTGCAATACAACCTGTTGCCACAGGTTGAGATGAAAGCTGGAACTTTGGGTTAAAGGCTGTAAGAAGTGGAGAAGTGCCATTGTATGCTTGGTAAGGTGGCAGTGGAAAGTGATTGGATATGGAGTTGGAATGGGACAGCAGCAGACTGACWGCTTAAGTGAGATCATCATTGAAACGTTGATCTAGAACGCTCTCAAAATTTATTATATATATTCAGATGTTCTAAACTCTGAGGCTTCACCTTTCCTTCAGTGCAGGAAATRGGTTAGAAAAATTGTAAGTCTTTAAAACTGATAGGATTAAGAGTGAGAAAAGTCCTAGAAGATCACAACACACAGTGAAAGAGCCACTGAAGAATGATAGCGCACGAGTGACTTGAACAGGCTACATTTTGTCACTGCTGACTTCATGCTGGCAGGCATTGTTTGGTTACACTGAAGGGGTGTCTGTTTCCCTCCCTCCTTCCCTTAAATATTAGGCTTTAACAAAATTTTCAGGGAACAAAGTTCATCAGGAAAAGGCAATCTAATGAYGAATGTATATCTGAAATTATTTTACTTTTTTTTAAAGATTCTGATGGTGAAAGTRGAAGGCTGTTCTAAATATCCTAAGGGAATTGTAAAGCGTTCAGATGTGGAAAAATTCCTGCTAAAGAAGAGCAAGTTTCCAAAGATCTATATGTCACAATACTTCAAGCTTCTAGAAAAGTTTCAGATTGCTTTGCCATTAGGAGAGGACCAGCTGCTAATCCCAAGCAGGTAAGCAAAGAGTTAAACACACAAATGGCAGCCACAGAAATAGGTCAAAATAGAAACCTCCTGTGAGGMTAACTAGTTTCACTGATCATCAGAGCACTTTGATACATGAAAGCATGATCTACTCTACTCTGTGTACTACATTTTAGTAAATGCTTTCAGAAGAGACATGTTAAACTGATCTTGTAGCAGATGTTGGATCAGCATGGTGGGTAAATGGAAACTAAAAATGATAAAATATTTTATGAGGATATTTCTTTTAAAGTTACTGTGCTTCAAGACTACAACAAGGAGATTATAGTTTAGCTTCACACAGCAGTGTGCCARCATTACAGATATTTACTGCAATATCAAAGATAGCAACACATTTCTATAACCTATGTGCTTGAAGTGAGAACCACAGACAAGTTACACAGAGGCARTATCTCCTTGAAAAAGTCTAAATATTAAATGTGGTGACAAGAAAAGTGTTATGACTTTGAATATGGTATTTTTGTTTTATCTGAAGCAGTTTCTCTGCTTCTGTTACAGGTTTCCTTAATGTGTTCAGTAATGTTTATATTGCCAAACAGAGGGTGTTCATGGATGCACTGATTAAGGTTTCTATGTCCTTCAAAGCTCTGGCTTAGGAAGATTTTATCTGAATGTCTTCCTGCCTTATGAATGACTCCTTCCTCTCATATTTGCATTCAATATCTAATGATTRTTAGTGAGGTTCTGTTTGGTTTAAATTGCAGTCAGAACTTCACTTWGACACAAGCAAACAGAATAAACAAATACAATGTCTGTTACTTCCCTGTTGGTCTGAATCACKCATTCATTAAGAAAAAATGCATTTTAAATAAAAAATAAGAAATGTCATCAGTCAGCTCAGATACATTACATCATCAAATGMTGTCTTAATATTTTTATTCTTTCAGTTTGTCTGATCACAGACCTGTTATAGAGCTTCCCCACTGTGAAAATTCAGAAATTATCATCAGGCTTTATGAGATGCCATACTTTCCAATGGGATTTTGGTCCAGGCTGATCAACAGGTTGCTTGAGATATCTCCATACATGCTATCAGGAAGAGGTACAAATCTTTATCTTCAAAAGGAATACTGTACAAGTTTGCTTTGAATGCCAACACCTGCATATTAAAGCTTCAATCCTCAACATTGTTTTGCTTTAGTTAATTTCTGAACACTTCACCAATGTAAGAAGAAGATAGTGGTCATTTTTGTAACTTAGAATAATGCAGGAACRGATAGTGGCTGATCTTCACAGTGCTGTGCAAAAGAAGGTGAAGGTTGTAAGTGGTCCATTTATCTCATTCACATGCTAGAGACAGAGGAAATCCTTATGTTTATGCAATATTAGTATTTGCTTCCACAAAGAATACAGGAAGGGCGATGTCTTCCACACAGAAGTCTCAAAGCTTTTCTTTTATCCAAAGGAAGGGCTATGTTTTTATTTTTTTTCCAAGAATTCCATGCTTTCACATGCAAGTGCTCTAAAAATATCATCTGTAAATGCCTGCTGTTCTAGTATTCAAGTTTCTTCTGAGCATTAAATTCCAGTTGCATCCTGCTATTTYATGAGTGTGTGACAGGAAAAATTTAAATCACAGCTTTTTTACATATTTTGCCTGAGATATTCTATGCTTGAACCTGAATGTACCTAATTTCTGTAATGCCTACCTGCTGCATGAYTTACCATCTGATTAAATATTTATAGTTTGTGGCTATGCCTTATGCCTTACCTTACAAAGCTGACATACAGTTAGCTTTTGTGGGCCTATGCTGCCTRCAAGGTTGTAGCTTTTATTTTGTTTTTCACTTGGGTAAGTATAATCCTACAATCATAATTATATATTCAGAGTACCGTGAATTATTCTTGATATTTAAAAATTGACATTCATATTGGAGATCAGATTTTTAATCTAATTTTGTGTTTTCTAGAGCGAGCTCTTCGTCCTAACAGAATGTACTGGAGACAAGGCATCTACTTGAATTGGTCTCCTGAAGCTTATTGTCTAGTGGAGTCAGCGGTATTTGACAGCAATCCAGACAGTTTCTTGAAAATTACAGCACCTTCTTGCAGAAAAGGTTAATTATTYCTGAGCCTGAATTTTGCTCCAGGTTGATTGCAGCTTGGCATTTTGGTTTGTTGTGCTTTTGCCTTTGGAATGTAGAGTTTAACTTTGTAATTAACAGTATGGCAGATTGAGAGTCTGTAATTTCCCTCTTTTGGTTTCTTAAAGGGTGCATCCTTTTGGGGCAAGTTGTGGATCACATAGATTCTCTTATGGAAGAATGGTTTCCAGGTTTGTTGGAAATAGATGTATGTGGTGAAGGGGAAACACTGTTGAAGAAATGGGCTCTGTACAGCTTTCAAGATGGWGAAGAACACCAAAAAATATTACTTGATGACTTACTTAGGAAGGCTGAAGAAGGTACGTATTTATGCCATTTGAGGTATGTAGAGGTACACTTGTATATCAATATTGCATATTTACTATGCAACATCTTCTTTATAACATTTGTGTACTTCATGTTATTTAGGTGTTTTATTTCCATAAGAAATAATTACAGTATAAATCAAAAGCAACTTGTTTTTCTTATGTAAGAGCTGTCAAGTATATATAAGTACAGAATATGAGAAGATTGCATATACTCTGTAGTCATATAAAAACAAGTGATAGTGGAAAGAATAATTTTGTCGTAATATTGATAATGCAGCTTCAAACTTGGAACTGAATTCAGCACATAGTAAAACTAATACRTGATCTTTTGGTTGGATCATGTAGCAGAGTAATCTAAAAGACAATATTCAATATGGCATTCTATATACTAACAATGTTTTTTCATTTTACAGACAGAAAAATGATCTCTTGGTTAGTTTGTTGTTACATAGTGGCAATTTTTTCACATTTGATTGRTACATATATAGAACCTTGAAAATACTTAAACATGTAAGATCAAAGAATCTGAATGGCAAACCTAATTGTTGTGTATGTCTTTGTGCATATATATAAAAACACATGTATTAATCTAATTTTAGGCACATTGATCTTATGTATTTTCAGAGATCCTCATGCCTTTCATTGCTTGTTGAATGACGCTTCTATTTTTTAATTTTTTTTTAATTTTCTCATTTGTTTTGCTTAGGTGACCTTTTGGTAAATCCAGATCAACCAAGGCAGACCATTCCAATTGCTCAGATTGCTCCTGATCTGATATTGGCTGATTTGCCTAGAAATATTATGTTGAACAATGATGACTTGGAATTTGATGAAGCTCCTGAATTTCTCTTGGGTAAGTACTATTTGTAGGGTGGGTTTTTCTTATAGAGATTATTTAAACAATTCTATTGAAGTCACTTCTGCAACATATAAAAAGCATTTTAGAGATTTCTTTTCTGAAGAAATGTATTATTTTAAGGTATTCTGAATTTCAGATTACTGAGTTTTGAATTTTCCATTAACTTGTGCACTAGGACACTGATTTTATGTGTTTAGTTTACTGATCATRGAATAGGTAATCCATACATTTTTTAAATTTAACCCTTTCATTTTTTTTTCTTTTTTTTTGAGAAATGATTGTTATCCCTTTGTTTATATTGGTCTTTTCAATTTTATTGTTCAAAAGGTGAYGGTGGSTTTGGATCTGTGTACCGTGCATCCTAYGGTGGAGAAGAGGTTGCTGTAAAGATTTTCAATAAACATACTTCCCTCAGGCTCCTGAGACAAGTAAGAAATACTGCCCTTTTTTCTGTAGTGCTGCCCTTGGAATACCAGCCCTAGAGAAGAGCTTTAAAAGTTTAAATAAATTGCAAATCTTCACTCCAAAACATTCCTCAGTTTACTTCAGATGTAGAGTGATTATGCTATTTGCATTATTTTGTCTGATTTTACCATTTACAGGAGCTTGCAGTGCTTTGTCACCTCCACCACCCCAGTTTGGTRTCTTTGCTGGCTGCTGCAATCCGTCCCCGGATGCTGGTGATGGAATTAGCCCTCAAAGGATCTCTTGAYCGTTTGCTTCAACAAGACAATGCAAGTTTAACCAGAACACTTCAGCACAGGATAGCTCTACATGTGGCTGATGGCTTAAGGTAAATGTGACTTCTGCACTGCCATGAAAACAGGATATAGCTTCAAATACAATATGCAGTAAATGAAAAGCTTCTGTTCTCTCACATCCCAAGCAGAATATTTCCTGTGTCTTTGCCAGAAAAATGCTTGTGTTTTCATGGTTGATGAGCTGAAACCTAACATGTACTTTTGTTACCTGTTTTTTTTCCAGCTAATGAGTGATGCTCATATTAGAAGAGAAATTGCAAGACTCTGGGTGCAATTTCTGTGTGGGTGTTGATCTTGTACTGAAATGTCAAAGTAATTAATTTAGTGCATTTCTTTAGTTCTGAAAGTCCATGATGGACCAGRGGAGCTATTGCAGTGTGACTTTAAAATGACAAAACCTGCAGGGGGGCTTGGGATCAAAGAAGCTTAAGGTTCTAAGATGCATTTTGCAAACTATCAGTGACTCTTTGTATAAAACTTGATACTAAAATACTGCAATGTGAATAGTAAACAGTAAGTAGTAAATAGTAAATAGTATTTCAGAACAATTCTGAAGTTATTATCCAGAAAGGCTGTATCATGTTGGTGATGTTTAACATTTTTAACATAATATTTCATGTTTGAAAGCACAATTTACTGTTGTGGGAATAATGCACTCAGTGTGTAAACATAGATGCATCCCTGACTTATGAATGCTTTCAATAAATATTTTTTGCTTACTAGGTACCTGCATTCAGCAATGATCATCTACCGTGATTTAAAGCCTCACAATGTGYTGCTCTTTACCTTATATCCCAATTCAGCTGTTATTGCAAAAATAGCTGACTATGGCATTGCCCAGTATTGTTGCCGAATGGGAATAAAAACTTCTGAAGGCACACCAGGTATGGAAATATGCTTTGACTTAAAGTCCATTATGCCCAATAATAGCTAATATATTTTTATGTAGTCTGAAAGAAGTCACTCAAATCTATATTCTAGTCAAAATCACAAAAAGGAGTCTTAATCTATTACAAGTTGTGATGCCTCTTGGCCTTTCCTCCTGTTCATGTTTTAACACCTTTTAGAAGAATCAAGGAGTATTTTAAAGGTTTTAAAATAATTCATTATAATTTTTTGCTGTCTTGTTTTAATATGATTATTGTGATATTGAAATTACGCTGCTAAAATTTGTTGTTTTAATTTTTAGTAATATGTACAAGGTTCTTAATTTTTTTAAGGCAATAAATACCTGCACTGTTCCTGGACTTTAGAGAGAACATATTAGCATCCATTATAAAGCATTGAATAATTCAATCACTTTGAAAAGTATYTTTAGGTCTTTTAAATTGTGCTTCAGTGTGACTTCAATGTTAAATGGTAGACCTTGAATAAAGACTGCAGACTTGCCCCTGATTTTCAGCATTCATTGATAAAGTAATTACTGTATATTAAATGGTGCAGGAGTTCTGTAACTGATGTATTATCCCCTTCCTTTGTACTTACYGCTGATATTTTTGGAGATCTGCCAAATACAGGCTATTGCCAGCCCAGAAATAGTTTGGTGTTTTTGCTTGCACTTCCTGTGCCATTTTTATCAATAATTGTTTACTTTTAAAAGTATAAAAATGGCTTCATCTTGATAKGAAGCATAACTACTAATGAATGATTTATTTTTAGGATTTCGAGCTCCAGAGGTTGCCAGAGGAAATGTTATTTACAATCAGCAAGCTGATGTTTATTCATTTGGCTTGCTGCTTTATGACATTTTAACAGGAGGAGATAGAATAATGGAAGGCTTGAAGTTTCCAAATGAATTTGATGAACTAGCAATACAAGGAAAGTTACCAGGTATGACTTGTTTCTAAAAGTTTTAACAGTTGTCCTACCTCTTCCAAAAATTGGACCCCTTATGGGTTATGTTGTATCTTACAGTGATCAGGGAAAGAGACTAAATAATAGCAATTTTTAGAAGCTTCTCCTAATTTCATATGATCTTGAAATAGTGAGGAATAGACATATATTCAGAATCACATTGATTATCGTTCCACTGTAATTTCAATTTAGAAAGMATTTAGGTGTTTCACTTTGTAAAGAAAGRGAGGGTATGTATACTTGGAACTTCRTCCAGGGCCAGCTAAAAGGGGTGTTGCTGAAGGTTCTTTCTAGTACGTGTCTGGAGTCAACTGTGATACTTAATGACTGTGATAACGCACGTCGTGCATGAAAATAAAGACAATTCTAATTCTGTTCTTTGATTGAGATATATTACATTAAAATAYTCATTATTGAGAAGCTGTATGTCTTTAAATCTTTTTTAAAACCCTTGAATACTTAGAAAAATGTAACATTCTTCATATTCCAACTGCATTACAATACATAATTGTTGGCTGCTGGAAGATGGAACATACTATCAGGCTGGACATGATGTAATCATCTGGACAATGTAACTCAGTGTTAGACAACTCCTGCCAAAGTGTCAAGAGCTGTTGAATTTTTATTGCACTACAAGCTTCATGYTGGTGTTCTTATTTATGTTTCATTCCATCTGGGAAAGAGCAGCATCACTTAATCTGACATGACTTCTCCATTATGAGAGACAGAGAGTTCATGCATTTACTGCTCCTTCAGGAGACCAGTGCAGTTCTAAGCTTAGTTCCCACTCTCTTCTGAAGGGGATATCCCAGGAACTGATAACTGAGTGTTTCTTGAGGGCAGCTGTATTGACTGTATTAGGAGCCCTAYAAAATAATTGAAGTGTAAGTTTCTGGAGATAGTACAGTTCCTTCCACCTATGCACAT
The DNA here is from genome assembly GCF_030028575.1 of Malurus melanocephalus. Taxonomy (NCBI): domain Eukaryota; kingdom Metazoa; phylum Chordata; class Aves; order Passeriformes; family Maluridae; genus Malurus; species Malurus melanocephalus. The sequence continues at coordinate 159,354 of NW_026623350.1, read as the reverse complement.
GCTCATCWTTTATTTATTTCCACCAAAAGAGGGGCTGGCTGACCTGACAAGTAAACAGTGCCTGTCATTTGCTCCACTGAGTATGTTCATATACAGGTATTCATCACTGATGTTRCCTCTAAGGCAGGACTGGAATATGTGCTGTGGATTATGATGAACTAAAAGGAAATGCAATACAGACACCATTATTTATGAGTGATTTGTTCTTAGAGATTTCAGCACCTGTAATCATAAGATACATTTTCTAAGCAGTGAGTGGGAATTTAAACTTCCATATCTTGTAAATACTATATGGAGTCATTTGTCTAATTGCTATATGTTTTGTTGGAAATTCATCTGTATTCCATCTACTCTGCTTAAAYACWRAAGTATAAATGTGGTGAATAGTGTTCAYAGGAATTTGAAAGATTATTGACTGAAGTGACATACACTTGAATGGTCAGCATTAATCAAAACACAGCCCACATATATCTGCAATTCAGTCCCAGACTAGGGACATTAAAGAAAAGATAAAGGAAAATCCATTTGCTTTAACTGCTCTTAATTAAAAGGATTCTGGTTATAGCATTTCACGCTCTAGCATTTAATGGCAGATGAGCAATTCCAAGCTGTTCATGCTGACATTTTACCTAAGAATGTGGTATTTCTTACAGCAGCTTGGTAAGAAATTAGATGAATTCTTAAAATAAGAAGAAGGTTACTCAGAACTATGGTAAATGCTGGTTAAGAAGTTATCTAATTTTACATTCTAGATCCTGTCAAAGAATATGGGTGTGCCCCCTGGCCTGAAGTTGAAAATTTAATTAAAAAGTGTTTGAAGGAAAACCCTCAGGAACGGCCAACATCTTGCCAGGTATTAGTTAATGGGTTGTTTTTGG
>NW_026623350.1:152369-158361 GCF_030028575.1 Malurus melanocephalus | reverse complement strand
TTTTTTTTTTTTTTTTTTGAATGGAAACAGTCATGAAATATTGCCTGCTCTTGTCATCCAGAATAAACTGTTCCATTGACATCTACCAACCACTATTTCTAGCCTGCTTTTTTCCCCTGTGTTGCTGTGTAGCAATTGTAGAGAAACACAAGTTAGATTACTTCCTGGTCTTCACTAGAGCTATGCAAAAGAGTTCATTAAATAGTATCAGTGCAGTTACACATTGTTCCAAGCATGTGAGAGTGTGGAACTGAAGCCTGCTGTCTGTTGTCACACATTGCCTTATTACTGAAATTAAATGGGTGGCTTTTTCAAACATGCCYTAATCTCACCAGCTAGAGTTGCTCACTGCACACGGATTGCTCATTGATAGTCTCAGTATAAACAACCAGACCTGCTGAGACACTGTGTCCAAATTCATGAAATGTTGTTATCCACTGCTTATTATTTGTCACTATACAAGCCATTGTTGTCACCATGTGTGTGCTGTGGCTTTCTTTGTAGGTTTATGAGATCCTGAATTCTGCAGAGCTTATCTGTTTGATGAGGTATGTCTCAATACCCAGCACGTCTACAGCAGAGTGCATGGTGGCTGCCAATCAAAGCTGCAAGAAGGCAGGAGTCTGGATAGGCAATGGAAACACAGAAAAGGCACAGCTTTCATTTGTTAACCTAAATACAGATGGACATACTTGTGAGGTATGTGGAAAAGTTTTTTTCTGGCACCCAGATGTATTTCAGAAGAATTAATTGCATTTTAACAGCAGGATATTACTTCTGGAAAGCTAAGTTTTGAGAGAACAAAGATTGCTCATAAGTGAGTCATCATTGTRTCCATGAAATGAGGTAGAAAAGCAGGTGCTTTTTACTCTCTTCCTGCWATCCAGCCTGAACTTTCTCATAATACTGTCTTTCCACTACTGGATTACTTTCTTCCACTGAGATGGAAACTATTTCTAGCATGGAGGCCACAGAAAGGAGTAGTAATTAGGCAGCCCTTCATATCTCTACCTCCTCTAACAATCCAGGTAGTCTCTTAATTTCTCACTTCCCACAAATGYCATCTCCTTTTGCCATTTTGGTGATGCCCTCCAGCTCTTTTCATTTGATTTTTGTATGTTTCAGTCCTGTCCCTTCAGCAAAGGGGAAAGGTTTTATCCGGGCTTGATGTGCTGTGATAAATATGTGTGCCAAAACTGAGTGTGACTCATCATCAAAGTTGTTTAAGTTCTATTTCCATCTGCCATCTGATGTTGACCATCACACATCTGAATTGGTAGCTTTAGTATAAATTATAAATTGGATTGTTTTTTCTAAAAATAAAATGAGAAAAAGAAATATTAGGCCAGTACTTTCACTGTTAGCAATTAGTATTGCAACAGTTCCATTTGTTCAAATCTCTGACAGCTTTGAGACCTTGAATAGAATAGAGAGAATATCTTTTTTGTCAGCATTCAGCTGAGAGATGTTCCTGTGTCCTGTTTGAGGGGTCCTTTCCAGCACTTTGAAGATAGGTGGCACAGTTGATGATGTGTTCTGCTAACAGGGAAATTGGATTTCTTAAAGGAGAAGGTAGGCCAAGGGTCTGTCCAGAGTCCAGTAAGATTGTACTACATTTTTATCATCAGTAATTTACTAGCATTTAGCCTAATTGAAATCATGACCAAGTTGTTCTTCTTTTCGGATTCAGGATATTGCTGACAGTAAAATTATAAGTTTGGCCTTAGTGACTCTTCCTGCTGAGAAGGAAAACTGGATTGTGGCAGGAACCCAGTCTGGTTCTCTGTGGGCAGTTAACACAGAAGATGAAACAAGGCATCGTCTGCAGAAAATGTCAGATTCCATCACTTGTTTGTTCTGTAATTCTCTTTCAAAGCAAAGGTATAAATGAATTTTAAATATTTTGGGTTACATTTTGAAAATACTACTAAACAGAGGTGGTCAGAAAATGACATCTGTACATTTTGCAATTTTATTCAGACAACTGCTTAATTTGCCTGTGTTTCCAATTAATTTTGCCCTCAGTGTAACTGGGGACTACATTCCTGATCACAGATGTCTTGTTTGCTTTTAATGTTTAATTGAATACTTGAAATACTAGAGACATCTCATTTAAATTTTTCTTACCTGACAAAGGCACTTCTACAATCCATTATTATTTTATTTKATTTCAGCAAACAGAAGAATTTCTTCTTGGTAGGCACAGCTGATGGCAAACTAGCAGTTTTTGAAGACAGAGCTGTAAAGGTAGACTTGCTCTTTGTTGTCTCTTCTAAGTGCTATCAGTAATGTCTAAAGCTGCTTCCAAGAATAGCTTTATTTCATGCCACTTATTTTTTGATTGCTTTTCTAAAACTAAAATTAATTTTCTACTGCAGTCTGAGAGGAACTGCACATGTTTTGCAATAACTGCTGTAAACAGTGAAGAGGTGGAAAATTCCTTTGAAAGTCCTGGCAAACTGGCTAGAGACTGACATTAATGGATGTTGTTAAAAACATTCTAGCCGTTTTAATCTCCTTTATTTACTGCTGTAATCACTCCTATTTCTTCTCATTTAGTAAATTTTTGTAGAACATCTATATTCAAAAATAAAATATTGTATAGGTTTTCTGTAGGTCTAAGTTCTGCTCACAGAACAGATAAAAAATGTTAGGAGCTATTTATATCAGCTGGTACCTGAAGGTTTAGTTCTTGACCGTGTGCAGTTTAGAGCAGTTATGGAATTGCAGGACATTTCAGAACTAGATTATGGTCCAATCTTCAAAGACATGGATGTGACTTTCCAACCTGTTCCTGAATTGTGCCAGGGGCTGCAGAAAGTGTCAGTCCCTGCTSTGGCCTGTTTCTGCTCACAGGCTGTTTGCTGTGGGACATCTATAATGGGAATACAATGCTTTTCAGTCAGTAACATTCTGGAAATGTTCTGAACCATCAGAAAATCTGGATGTGTAAGTTTAATTCAGCAGGCTGGGTGGCCTTGTTTCAACAAGATTCTGAGTGTCTCAATCCTCGTTTCTAATGAAGAGTTTTCTCTTGCAGTGTAAGGGTGCTACACCTTTGAAGATACTGACTATAGGAAATGTTAGCACACCCCTGATGTGCTTAAATGAATCCTCATGCTTCTCTGAAAAAAATGTCATCTGGGGAGGCTGTGGAACAAAAATCATTGCCTTAAGCAGTGACTTCTCTGTTCAAAAGCTTATTGAAACAAAGACAAGTCAACTGTAAGTTTTTTTATTTTTTACATAATGTTACTTGGCTTGTTTGTTTTCATTAAATATTTCTGACAGCACTTTGATATAATGTCTTATTTKAGAGCTCGTTCTTTGAGTTTGTGTGTTTCTGTTCTTTTCCTTGATAATATAGATGGAGTATCAGTGAGTAGAGTTGAAAGTATTTGTTGCTCCTTTTAAACAAGGAAATACATTTTTTACTTCATAAAGGATTTATAAAGTCAATATCTATTCAGAAAATGTATAAATGCAACTGATCAGTTTTTCTCCTCCAGYTGCATTAGTCCAGGCCCTGTTTACTTTACTTAGAATTACACATACATATTTATCATAGTATTTGTCCTTCCATGTTTGTCAGTATGATATGTGTGCATATCTTTACCCTATATATATTTAATCACGTCTGATTGCTGGCTTCTCACTATTTAGAAATTACTGACTGAAGATTTGGGAGTGTTTGATTTAATTCTCACATGGACAAATCCTACTCTGAACTTAAAGGGAGGTTTTCCTGAGCAGGGAAAATAGTGTTTGATGAGAAAGATTTATTAATAGACTTTGAGCATTAATGTGCCTCCAAGGATGTAATCAGCCTAACTTGGCTACTGTGAGAATTTATCTCAAACTGTGGGAAGATTAAAGCAAAGCCTTTCAGTTGTATCTTAGCATAATTTGGTTTTAAGGCTGAATGATTCTGCAAGAGTCAAACTGATCCCACTCACAGTAGTCAAGTTTTTCTGCTAAATATTTTCTGTGTATCTAACTGGAGTTATTCTCTCTCTTCTAGGTTCTGTCATAATGCTTACAGTGATGCAAACATTATTTCAATAGCAATAGACAAATCCATCTACTTGGCAAAGAAAAACAGCCATTTTGTGGAAATTTGGGACAAGAAGACAGAAAAACTTTCAGAATTAATTGACTGTGCACATTTTCTGAAGTGAGTATTTTATTTCAGATTGTTGGCCTGGTGGGGAAGCTGAATATCAGATTGCCTTCTCCAGCATGGTACCCTAACCTGACAGAGGTAAGGGATTTGCCCATTTCATTGGGCATGTGGGGATTTCCTATCCTGTTTTTGGCCCAGAACTTCAGAATATTCCATGTAGAATCCCACTTTTTAAAGACCCTTACTATATTTCACTATTTCTGTATGATGTCAAGAAGAGACTTTTAGCTCAAGAAAGAAGTGAGTCTTTTGCTGTGCTTGAGGTGCTAATACTAATCCAGTTACTTCCTGCATCCCCTGAACAAGAATGGCTTCTCCCTCCAGTGCACAAATTCAGTAGGAAATCGGAGTTTTATTAACAGTGACAATTTTTTCATTTGCATTTAAAGTGTTCCTCTCCCTTAGCATGCCACATCCATTTCTTTTTATGGTGAGGTTAGAAGCAGGTGTAGGTGTGCTCTTCCCACTTTGCTGTGACATTAATCTCCTGCAGACTGGGAGAKAACAGAGAAGTATACCTGCCTCCTATTTAAAGGTCTTCTGAAGCAGACCAGCTGGCTCTTACAAGTCAAACAGTTTACATCCCAGTTTGTTTACTTGAGAATTTTGTGWGTTGTCTTGGTGAGCGATTGTTTAAAAGTCTGGTATTCAGAGAGTCATTTTAACAGTTGTAGAATAGGGTGCCACCAAATTCCAATATAAATTCTTTCCATACTTATAGGAACAAAGTGGAAAAATTAAGTAAGGAATCAAAACATAAACTGGCTTATTCTGGAAGAGTGAAGACAATTTGCCTGCAGAAAAACACAGCGCTGTGGATAGGGACAGGAGGAGGACATATCTTGCTGCTCGATTTATCAACGCGTCGTCCTGTACGAGTTATAGACAAGTTCTGTGATTCTGTTCGAGTCATGATAACAGCTCAGCTGGGTAAGTAAAACCATCAGGTGACAAGTACTTCAAAATCAGTGCTAAGTTTAGGTTTGCTCTGTCCTGTTTGTTATGGTGTTCCAGGAACAGATTAGCATTATACATGATTTGTTCATTCATTCTACTCCACTGCTGTCATCTCCCATCAGTGTCAGACTCTGGTGTTAGCTGAACACTAGCAGGCTGAATACGTGTGCCCACATAAAGCAGAAGCTCTTCTCTGTCTTGTCACTGGTCTGCACAGGAACACCCCGACCTTCACTTTATCCTTCACTTCATCAGCGGAGCTCTCACCATCCTCTGTCATGATCTTCTCTTAAGTGTTTCTGTGTTCTYTCTCCCTCTCAAGTACTATACTTCTGGCTTCTCTCTCTGTGGACCATGTTAGATTTTAGTAATTTTTCCTTCATTGCYTATTGCTTTGTTTTCTTCTCCCATCCTGATGTAGGAATGGTTCTTTTAGATTTGGGTCACAGGCAGATCACAGCAGAGCTGGGAAAGTGCCACRCACCTGGACTTGGGGTGTGGGCTTGTACAGATGTGCTGTTCCTGTCATCAGGGACAGTTGTAGGCAAACAGGATTTGCAGGGTTTCAGTGGTGACCACGAACAGCCAGAGGAATGTAGCTGAATAAGGGGCATCCCTTTGCCATTGAAACTTTCTTCACCTGTACACTGTGCTGCATCTTTCCCAAATGTAATAAAGGCCATATCAACTCAAGTTCATGGTACTGCAGTGGTCAATACATTCAAAATACACATTTACTTCAAAAATTACTTTGTGGTACAACATGTGGATTCCCATCACTTTCCACTGTGTTTTGGAAAAAAACTCTGGAGTTTCCCTGTCAGTGTTACTTAAAGTGTGCTTGCTGTCAGA
>NW_026623350.1:116433-152159 GCF_030028575.1 Malurus melanocephalus | reverse complement strand
GCCTTTGCCTGAAACAGCAAGTGTGTACAGTCTGTTCAATCCTCAGCTGTTAATTATGCCAGATATAGCACAGCATTTTCCATCCATCTAGTCCTGATAGTTAAAATGTTAGTATTATAAAGGGACATTTTATTTTTAGCATTTTGTAAAGAATAGTTGCTATGAAAACATCATAATTTTTGCCTTACTGCTGTCATTGATAGGGAAAATGTATTGTAGAGAATAGTGTAATTCAAAAAGCCTTGAGGCTCAGTCACCTCAACATTTTTAATCAAAATTTTATTTATAGAATAATTAATATTATGGAGAAAGAGTTTAGCTGCATTTGCACAAATCTCAAGAGCRGCAAATAAGATTGATATATGCAGTTTGATGTGTACTTTTTTCTTTTGATCATCTTTTCACAGCAATTATTTATAAGGGCTGGGGTTTTTTTCCCAAATTCAAGGACTTGGTTTCTGCTGGAATCCATGAAAACAGCACTGAGGCTGCTGAGCAGTTCTTCAACAGTACYACATTTCTTATGTGAAATAAGAGAAGATAGAGGGAAATATTTTTGTATGAAAGTTTTATTTAARGTTAAAACATAATATCAATCACAGGTAAATATTTCACAAAAAAAGAGATTGCCAGACTTTGAGATGTTAATTTTATCTTTACTTCATATATGAATATGGAAATACAATGTAATTTTCCAATTCTGTCATCTAACAGGTTGATGTTTAATAGACATGAGACTTACCATAGAGAATAATTTRGATGTAAATCTGTAGTTCATTTTGCAAGTGCAAATTTAGATTTCAATATAGTAAGACAGGACCCAAGTCTAAATAAGAAACATTATACTTAAGTTCCAATCACTTTTGTAAGGAGTATGAGTAGGACTGGCTGCAGAAAAAAATTAGAAGTGATGAAAAATCTGAGTATGGAGGATGTGTGTGGGAAGCCTCAYCTACCATAACCAGATTTACATCACTCTCAGAGAAAAACACAATGCTGACCTCCTTGGGGCAGGAAAAACGTCTCTCTATCTTGCAGAGATACTGGGGGCCCACTAGAAGAACTTCCAAATTGCAGCCATACTGCAGTTTATTTATACCCCAGAAACTGCTCCTCTCCTYCTCTTTTCCCTGGGGCTGTAAGACTCCATGTATGAAGCGATGTGAGGTGCAGTGYTGCAGCTGGGGTGTCTGCACAGTGGGGGCTGTTCCTTCCTTGGCCTCATCTGTGACCCAGGGATATAGGCTGGGTCCTGTGTTCCTCTGCCAGCTTAAAGCCAAGGATTCTCCACCCTCATTGTGCTGCCARTAGGAACAGGGAGCTGCTGTGGCAGGAGAACATGACAGCTTCTGTCTATCTTTGCAATACATTTATAGACATGTCTTGTTGGAAATAAGCAGGAAGTTGATTTCGAAAYACTGGCACATTCCGTTTATGCCTTTGTGATCCAACCACTCCTGTCTTCCTGGTCTTTTTTTTCCCTTATTCAGTAGGCACCTTCTTATGATGTATCCCCTATTTCCACTTCCCACCCACATGCCATCATGATTTTAAAACTTTTCGTTCATAATTTTTACTCAGTTTTTGTCATATCTATTTGATTTGTCTTTTTCGTAACTGAACCGGTTACTAGTGTGTTCTGCCGTGCACTGGGACCTCACTTGCAGCCTGCCCTTTTGCTGTGACATCTGTTTGCTGTGACTCTACCACCTCTGCCTGTGCTATATAATAGGGTGCTTTGTTCTTGGGCTTGTTCAGCAGGCTGGTTGGCTGATCCCGTGCTTGTGCCTTGGAACCCTGAGAAACCCTGACATTAAATGGAGAWGTGACCTACATTGTCTTAATGTCTGAGCTTTTCATGGTTAATGATTTTGAATAAAGGGTCCGTTTGATTGAACTCTGCTTTCTGTCCTCTTAGTGCCTTGCTGTCATTTACTCTTTCTGTCCCTRAGTTATAAAAGTCACATTAAAATTAACATTTTATTTCTTTGAAAAAGGGAATCTCAAGAATGTGGTCCTTGTTTTGGGATATTGCTATAAAAGTGACACCGAAGACAACAAATATCACAAAGGTACCTGAACAATGTTTTATGAATTTGTATTATTAGTGGAATAGACATTATTGTGCTTGACTACTCACTGAGAGTGAAGAGTTGATGACCATCATTTGACATAATTTTATTGAAACACTGTTATTAAATAGTTTTTTTCTTTTCCATATTTGCATTCAGACAAACTAAAAGTAACTTCCAAAAGTGGATCTGAGGAGGACACTGTTTGAAGAATAAAATACAGCTTGTTGGGRACTTGTATTTGGAGAGTAAATGTCATTGTCTAATTAGAGAATGTATCAAATGGATTTCCAGAGGTGTCTGTGCTAGGTCAGGAATCCTCAATGTTTTCATGAGTGATGTGGATGAAAGAACAGTGWATGTGCTCTTCAGATTTGTAGACAAATCACAGCTAAGACAGGCTTACTGGAGGGCAGGATTAGAATTCAAAGTGACCCTGACAAATAGAACAAATGGTCTGGAAGGAAATAGGATACAATTCTGTAAGGACAAATTCAAGAGCTTTTATCTGTATAGGAATGATCCATTGTACCAGCATGAGGAAATGATCAGCTTAAACAGCAGTGCTGCAGAGAAAGGGTCAGAATCGATTGGAGGCTGCTTATGAGGCAGCAATGGCACATGGGTGCAGAAGAGGCAAATGCCACTCTCATGCCATGAAAGTGATGTCWGTAAGACATGAGCTAATTCTTACACTCTGCTCTGTGCCAATGTGGCCTTTGCTGGAGGAGGCTAACCATTTGGAATATTGCTGAATGATTCCTAATAGTCCAGAGGAGAGAAATGCAACCTGTGGGGAAATGTTGCAGGATGTTAAATTGGTTAATGTAAATAACAAAGGACATGATAACAGGCTTCAAATATGTAAATGAAAAGGAAGAGAATAAAGACTTCAACATATTCCCTGTTGGTAGGATAAGTACTAACCAGTTTCTGTTATAGCAAGGGGCAGACATCAGTAAAAGCTTCCTGATAATTAGAATAGYAAAGTACTGGAAGACAGAAAATCTTCATCTATGGATTTTTCTAACAGTTACAGTTGATACTTTGATTAATGCCCTTCTTCACCTTTATCTCATCCCAGTTTCAGTGACTTCTAGAAATATGGCAATGATAGTATAAAGTTAAAGAGGGCAAATGTAGATGAGCTGACTGAAATGAGTAAACTTTAGAACACTGGGGTTTATATTATGGTATTCCCCAATTCCTGTTGCCATAAGAACATRTATTATCTTTTTAGCATTTTTATTTTATTTAAGAGTGCCATTAATTATAGAGAGGAATCAGATACTCCAAAATCCTTGGGGCCTTCTTTTGTGAGCCCCAACTCATGCAAGTTCTTAATTGTCCCTATTCCTCTAAAAACAGTGGAAATTCTTCAATGATAAAGAGGTGATTGCATGAATGGAGATTGAAGAAGTGACCTTTTCTCAGTATATTCACTAGCTTATAAAATCAATTTTTATTTTACATTGAATGGGTTTCGAGTCTCAAAAGCATTTAGGGTATATCTGCTTGGGAAGACAGAGATGAAATTTCAGCAGTCACCTCAGTATTAGCGTTAGCTTTAGCTCAGGTCAGTACTTCATGGCCCACAGGCACCGGAAATGGTTTTTAAGTGCTTTTAAATGGGATACTCTAAATTTAGGAACTGGAATCCAAATCATTGTGCAAGTACAAACAACTTGTACCCCATAACTGCATCACCTCACACGTGAAGTGGAATGTAACTTGTCTTCTGGGTCCTAAGGATCGTGTTTCATTGGGCGAATTTATGAGTAATTGAAAATAAGCAGATTAGCAAAACCATTTATAATTATGCAATAATTCATCTTTGTTGCAATTTTCAAATTTTCTTATTTTTCCCTAGAGTTACAATCCTGCGTATCAGTGTGGGACATTAACCTGCCCCATGAAGTGCAAAACCTGAAAAAACACATAGAAATGAGACAGGAATTAGCAGAAAAAATGAAGAGCTTTTCTTTGRACTGAAAAGTCACCGTGCAAGTGCCATTTTCTTTTCTAGTCTTCCATCCTAACATGCTGTGCAATATTTACAACTTCTTGTTGTTTTTAAACTAAATCAGAAAGAAAATTACCATGAGTACTGGTAGGATACTAAGAAGAAGGAAGTTATTTGTAATATTTAAAAGGACAGAAAACTGTTGAGAATTTCTTATTCTAAAATGTTATTATGCATCTGTTGTTTACCTGTGAAGTTCTGCTCTCTGCARCTATGGCTCAACTTCAGTATAACATTGTTCATCCAATTTTTGATCCCAGTTAAACTGGGAATAAGCCAGGAGATTATAAGTGGCTCTAATTTACTTCATTATCTCTACTGAGCTGATGCTCTAATAAGAAGCAAAATTTAAGCCTCTGTGTGTTTACTGCAGTTTGCATGTATGAGTTTGCTCTTAYGATTCATAGTTTAGTAATGTCAGGGTTCATGACCCTATGAAAAAACATCGTMTTTTATCTAACAGCAGTGTTTAAAAGAATACATAATGACTACAYTGCTCTTTGAAAACAACAGGCAGAATTGTCTGTATTTCTTTCATGAATAATTGACTATTTTTTCATTATGACCGGGAAACACCCCATTGTGCTACAATAACAAAATAGCTCTGAATTAAACACACCGAGAGGCTTCCACATGTGGGGTGTCCTCTTGCAGTGCTGCAGTCTGCCTGCTCCTAGGAGATGCAGTCACACCACTGGGAACGCTGCCAGTCATGTAGATCTCTTGTACAGCTCTCTTGGAAGAGAGAAAAAAAAGCACAGGGTGAATGCCCTGATCTAAATGCTGCTACGACTTGCTCTTAGTCCAACTTGCTTGTTTGCTTACCTCAGTCAAAAAAAAGGGCACTTCCACTTTGATTTTTCTAACATGCAAAGTTTCCATTAACTCATTCTTGTTTGAATTTATATTGTTATTTTGGGAGAGAATCAAGGGAACCTTGAGGAATGTAAGAATTGGCTGCTTCTTCCAAATTTGTTTCCACACATTGTCATTCAAGAGACATCTTTTGCTGCTCTCTGGCTGTAAATCCAAGCTGCTGCTTACAGCCCACACTGCTGTGGGCTTCCCTGCTCTAAGGAAGTGCCTTATTTCTGTCCAGCTGAAGACAAATGTCATTCTCCTTTCTTTGGATACCGGAAGAATCCACAAGGTGTTCCCAAAATCTCAAGGAGTAGAGTATCCAGAGCCATTCCTGAGTCTATGGAGATGAACAAGGTTGAGCAACCAAAGAGTTCTCAGTTTTTTGTGGTTTTTTTTTTTTTTTTTTTTTTTTTTGAGAAAATTTTATATTGGGATAACAGCATTTCTTGTGTCCAATTCTAGCATTGTTCTATTATTTTCTGCCAGTTGTGGAGTGCATACTCAGGATTCCTTTCAGATATGCATCCCAGTTTTTATGTATTCTTATAATGTGTACTGAGAAGAATTTGCTATTTATATCAGATTTTATAACTCAGAAAATATCTATTATCTTAGAATGAATATTGTTTTTTTAAAGAAAAGAATTTATGCATTGTGATTAAGTTTATTTGTAAGTAATTTTGAAATGTAAGCCTTAAACATTTTTATTAAAACTGTGCTATATTGTTTTTTTAAAAGAAAAGAATATATGCATTGTGATTAAGTTTATTTGTAAGTAATTTTGAAATGTAAGCCTTAAACATTTTTATTAAAACTGTGCTTTGTTAATAATCTACTTTCTCATCATTGAATTTTCAAGTAGGAGCTTTTCTGTGCAGCTTTTGTGGCATTTAATTCCTTCAGGATGATGCAAAATCCTGTTTTTGTAGGTGTTATTGACACAGTTGCATTCCCACTTGTGCTGTGTTTCGTAGTGCTTGAGCCCTTTTCCCTTGCCCTGTTTGTCTTCTTATGGGTGTTCCTACGGCCTCCCCCAGAGACAGAAGGTGTCCTGTAAGAAGCACTGTCCCTGAGGTCATTCCTTACCTCTCCAKACTCAGGATAACACTGATCCATAGACTGAATTGGTTCATGTACTCAGTATTACAGGGAGGGCAAAGAACAAAAAAAAACAGCAGTGAAAGGAGACTCAGGAGTCATTGCAAACCTGACTCAACTGGCCACTGTTGGTTTATACRTGGTGGGAGAGAAAACTGGAAAATTGTGTCATGGTGGTAACCCACAGGGGCTGCTTAACAATACAGCACTCACTCACACAGAGCACGGGGACCCTGCTGCTCATTCACCAAATACTTTTTAGTACTGCAAAAAAAAATATTTAAAGAAGATCTTGTGTTGGTGCTTCTTGTTAGAAGTGCTCAGGGACTGGCATCCCCTCCCCAGCTGGTATCTGCCACCAAGGGCAGGAACAGCACCATTGAAACCTGTACTGCAAGGAAACCTGTTCCCAGAAATCTCTGTACTGGCAAACTAAAAGGAAAGAGGAAAAAACAAATCCATGACTTCGTGTCCACTTTGGTTTTAGTGGAGMTGTTTGAAAACCAGTGGAAGCTGATCACATAAGAGGACAAGCTCTATCAGGTGTAGTTTCTTGCCTTCTTACAATAACATCCAGTACCTGAAAACAGATAACCCTCACTTCAGAGAAAAGCCTGTTTGCTCATGGGAAACAAGCATGTGGTGTGGTGTGGTGTGGTGTGACTGAACACCAGAGCTGGGGCAGGCAATCAACCCCATGTTCCTCAGTGCAGCTAAAGGGTGCTGGAGTTTAAACCTAAAGAGAAGGAGATTGGACATATGCAGAGAGYTGAATGCTTGACTGGATACTCTTGKGGKTTTTTTAATGTATCCTTCYCCTCCTGTGCTACTGACTTTAATTAGAGTAATTCTTCTTTATTCGTTGCTTGYTCTGACAAATTACATACGCAGATTCATCTGCTCATTAACTTTAACCTCATTTCTTTTACAAGCAGGTCTTGGTCAATCCCACTGTAAACAAGCTCACAGCCTGATTTAATGCACTTTGTTATTATATCCTGGCATTCCACTTACTCTGAAATCTCATACTGCCTCTAGTGTCCCATACAATTACCCTATTACTTCTTTATGCACCAGTTTGGGGCGAAACTGAGACACGTAAGGAAAGAGTGAGAATGAGATCTTTTAGATGTGGCTTAATCCCCAAAAGTGTCTTTACTAACACTTACTAACAGCAGCAAGCAAGACAAATAATCCATTTTATAATGAACACTTTAGATACCAGACATGAGAATGTAGTAAGGGAAAATAATGAGTCTCAGTGAATGAAGGAAAGACAGTGACAGCYATATTTTTCTATTAGTCATTCAAGTAGAAATGCATATGAACAATTCTTCTCACACTCTGGTTTTTGTCATTAATTTTTAAAAAATCTGGAAACAGCACCCCTTRTCTGCCTTAAGAGAATAAAATTTTCTGATCAGAACTAGCAAGTGCTCTGCTATTTGTCTCTCAATTCGTTCTTCAGCCATATTATGAACTCATTCCAGGACTATACTGACCTGCACATTCTCTTACATAAAGTCTTCTTGATGGTCTTTGAACAGGTATAACTCATTGGCTGCCAGCATACCGTTTTGGTAACTTTTCCAATTTTTTTTCTGTTAGGTAGGCATGTGTCTTTGCAACAATTAGGTTATAAATACAGAGTAGCATAATCACATGAAAATGGAGAATCATATTTAGTGCATATCTATATTTTAAAATTCTTTTTTTTTTGAGAGGAAGAAACCACAAGGTGTATTAATKATCTTTCTATTAGCAAAGGGAAACCTCATGTAGCAAAAATTTGGAAGTGTGCCCAAGTGAAACTTCTAACCGCTTCAGGAATGCTCTTTGCTGTASCTGTGAGGGGTGCAGGCACTGTAAGAACAGATGTGCCTTGAGCTTTAGGCACCTCAGCAAGACTCATCAGTACTTACACTGGTTCTTGCTCAATTATGTAGCAGAATTACAAGAATTATCAAATCGTGATACACCTTTTTCCCATGCAGTCACTGACGTGTACCTACATTTTATACGGGTTGTTTGAACTGAGCAGAAAACTGGAATTTTTTTTAAGTTACTAAAAATAACGATACACTAATAGATGTATTTTAAAAGCAGCTTTTTTAAGCTATCCCAATATGATTCTAGTAAAAAYATGATGAAAGTCAAAAAGCAAGCAAAGGCATTTTCTTTTTCCYCCTTCTACGTTGCTTTGCCTTTCCTGCAGTCAGAGGTTTAAATGCTGCAGTCTGTCCCTACAAAGGCTGTCACTAATTAGTGAGAGGAGACTTAAAAATCAGTRCGCTGTCTCTGGCGTACGTGATTATTTACTTCACTTCCACCACAGCTCATTAGTGTCTCTGCCCTGAAAAGTTAAAGCGGCAGAAAAAGGGGAAAGAAATTAACATCTGCTGAGACCATTCCAGTGTTTTGCCTTTTCTGAAACACTTTTTCCGTGCTTTTCCCGTCTTGGCATTGTCTCCTGGCGGTATAGCTGCGCCCGGGAGAGGGGCAGGCTCTGCTGGGGCGCTGTGACACCGCTGCCATTAAACCGAGAAGCAATGAAACCATTTTGCAGGAAACAGAGAGGGGAGAGAAAAGCAGGAGAGGGGAGAGACAGAGAGAGAGAGGGAGAGAAATAGATAACAAGTAGAAGCTGGCAGCGTCAGTGCTCAGCAGCCGAGCAGCAGCCCCGCTTTGGTGCTGCCGGTGCCGCCCCGGGGATCCCCTCAGGGCTCTCCCCAGCAGCGATGTCAGGATAGAAAACGTGGCCAAACCGTGCCCGGTGCTCAGGGATGCTCCCTCAGGGAGCGAGCAGGCTGGAATCTCCTCCCGCGACATGGGGCCGCATCCCAGGAGCTTCCAGCCTGTCCAGTGCCGACAGCCTCCGAAACCCCGGCCAAGGGCTCCCTGTCAGCGGCACCCAGGCCCGGCGGGCCCGCAGCGCCTCGCCCCGGCAGCCCTGTTCAACGGGGCTGCAAAAGGGACAAACTCTTCCCGGTGAGCTCTCTTTCTAAGTGAAGGATGACCCAYAGTCAGTCCCAGCAGGAAAGGGGAGGCCCCGGGTCAGCCCCACCAGTGACGGGGTGAGGCAGTGCCTCAGCTCGCAGGGTCAGAGCTCCAGCATCGCCTCCTCCTGCACAGGACAGTGGTGCCTGCGGACACAGCCCAGGCCATGTGGCGACTGACCCCTGTGGCAGCAAGGAAACACCTGCTGCTTTTCACTATAAATACACTAACGTGAGGTCGGTGATTCTCAGTTCTGTTTCTTTCTTGCCACGACATCTCTGCAATTGCCTTGAAAACATCTGTTTTTTGTGGAGATACAAGAAACATCCACCCCCGCCACCACCTGCCAGGCTCCTGGGCTCCGCAATTTGGACTTTAATTTAACTGAGTTCAGGCTGAGGCTCAGAAATGTCAACTGCACACCAGTATCCTCAGAGGTCACAATAAATAAATACTAAAAAAGCAGCAGAACTGCTCTCAGACCTATGAGCTCTTGGATGAGCAGCAGCAGAAGCTGCAGCTCGCCACACAGAGGGTGGGTTCTGATGCTGTTGATGGGGGACAAAGTCTGTCTGCTCTCTGGTGGTGATATTGGCCATATAAAAGCAATATTTCCTTTCTCCACGAGCCTTCACACACTGCTACAGTGACAACTCTTTTGCATTAGTCAAGCACCATCAGGTTCAGGCAAAACTCAAAGGATGCTGTTRAACTGCAAATACATAAGTAAAGGTTTAATGAGCTTCCTATTATTCCAAAGTTCAAAATTTGCAAAATGCATTTCTAACCTTCAAGGAGCGGTTGCCACTAGAGCCCACACTCCTGGCTGAAGCAGAGCACTTGATGCATGGAGAGCCAGAAGCTCAGGCCACCCTGCCCTGTGCAGTGGCCCAGCTCAGTTTAAATGCCATGGTTGTGCACAGTCACTTTTAATAACCAACCACCAGCCAGRGAACCAAGCATTGGTAAACACTAATTTTCAAATATCATCCATGAGTCAAAACTCAGTTCCCCCTGCTATTTTTGTTTCTTTTCCAAAATAGTCCTATGTGCTGATCACTCTGCAACTAAAAACTCTTATGGCAAAACATGCTCTCACCTTGTAATTTCGGGAAAATTTGCAAGYGAAAAAAAACCAACCCCAAACCCATTCAGTTCCATTTTTATGGCTATTACASCTAAACCCAGGAAGAGACACAAACAGCTGGGCTCTGCAGAGGCTCAGAAGCAGCTGGTGCAGAGCAACTGGTCTGGCTGAAAGAGTCTGAAATCTGCTTTGCTGGAGCTGAGGATGGAAGTGGGGCAGGATAGCACAGGGCCCAGTTCAGAGGAGCGTCTGGGGTAGCTCCTTTCCATGACTGTGCAGGCAGACATGGGCAAGGCAGCCTGGATGGAGAGGCTCTGCCCATCCTGAGCCTACCCAACATCGGCTTGCCAGGTCTCTTGCCCCCAGACCACACCGGAGTCCTCCTGACCCCAAGCTAGTCTGGCTTTCTGTTTTTCAGAAATCAAATTACTGGTCCTGAGACTTTGAATATTTATATATATATATATACACAAAACAAAACTGCAAAACCGAGCCACAATGAGATTTTTCTTKAATTCTGGCATGGGGAAGCCCCACGGAGATGCATGTTCTCAGACCATGCCTTCAGCTCTCTCCCAGCAGAGGCTGCACCATCCAGCCTTGAAGGTTCCTGTTTTGATGAATTCATGCACCAGCTCTCAGAAAACTCCTCTGCAAGGCAGGGAAAGGTGACACTGCCTTTCTCCTGGGCCAGCAGCAACCAGAAATGCTTTGGAACAGACACTAAGCACTGGCAGAAGGAAAAGATGAAGTACTTCACATCTTTTGACTAAGCCAGGTGAAATGCATGCCAGTGCTGTAGCAATGTGTGCAAGGGYAGACTGGACAGACCGATAGCATCAAACCCTTGCCAGCGCAAAAACATCAACAGGCAAAGTCCCTTAAGGCTTCTTGAAGCATTAAATACTAAACTTGAACTTTATATGCGGGCATGGACGTTTTCTCTAACCTACAGGACCAGTGCCAAGGCCAGATACTAGACACAATTTGCATTCCCTGAGCATTGGTAGAAAAAAGAAGTGTCTTTACAAGAAGTAACTTTGCACCAATCTGAGTAAGCAAGGCATAAATAAACCCCCACCTTCTGGGGTGCCTTTTAAAAACAGAGAGATCTTTGCAAGTATCCCCAAATGAGCTGTTCTTATTTGCCATCTTTGCAGAAGAAAGCTGTGCCACTTGGCTACCTCTGAAGAAAAAGAGCAGAGCTTTAGTATCATCAGTGCCACTGGAGATGTGACAAGGCAATTACATCCTCCTGCTTCAGGGTCACTGCATCATTATATAAGACACCCTTAGCAACAGATCTTCTCACAGAGGACTTGATAGCAAAAGGACAAAGCAACAGCTGCCTCCCTGACCTTGGTTTGTCTGTTCTGTTAATCACAGCTGCATTTATACACCAAATATAATCTGCCTCTGACTGTTCCTAAGCAACTGCACCCTCTACTTAGGGCTCAATTTGTCAAATCAGACCCTGAAAAGCTTAAAGAGACCTTGCACAGGGCAAGAGGGAAAGTTGTTGCCTAGTTCCTGCAGGACTGATTCCATCAGCATGTCCTTGTCCTGCCATGGACCAGCCCAAACAGCCACCCCAGGCAGAGCCAGCAGCTGCAGAGAAAGGCCAAGCACCACACCCGCAGTACAGGTCCCCACCACAGAACTTTTGAGATGRAAAGAGCTGAATTTTCTTTCAAATTACTTACCTATTTCTAGGATGACAATTTCAGGGGAAAGCAACTTGTGTTTGCTTTTTTAGAGAAAGCCTGCTACATCTGTTAAGCCAATCCCTCTTCAGCTAAAGACAATGATTTCTTTCCCAACTCTCTACTAGCAAGAGCTCCAAAACATCTGCTAGAAAAGTCAGGGGAAAGAATGAAGAGAGCCTGTMGTAGGGAAATTTCCATTCATTTACTCACTTCACTGCCTTCTTGTGGTGTGTCCTGCAGTAGGCACCAGTGCACAAACCAGAAAAGGTGGTAAGGAAGTCAGTACCACAAGGAACAGTGGCATCCACGACAGCCTGACTTCCACAGCCTCCCCATCASACTGCCCACCCACACCCACCACAGCCCCTCACACATAACTCAAGAGCACCCACACTCATCTAGAAGCACCATTATTATAAGTTACATTAATTTACCCTTCTCTCAGCTCGTGATCAAGCTTTCCCCCAAAACTCTCTCACAGCTGCAGATTTTGATMAGAGTCAGTCTCTGCCCTGACAGTTCACTTTGAAAGTGTTGCCTTGTTCACCAGAGCAGGTACCTGCCCGAACAGCCTCCCTGCCCACTGAAACCTTCTGGTGTACAATAAAACAGCAACTGCCCTTACTGAGGGACTCCTGCAAGGTCAGGGCTGGCTACTGTCTTGCCTTTTCCTTTCTCTAATCAGAAATATTCTGTGAAATACACCCAAGAACAGAGTAGTGAAGTGCCCATTGCAACTCAGAGATTTTACAGCAACTTCTTGTCAATGCTGTGTGATTCTGGCTCTCAGGTGACATGGCCAAAGTTGGTCTGTTCTGTTAAAAATCCAGATCGGTATTTCCCTTGAGCCATAAAACCAACACAGTCACCTGAGTRACATCATTCCCATCCCCTCCGCATTCTTGGGGCTGGCACTGGTTTTCCAGTGTTTTCACAACACTGGGGTGAGGTSCCCCCTCACCCTGGCACAGCACCCCAGGTCTCAGAGGCAGGCACACTGTCCAGGGTCTGCTAACGTGGCCTCTCCCTGCGGGAGCAAGGCAGCAGTGGGGCACAACCCAAACCACGCTGGCTGCGAGAGGGGTTTTTCCCAGACAGCCACTCATCTGCAAATGGTGTGTTATGAACACACCTTATGAAGGATAAAACTGTCTTCCCCGGTGCTCTCTCTCATCACCATCGTGTAAGAGCCAAGGATAAAAAWACATCATTCGGACCATCTTTCCTAACCCAAAATATGGTAATTWCACCTGCTATCCCCCTTTCAGAAAACACACATCACATTAACATCTGAGTTTCTGTTTCCCTTGGGACACCCATTCATTTTTCCATTTCATTTTTCCATCCTACACTCACTTTTGAACAATACAAATAAATGTGATCAAAAACAGTCCCTGCAATAAACTATTATTTCCTCCAGGACACCCCTGCTCATGCTGGTTAAGGTGCTGACAACACAYAGCACGAGGGTCAGCAGTACCACTCCAACTACCAAACCTGATGTGGAGAAAGCAAACAACACRGGGTCAACTGATCCTGCGCTCACCCTGCAATGCAGCACCTCACATCTGCAARTTGATCCCAAATTTTCTTCCATTAGCAACCAGCCTTCACACAAGCTTTTTTTAGATAAAACAACATGAATATGCCACACAAGATTTAAGACACACCAAACCGCTTGGCTCTTTTATGTGAGAATAGAAAATAACATTTAAAAGTTCTGGTACAAAGTCAACTGAGATCAGTCTCTCCCACCAGTACAGTCTGTTCCAGGCAGATAAGAAACAAGTGTTAGGAAAAGCCCAAAGCAGAACCAATCTGAGTGGAAGTAGGAAAGAAACCTCAGAAGGAAATGCTGAAGAGAAACGGGAACCAAAGAGTTTCTCAAGTYGCTGGAGTTTTAATCAGTTAAAAAAACAAAGCACAAAAGAGAAAACCCCAAACCTGGCTGTCATCCCCAAGAATGTGGCTTCCTTGAACTTTTTCGTCAATACCCAAATTCAACAAAAGTCTTTCCTTACTTCCCACATTTTATTTACTTTTTCACTTCTTTTTAGGAAGCCCTTTGCTTTGCATAGCAAATCAGCAGTGTTATTAATACTAACGCTCATCAAAAAAGTCCAAGTGTCCTGTAAAGTACATTAACAGAAGTCAGCAAAATCTGACAAAGCCACAGAGATTTTTATTTTTCTGTTATTAGTCCTCCTAATTATAATATTCATTTCATGGTGAGTAAGGCCAGGACCAGCATCATCTGCTAACATATTATTAAATCAGTTTTGCTGAGAAGGAATCATATTAATAATTTCTTACACTGGTGGARTAACTGTCCAACCACAGGTGTACACCAGTCATTCAACAGTAACATCATGTTCAGTTTCTCAAAGCACCATTTCTATTAATAACATTCTTTCTCAGTAGCATATTTACAATATGATATTGCTCTCTTCATTTAATTTACAAAAGCCTTCATGAACAGCAAGGATTAGTTCTGCAGATCCTGTCTCATCACTTGCCTGCAGCAATATGATTCAAATTCCCTGAAGTAACCTACTACCAACTCCATACTCCCTGCCTGGCCTAGTGGACCTCCCAAATGCCCTGAACTGGCAGTTTCTTGCCCCCTTCTCCCTTCTCCCATCCATTTTCAGGATGTGGATGCTCCCAGGGCTCCCAACTAGTAGCACAGGTACAACAAAGATTCCATCAAAACAATTTCTTAAGAAAGAGGCATACAAAGATTTCCTGATTTTTTTTTTACTAGGGAGTCTTGCCTTTTATCAAAACTACAGTCAAATGCTGTAGTTAAAGGGCTTCTTATTCCAAGTCCAAATGCTGTGCACACTGGAGAACATTCTCAGAGTCCTTGGGCACTTCCATACCAATGCCAAAAGTGATATTCTCGCTGCTGGCACTGGGGCTGTGTGGAAATCCTGAGAACTCCTCTGCTCCACAGAGGGTTTCTTACACTAAGGAATGGTGGGGACTGCAGAAAGGCAGTGGCTGTGACAAACATCATGGCTTGGGCTCCACCTTACTCCCCAAGTTCTMTCTTATTCCCCTCTTCTTCCGGATTTTCTAGGATCTCTCCCCACTTACATGAAAGGCATCTTAGCCCTCAGCCCCGGCATTATAAAAGAATAAAAACTCCCAATCCCTAATTTGCATACTTAAGAGAAACCCYAGCCCTGTTGCTGTCCCTCTGTGCCTGCTGCCAGTCCTTCCACACATCCCACTTGTACTTTTTTTCTTCTTGGGGCCTGTAGCCTTTCCAGGCATCAAGATGCTTCAGTGGTCACAGCAGCCACCACAAAGACGTTCAGCTCAACCATGAATACTGTATTGGCAGCAACAATCCTTCACTCTCCAGAAGATCATCCACCTCATAGGTCTCTCAATTTCCTATGTCTCCATGTGCACTAAGAAAGACAAAAAATTACACAAACTGTTTTGTTGGAGAGGCTTTTTTTGTAAAGGCTTCATTTTTTCGCTGCCCATCAGCACTGTCTCGGCATATTGCACAATGTTTTTTTTATTATAAAAAAGTCTGTATCAGGCAGAAGAAAGACAATTTTCTCAGGAGGCTAATGTGTACTGTTGTCTGTAATTGGAGGTAAGTGGTTGCTTGTGTGGCCATCAGGAAGTGGGACCTAGTGAAAACAAAAGCAAGGTGTTATCAGTGGCTTGACCAGAAACAGAACCTCCACCCTCCCTTCTCAAAAACACAATCTTCTTTATTCTTAAGCATTTCCTTGACGCCTTCTATTTGGCCTCTCATATAAAAATTACATAAATTTGGTTGCCTTCCTTCCTYTCTCCCCACTCACATAACCTTACCAGCTGGCAAAATTCACCCAAATTTGAGAGAAAGGCAGAGGTCTCAAAGCCTATCTACAGGCTTAAATGGKAAAAATAAAAGTAATATAAAATCAAGTAGGCAATTCTATTATAGCCTAATGAAGGGAAAGGTGAAGGCTCAGCTCTTTCACAGTGCTTGGCAGTGGCCTGCAGAGCAATAGGGAGCACACCACAGAACCCCTGCAGCGCCTCTTCTTCACTGTGCAAGCCAAGCAAAAGGATTTATGAAACCAAAACCAGGACAGGGAGACCGATCAGGCCTGGGAAAACAAGTAATTTTTGGAGCAATATGAAAATAAAAAGAATATAGTAAGGACAAWGAAGGGAATGTAGGACATCTGAGAGACTCAGCTTAATTCTGTTTGTTAGAGAACTCTTCGCTTCTTTACATTTCAAGTTTTCCAACTATTTTTACAAGCCGTTGAATATCTGCTAACATGCACGTCAAGGGGAGGGTTTATTGCAAATATCCTGAGTTCTCCTGGGACCAAGTCCCAAAGCTGTCCTTATCATTTATCCTCAGCTGTATCACTTAGAGAAATATTTAGAGGAAATTTTCCTTACCGATGTGGATCTGTAAGAGCCCAGCCTGAAACGGCAAAAAATAATTTCTGCTACAAATCTTCCAAAGCCGTGTAAAATTCCTGCAACATCAAACAAGATTTAAAATGTCACAAGTAGTAAAAATGTATTATTTATGCAAGCATTACAACAAAGCTATACGACACAGTGCAGTAAACCCATATATAAAACACTGAAAAATTAACATTAAAAAAAAGGAAATACCAAGGTCAGGGTAGGGGAGAATTCTAACATTCTGCAATGCACTGAGAACAGCAAAGCTACCAAGTAAATATAATTCTCTCTGCCAGATTTCATGTGTGAAAATACATTCTGTGGGACAGAAATACCTACTTTGAAAAGCACCTCTTAGTTTGAAGTCTCTTTACAGCCAAAGAAAGAAATAACTTGTAATCCAGATACTGTATTATKTCTTGACCAGTAGGTGAATTGTGCCTTTTCAACTTAAGTTTATTTACTTTGATGAAGCAAATCCGGCAGTACATTGACAAGGAAATCTTCCAGATTACTTCAGAGGGAAATTTTATCTCAACTTTTGCAATTTTATCTCAAATTACGATTTACTGGATTTTGCCACTGAATTACTGGATCCCAACCATAGGTAATACACAGAACATCAGTGTGTGTGTGCACATATACATGGATATCTATAGATCTATAGACAAATATAGCCTTGCTCTTCCAGAAGTAAATAAACTATGCTATGCTAAAGTTACCAAAAAGGAAACAACACACCCTCAGAACACCAGAAATGCCATACTGGGAACCAAAACTGAGTCATTATAATGGCACATTTCAACGCACACAAATGAGCTCCTTGTCTTAAACCTACTAAGAGAATTCCCCTGTAATTTATCCATAGCAATAACCATGATAAAAAAATCATTCTGATAGAACTTAAGAGGCAAAGCACTGATAATCACCTGTAGTTGAAAAAATTCCCCCAATAATGCCACAGAGCCTCACTAAGAACTGCCAAAAAGGCATGTGTTCTTCTGTCACTGTCACCATAAGTGAACTGATGTCGTATTTCATGAATATTCCTGACACCCCATGGCTGCCAGCTGCATGGTTAATTACTCTTTCCTGAAAGAAAAGACAGAAACATTTCTTAGTCATACTTATCATTAGTCACAAGAAAACCAGTCTTACAAGATGTGATGACAAAGAGTTATTTAATCAGAGTTGGCAACGAGCAGAAGACTAGGGAATGTCAAGGTAACTTTCATCAGTACCTTTTGAAAGTCAAACATCATGAAGTAAAAATTTACTTTAATTTTACTTCCCTGATCATTGSTCTGCTGTGCTGCATTATCAGTATTCACTATTGTGCTTTGGTACTAGTCTCTCAAGACTTACTCACATCGTCCTTTGAACAAGGATTTTGATATCTGGATTGGTGTTGGTACCTGAGGGTAAAGCCATAGTCTCAGCTTAGCCTGTGAACTCGGGAGTGCACTGGTGAAACACTTGCCACTGCTTTTCCTACTTTATCAGCTACTATGAACCACTTCACTCAGAGTGAGGCATTCACGAGATTTAAGTTGTTGAACAGCCTTACCAACGACAGAAGCCCCACAGGCTGTACAAAAATCACAGAGTATCAGGTTGGAGGGTACCTCAAGAAATATCTGGTCCAACCTTTCTTGGCATAAGCCTCTTTTCAAACTTTTATCAGACATATCAGACAACAGTCACACAGCAAGAAATATACCTCAATAAATAAATAAAAACCTCAAACTCACTATGACTACTAGGCACCTCAGTAGTCCTAATCTAAGAAATTTCTAGTTTCTTCTCATTTGCCCAAATTCTCAAATCAAAAGACACCAAAGAGTGGCTGCTACAAATACCTACTTTTAAAAAAAGGTTTCAGGAGAAAATACCTCAACTAAATCTTAAGCTTCTTTAAAAAGTTTGCTGTCAGTTTGTTGTCAGTGAAACATGCTGATAAATGTACTGCCAGGTAAAGTGTGGCTGAAAATATRTAAGTACAGCAGAAAAGAATGTAAGAGATTGAAGACAAACTAAGCTACTGAGAAGACAAGCTAAAGGTGAATTAAATATTTGTAAAGCTACAGACTAGGTTACAGACCTAAAACCTAGAGGATTTCACCACCACGAGCACTACTAGCAATCCAATGAAGTAGAAATTGTTGTCTATCATTAATTCTAATATCAGACTCYAGATCTACAGATGCAAAACATTAATAGAAGAAGTTTGCATGTGTCACCAAGCACATATATATAATATATATATTTCCATCGCTACTRTATGACTTACAGATAGATCTAGCATACTGTAATGTTCTACAAAGAGTCACTTCATGYTAGAGGACTTTTCAAAACCATGGTACAACCATTTTCACATTTGAACTTTTGTTATGAAGTTTTTTATCTCCATGTTTTTTTCTTACTTCTACTTACCCTTTCTGTCACTGAAAATTGATGAGTTTCTGCTGAAATTTTATATGTATGGAGTTTGGTTGGCACAACTGTGATAAAATACTGGAACATCTGATTGTCTAGAAGGAGAAAAAAAAATCTTACTGTTGGATCAAGAACAGAGTCAAAGGCCATCTGAGATATTGTTCAATAAATCAAACAAACAATAAATCAGCTAAGCCATTTGCACTAGGGACACTCTTCAAAGAATGCCAGCATTGCCAAAACTACTTCTGCACCATCTGCACAAGGTTAGTTTCCATGGAAAAGACATATGTCCCATTTACACTCAGGAATTTACATTTTACTCATGTAATATGATTAGATGATTAATGAAAAGACTCATTAATGTCAGACTACTCAAAGCTTCAAATAAAATGCACAGAGTTTTCCAGGGCACTAGAACAAGTTTCACACTGTCACATGTTTCACGATATATACAGATCTCATAGTGGTCTGAATAAATTTTAGTCACTGAATTGCATCTGCAGTGCTGGAAGCCTTTCTAAACTTGTTACAGCTTTTCTCTCGATTAGACTTCTAGAGAATTCTTCTAGAGCCATCAGCATGCTCATGCATTTGACTGCTCTTCTTTGTCCAATTCCCAATAGACTCAAGCAATTTATTTCAACTACACTAACCCGTCCTGGCTGTAACAACCAAGCAGCTGACTTGCTTTGAAACAACAGCAGCTGTAGAAGGTTCTTGTGTTCACTCTCCCAGGGAATGCCAGTGATGGGATGAGGCAGGTTACTACTCTCCTTTATTTATACGTGAGGAAACAAAGTGCTACAGAAACCCATCCTCTAGTAATCTCACAAAACACACTGTGGAAGGGACAACTCAAAAACAGGAATAGAATCCAAGATTCCTGGTGTTATTTTCTAAACCAAATCAGACTTAATTTCCCCGTTCTGACAACAATCAGATCTATGATTGTCCTCTGTAACATACTGCTGCAATATGCTCGGACATAGTGTCACTCCAACATAACACAAACCTGGAAAAAACCGAAAATCACCTTCAGGGAAACAGCACAGAACAGTGATGCAGATATTAGAAATGCCCTTTTAAGATGTCACATAGATAACTGAACAGGGCATTGCACTACCAAATTTAGCCTGACATGCTGCTTGTCAATCACAATATTCACAAAAAATTATAATATTTTATATGTAGCTATTGGGAAACTCTAGAAAGCCAGATGCATTTTTCAACACACAACACTTACGATCTGATGCAATTTTTTCTGTTCCATCCAATGGATTAATAATTCCTGGAATAAGCTCTCCAAATGACAAATGATCTATTCTATGGGAGAAGTTATAGGCTGAAAAACAATATAGAGAAATTAAGCATTTTTAAACTATGATATTCTGTACTTAGAGAAAAAGATGCACCCATTTGTGACWCTGAAATATTCTAATTAATGCATTTACCAAAAACTACTGTACATATCACTGGATCTACCCATGCTTCAAAGAACACTCAAATCCAAAATATTTAACAAAGTTAAATTTCTCTAGAAAAGAGCTTCTAAACCAAATTATTAGTATATTTCAATCAATGATGAARCTGAACATAGTTTTATAACAAGGAATTTCTAGTTAGCCAATTATTCTACAGTTCATGTTCTTGTAAGCAATTGAATTAAAAAGGCTAAAATTTCATAAATCAAATTTACAGGGGAAGTATAAGGCAGTTTCCAAGTTACTTCACTGCCTATTTTGCAGCTACTTTAGACCAATAAAATTATTAAAATTATTTTAACATAAATTCATGGGCAGACATTTGGAGGTTTAACCAACTATAACTGGTTTAATCTAGCTCATTTTTCACATTAAGCCACCTTTGCCTCACATAAATAAGACAGCAACACACATTTTAATACCTGGACTCATAACCCAAAAATTAAGTTTYTAAGGACAAAGAAACATTTAACCTTTTAAAAAGATCTCAGGGAAACAGGTAGTTTGGACTGAAATACAGGAATTTTATATGGTGTCTATGTTACAACAGAGTATATCTGAGATTCCAGTGTTATCATTACCACAGAAGCAACCTAAAGTTAATCGTAATAGTCTTAAATGTATGAAARTAAATTGTTACTGAGTCAGATCATTGCAAAGAATATCTTCACTATTTTTTGCAATGCAATTGCACAACTAGAATATTTTTAAAACAGCAATCTAACATGAACTAAGAAACAGCTGTCTGACTGAAATGATACATGCTGGTATGGAGATGACAGAAGGAACTTACACTCATGGCTTACAAGGGCTGCCAAGTGTGCATGGCCTCGAGGGTGTGGTATTGCCCTAAAGAAAGCAATAAATGTTTTATGAATCCACACAGAATTAGGTAGAAAAATTATCTTTCTTCCTCTGCTTCAATAAATACTTTATAAAATATGACTATATACACATATGTATAACATACCATATCTATAACACATATTTAAACATATGTATGTGTGTTTTAGAAACTGATGTCTATTATGTATATCTATATAAAACCCAAATAAGAYATTTTTATTACTGTCAGGTACAGGCAGACTGAACAGTAAGGTCATGAATCTTGGACTCATAAAAACCTCTTACACAAAATAAGTATTTTGCATTTTTAGAAATATCAAAACCACATCAAGTCACTGTGCTTTTGGAAGAGTCACCAAGTCCTACTACATGAAAAGCTGCAGAACTGCTCAAGTGACTAACAAAAATTTGACCCTATTTGTTCTRCCAGTAAACAAGTTAACTGCACTCTGTTTTTGCTCTCTGATAAAGCAATTTTCAAGAGTTTCTATCYTGTAAAACACTGAAATTCATAACAACTACATTGCATGCAGTAATGCACTTCATGTTTTAAGCAATTCATTAAGAAAATTAAGTGATCAAGAAAAGATAGGTATTACATGGAAAAAAAATAGCAAGCATGAGTACATAAAGTAAATAAAGAGTAAATAAAACTCTGTCATTAACTGAGGTGTAAAAAACCACACATTTAACTACATACATGCACTATACAGAACTTGGAAGTCAAGGAATTTTTTTATTTTCAGGAATGAACAGAACATACTTGCCCACAGTTATGTGAAAGTTCCCTGCCACTTTATTGACATAGAGATGACCGTGAATTCTGCATGCATCTGGAGACTGTAATGGATTATCTTCCCTGTTTAAATAAAAACAACATTGAGAGTACCTGAGAATATTCACTGTCTAGCAGAAATAACAGCAGTAGTTAGATCGCTTTTTCCTAGCATAAACATACAGCATTATCATTTACCTGGCCATATTGTATTCTTCTGGAATTGTAACAGAGACGGTGGAAGCAGGGCAAACTAGTAAAGGTCAGTTTGATGAAACCAATAAGCTTTCATTCATACTTGTGTTTAGAGATCTGGCCTACAAATTGGTTTACAATATCTGAATATGTGAACAGAAAACATATCTGCCCCAGGRATTTTTATTTTCTCACTCCTTTCTACCAAAAATGGCTCCATGAGAAAATTTTAGTGCTACAATGAACAGAACCAAATACATTTTGGTCACATTAACAACACTGTAGCAAGAAGAGCTTTCAACATTTATTTTTTATAAAAGCTGCCATTYCCCACTTGTGCCCTGATGTCCACAACTCAGAATGCATTTCCAAATCTGCTCTTAGAGGAAGATGACAGTAACATTTTTTTAAACACTTTTCAAACATAAATACCATTTMAAATACTGCACTAACAAGCAACACAGAGGCAAGAAGGACTTAATTAATTAAAAGACATCAAAAAAAAGAGTTTTTTGAGCCATCTTCAGGCCTGCCTTACGAAGAAACAATGTATTTGGTCCCTCAAACAGGGAGATTACAATACAGAAAGTGTGTATAGCAGTTTTTTTTGTTTTATTTAGTATTTTTTGTTTGGTGCTGTTTCTGTTTTTAAGCGAATAGAATTTCAGCTTTCATGAAGAAAGTGTTTTCCCCTGGGGGGGAAAAATAAAATCACACAGCACTTAGATTCAGCAGACTGAACATTCTATGCACTAATCTCTCCACATCTGTGGGTAGCTGGAATTAACAGAAAGCTTTCTCCACACAACCTTAACAGCACTATCTTAGACACAGAAATTTACTAACGAAACACATTTCTATTCAAAGGGTGATTCTTTTAAAACTATGAAGACATAGCTAATAGCAGCACWAGTTTTAAAAGTTGGATAGAAAGAGAGTTTAAAAAAAAAGAGTCTTGTTTAGTATGGCTCTGGCATTACTAATTACTATTAAGAAGGAAGCATCAAACCAAATGGAATAAAAAGGTATGTGCATATATTTACTTTTGTGTCTGTATTAGAGACRTATACATATGTGTAAGCATGCACAYGAAACCTGGAAACCTTCTCCAGGCTGGAAATCCCAGAGGTTTTCATAAAACAGCTCTCCAAAGCAAGTATCAAGTATACTATTTTTAAATTCATTACAAAGCAGTAAGATCTTTTCTTACAATCTTGTCTTCTGGGAGTGGGGCAGAATCATGACCACAATAAAATGTTAAGTCTAATTAACACGGTTGGAAGAGAAGGGAATAATGACACAAAATCTCAGGTTTTCTTACCGTGGTGGCAGTGCTGTAGAACCACTTTTAAATGCACTTTTGAATATCACATCTTGAAGAGAATGTTCTTCCTGCAGCCTACTCTGAATTAGTTGCAGCATCCTAAAGATTAGAGACAAGTGTGAAGCATGCAACAGTAAAACAAAATTTAGCTTCACAATTAACTACTGGCTTCAACTGGACGTGCCAAATCAGGAAGTTAACAAAGTTGATGACAATATTAAAGCACTACATTAAACTTTGGGATTAGTATTTTATACAGAATTTAAAGCTCAAGTGTTCACAGCAGTGTGTTACCAAAACTAGCAAGATCCCCAAATAAACTTCAGTTCTATTGCAAGACTATCAGTATAGTGGGCACACACAGCTTGTGTCATTTGAGTTAAAGGAAAGACTCAATTCATTTGTTTTTGCAAGAATGTGCCAATTTGTTACTATGGCTCAGCTCTGACATTTAAATGTCTGTTTTACACATTTGATCCCRTAATTTTTAGCTTGTGCTACCAAACTTCATTTGGAAACCTAAGTTGAGTAAGTCCACATATAYTGGTTTGAAACTCTATGACCCCATTCATGAGGTAAGTCCAATGCCAATTTCCTTTTTCCATAAGAGAGATAAAGTAACTTAGTATCTTTGTGTAGGTTCGAATTCTTAAATAACATGCAGGAGCTGTTAGACCAAAGACATAGTTGTGTCATGTAGCTCTGGTGTACTTCAAAGCCACTTCTAGTACAAATAATACACACCATAAACATGCATCTCAGTGCTTTACCTTTGCAATTCTTTTTGTTGTGGGGTGAGCTCAAATACTACCTGAAACAAAAATAACACATCTAATAAAACAGATAGGAAGCATCCTTTGCATAAAACACAGGAGAGAACTGGGGTGTGGGAATAGAGTTAAAACCAATTTCACACTTCAGTAGGAGTTTTCTCACTTGGTACCATAGACCAGTTTATGAAAAGACTTTGCAGTTTAAATAATACATTTTGTGTTCAAGTATAAAAATGTCTGTCCCTTCCCACCCAAAATTGCAGAAGAGCAATCCTGAAAGACAAGGGGTCAGGTGCAGATTTTTTATTTCTAGGCTCATTCCACATGAAGCACTAAAGACCAGCTACCTGACCTGCTATACTTCATCAGCATGAGAGGATCACCAGTAACATCTGCTAGCCAAATTCAAATCTAAGGACTGGCTAATATGAATGTACTCAAGAATTCAACTGCAGTTAATGCTCAAATGTACCCAGAAGCTATGATCAAAAGAGATCAACAACAGAATGTTTCTCTAAGAGGTTGGTGGGAAAAAAAACCCACAAGCAAGCAAACCATCCCCTTAGTGCTTCATATGAAGAGGAATTCAATTTTTAAATAAAAAGATAAGAATAAACTTACTGATTCATAGATTAACCCATCTGCAGAGGCGACCATTGTTTCTGCTAAATCCAGAACATCAGCCCCCACATCTATTTTAAACAGGAAGAAATATTAAGTGACACAGATAATCAAAGACAAACAAAAAAAAAATCAAGTTGAAAAGAAGTTTCACAGCACAGTGGTAAACTTCAGTATAGGCTATCATTCTTTCAACCTATTTAACCTAGTATGAGCTGATGGACACTGACCAAAAACTCTTCAGATATGCAGTATTTTCTCACTGATGTAACACCTACAAAGTGAGAACTTGTATGAACAATACATACTAACTTTCTAGGATCTGCTATGCATAAATATTTCCTCCTGGTTTACAAGCACTGAGTAGAGATCAAAACTAGTCAAAAGAGAGGATAAAGTTTTATTTTCAAAAACAAACAAAAAACAGTGATATGCCATACAATTTAGTTAAGGTTTAAGCTACCTAAAAAAGTGAATCCTGAAAATTTGCTTACATTCCTGGTAGCAGTATTCTCTCAGTCCAGGACAAGCAAGACCACACACAATGGTTCATTAACTAAATGATGTCAAAATAATAAGTATTGCCTTTAATTAGGAAGGCATCGCTTTTATATTTATGAAGGGAATGAAATTACATGATGGTCTCAGTGCCATTAAACAGTAGAGCGGCTCAATATATCCCAAGCTCATAAATAAATAGAAATTGTTACAAATTCCTGCTGCTGAAGTTGTGTCTCACAATGAGCTTTTAGAATATTTCAGCTAGAGAGAGACTGGAATAACAGATCCTGCTCCTGCTGACAGACAAAGCAAGGGTCTGCAAGACGTGAATGAGATGGCACAGATATTCTTCTTCACGTTTCTTACCAATTCTTTCAATGAGTCATATGCCATCAAGATCATTACAAGCCATTAAGATCAGAAGAAATGACACTGGTAAAGTATTTCGAAAAATATTCAATTATATTGTGAGCAAGTGTGTTCTCTGAAGGGACTTTAAAGTGTTTAAAATATTTCATATATGGAATACTTACATTGACACCTCATGGCAACTGTAATATCAATATTGATCCTTAATTTACTGGAAAGAAAAAAAAAGGCAAAAACCATTCAGTAAGATTGAATAAAAGTATCAAAGAGACACACTGCTAAAAATCTCAGACTACTTGCAGGAACACAGTTGAGTACCAAAATTTATACCAATAAATATAAAGCTGTTTAAAACTTGGGTGAAACAACATGGATTTTTAGAGCACATTAAAGCACTTGTAACTTAACAGATAACTTCCATCACACCAAAGTCTGATTGTGTGGCATTCCCCAACATTCAGGACATTTCCTATTGGCTTTCATGTTAGTTTCACAAAAGTCATTTGAACTGTAAGGAACAACCRCCCTCACTCTAGTCCCAGGGTTCTATTCTCAGGGAACTTCCTCTGGGACTTAGCTGACCACAAGCAAATCACATAAGCAAGGCTCAACTTGGGGTCAGACAGGGTCAGCAAAGAGGAGAAAAGCAGTTAAAATTATACCAGTCTCCATGGTACAAATTGTGAAGAACCCAAGGCTGAGTGATTAGCCCACAATCAAACTGGGGAATCTGTAACAGGACATATCCCAAATCCTGAACAGTCTCTTAACTGATGGACTACCCTTCCTGTGTGATAGCTTCACTGGGGATATAACCTACTTTAGTAAAGACCTAAATGTGAAACTCCCAGCTGTCTGAATGAATTTACTATCGCTTGAGTTTTTGATGCATCTCATTTAAATTTTCGTATCATTTTTTGCATTACAGAAACCTTGGTTATTTCTGATGTGCAAGACATCCAATTAATATATGTATCTTTAGCTTGTTACCACAGCAACTACTCAAACAGCTTTTAAAGTTATTTCAGTTCTAGACACAAGACATTTAAAGGTGTTCAGGGCACAAAATCTGCATTAACTTCACAGGGACTCATGGGTGCCTGACTAYCTCTGGAAGCAAGGCAAACACAGTCCAGCCAGGCACATGAAACCATCAGCAAACATATCTTAAGAGGGGCTGTAACTGGAGACAAAATCAGTGGCAACCTCTAGACAACACAGTCAAAGTTCTGAGAGCTTCAGGTTCACCTACAGCAGCACAAAGTATAACATACTAACGGTATGAAGTAGAGAAAGCCCTGTACCAGTGTGGGGGGTTTATCTAGCTGATGTGGAATTACATCTTGCAATGTTCTCTGAGTTGTTAGCAAATAATTCCTAAAGGAGCTCCTTCAATAGCAAACCTATACTATTTTGACTTCTTCATTGTGGAAATCTCAGTTTATCTTCTTCATAGATTACATGAAAGAAAAGGCCCCAAATCAATCAACAGAAGAAAAATCCAAGTCCCTGCAGTATTTAATTTTTAATTTCAATTATAAGTTGCTTTCAAGTCACATGAACATTTCAACTGTATTCTTTCCTGAAATGCACGCAACTAACATTTAAAAAATAATAATAATAACAAATAATGTTACCTAGTAAAATCCTTGTCTACTTCATATTCATATTTCATCCACGTGTCTCGGTACACCATGAACTCCATTATAGTCAAGAAAGCTATTGTTGTAAATGCTATCAGAGAAACTGGTCAGAGAAAAAAAAAAGAAATTCAGACTGTGAGAAATATTATTCAGACATATAAGCAGAACAAAATTCTAACAATTCCAGAAGTTGAGTATTAAAACTACAACACTGATATCTTTGATCTATAAATCCAAAAGCTGTTCTTAGAAACCTGCTTTCATATTGACAGTATTTGTTTTTACAGGAGTGGAAAAGAGTAAGTCCTACCTGTGCATCAAGAAAATACTTTTCAAGTACAGTCAAACAGTGGAACAATTAGGAAGCTGTGAAATCCCTGTACGGAAAATTTAAGAACAGGCTATATCTTCCTCCACATATAAAACACACACAAATCACTTTCAGGGATGGTCTAGGAAAACTCAACCCAAACTTCAAGCATAAAAGAAGGTAATGCACACTGAAGTCCCTTCAAGTATCCACTTGTCTACAACTTTTTATAACAATTTTTTAATATCAAGTTTTAGACTCAAGGAGCTAGCAAATAAGAGAAATAATCTGCATTATATTGCTTGTGTATAGCTGCATAGTCATGACTCCCACCCCAATATCTCAATTCTCCCTCTGGTAACAAGCAACAGGCAGTATCCATTCTACCAATCAGAACTTACTTGAAATTATTTTTAGGATGAAAACTAATTGGTATATTTTAGTGGTGCCTCATCTCAAAAGCAGCCTACTCATCACACTTGCAAAGTTGTACAATGCTCCATCCTGCTGCACAGAAACATGGTACAAATGCACAGAAGCACCTGCTGTGCCCCTTTTATTAAATCATGGCTTTTGCAAGCTTGAAAACACTTCAGTCACGGAGCACAGTAGCAATTTGTACAGTTTATTGGCACTGTAGCCTTTTAAATTTGCATTCTATGAAGTATTTATTTTGCATTCAGTGGAATACCTCTTTGGAATCCATGAAGGGCAACTTGAGAAAAAACCAAGATCATAGCTGATAGGTTTCAACTCATTACACAGTGGTCCATAAGCCAGAAGTGGAAACAGAGAATAAAGGAACTGTCCTTGGGGATCAGGAAATAAGCTATTGACTGCTGCATCGACAAGCAACGTTTCCAGTTCTAGCTTTCAGCTGACACTATGGAACAATCATATATATGAAGCACTTCATGCCAACTGCACTAATCAATTAAATATTCTGGCTCTCAATTTCCTTTTGGAGCCAAGGCCAGTCTCACCCTGGCTATGAAACAGGAAAGCTGGAGCCATATTGGCTATCCAGAGCCACACAAACACAACTCRAGTCACAGCTGCTTTCTGGGTAATTCTGAGCAAAGGTATGTGTGGATCTGAACAGGAAAGTAAAGTCTTGTTGAATTTTCTTTTCTGAAGGCCCTCCCAGCCCCTGAGCTGGAGTCTTAGCCTGTTTTACAATGGGTTTGAAGGCAGTGAAAGTCAGAGAATAGAGTCTTGGTATGTTTTGGATCCCTATCACACCAAAAAGTAAGCCTGACACTTTAATCCTGAATGAAACAGGAATACTATATTCAGTTTTCAAAACGGCACAGAAAAAGACAATCCTATATTGTCATTTATAAGGTTACTGGGGAAAAAAATCCAAAGAGCGTTAAAGTAACTGGTGTTGAGAAAATCCTTAAGGCACCATTCACCAAAGCGAAGTTCTCATGAAGGATGCTGCTATATTACAAAAAAGGATTTTTTTAAGCTGTTGGTAGTTTTATGCAAATTACAACATAGAAACAATTCACTTGTTTTCTCAGGAACTGGAACTAATATTAGCAAAGAGTTATTTAAACACTTCTCAGACATTATTTTATACACAATAATCCTTTAATTATTAACAGTGCCCTTGAGGAAAACTAGCAAAGTAATATAGATCCTTCTGATATTTACTTGTACACAAGTGCCATAACAACATCAAAGGCTTATCTGTACGTTGCAATTGCTTCTTGAACTTTTTATTCAACTGCGTTTCAGGCACAATCACACATGAGAGAGATTTCTGCGCTCCATTTCTAAGTGCCAGCAGTTTCCTATCTGCAAATAATTCCAGTAGCCCAAGAGATGAAGTCCCTATGTCCAGATCAAGCTACGTCTAACTCAGCTCAACTTTAATACACAATTTTATAGTCAGATACATAAAGAAAGGTCTTTTTTACAGCTACAGTTTTTTTCAGAGAAGCTCAAGGGACTAATAAGGATAGTACAAGCAAATGTCCTGGATTAAAGTGCTTAGCTCTTCAAAGGGCTTTCCTTACTCTTAAAATCAAGTACACCTTCAAGAGAAAAGCTTTAGAAAGCTGCCCTTCATCCTGATGCTCAACTTATCTACCTCTGGAGAATATTTTTCTTCTTCTGCAAAAGMATAGTGTTGAATCTCACCATCATTTCTGCTCACGTTCATTCAGTCTCACCCAGAAACTTGACACCAAGAAAATAGCTCAGTGAGACAACAAWTGAGAAAGTTTTATTACAGCCTGGGCACAGTGCACTTCCAGTTACAACTGGTTAAAATTTTTACAGTGAACCTTTACATTGGGTTGAGTCTCACCAGCTTTATAAAAAAATCTCTCTTTAGACGAGTGATGGATGCATCTGTTTGGATAAGATACTATGTTTTTACTTGAAGGGGATGAGCTCTGTCAGTCCACCAAACAATTCAAGAAACCAAATTTGGCAAGTCTCAAGTGAATGCAGATGCCTGTCTTCCTCATGCTGAAATTTCTATCAATATCAGATTCTCAACAAGGCCTACCTGTGCCTCCACTCGCTGAAGTCTCCACATAGCTTTCAGGAACCTTTGGAAACGCATCCAATTCTTTCATCAAATTTAAGGTCTTCTTCCGATTCAGTCGCCTCATCTTCAGCACACTCCTCCACCTCCTCCTTCATATATTCCTGCTGATTTCAGAATAAATTGTTGTGATTAAAAGACACAAGCAATACTGCTCAAAGTGACTGGCTTTAACATAAAGCAATGATAAGGCCATTAAAACCCCAGAAATATGTTTTCAAGAAACACAGGCTGGACAACTGGATGGTCACTCTTGCTTCAAGGAGACTGTTAAAGATGGCCTGGACACTGCTGCTTACAGTCCAGTCACATCCAGCACATTCACCATTTATTTATTAATTTCTTTCTCAATTAAGTTCTTATTGATAGTGAATATATAGCATTTTAAATTTAAAAAAAAATTCAAATTCAGTCCTAAAGTAAACTTGCTAAACAGACCTGACAGTGCATGGAAGTCACTGACTTAGGAGGGAATATCTAATAGGCTGCATAAACTTCAGAGGATGCCAGGCTGCTCTGGGCTCCTACATTTGGCTAATGTGGGCACAAACTACATTCTGAAGGAAATAAAGGTGCATTTCACATTTTTACAGGTGTATAACATTATGATCATAAAAGGACCATTTTTTTTCTCTATAAAAATACCTCCCAAACCAAATCCTAACTCAATCCTTCCAAATCATTTCTCTCCATGACATGATCTCTGCTGGATATTAAGCAGCAGGATGCTGACAGAAGCAGCCTGCCCAGGAAATACTGTCTTAAACCATTTCCAAATCATACAAATATGTTCACAACCTGGTACTGCCAATAAACTGCAAGTTTTAACAAGTTGACACTGTTGTTTTTCTTCAGAGGAACTGCTGAACTTCACCCTGAATTTCTGAAGCTAAAAAAATCATCATGAATTTACATGCATATTCCGAGGATACATCATCTTTTTGTTTCCTATTGAAACACTGTAAGGTGGGCAAGCTAACCTACAATGCCAACACATGAGACACTTCTCATCATCATTGTGTAGAAAAATCTGCGAACACATCTTCCCTGTTTCAAGAGAACATCAAATCTCTGGCATGTCCTAGTAAAACTGCTCAAGATCCATTCCTTGCTCTGTCCCTTCCTGATACTGAGCAGGCTTTGTACCATACAATAACAAAGCGAGGGGCTCTACTGGAAATGAAAGTTCACACAAGAAAAACTATCATCTATGCCTGCCACTTTCTCATTACACGAATTAACTTCAGACACAGATTCTGCACTTGCTCAGGCTGCAGAGAAAAACAAAATGGTATCATGTGTGTTGCAGAGGATTCACAAAAACCACAGTTGAAGCGAGCAGAAAAGAAAGGTGCTGGAACAGGCTTTTGGTTATCAGAATAAAAAAAAAAATAATCAGGAAAACAAGGTTCTGTCCTTGCCACACCACCAAACTGTGTTAAATAATTATCTGAACTCAGAGTAGGTTAAGGAAAAGTTGGAAAACTTCGGAGCACAGATATAGCAAAGCAGCTGCTTGGACACAACAACTGGAGCCGTAACATTTGCTAGCACAGAGAAAACACCAGCGGGGCTTGCCTGTTATCCTACACATATAGCAATGATGCCAACATAGCACCATTTCATTTTCCCCTTATCTTCCCTGCTATTGCACGTGTAAGAGCACGCTGTAAAGAGGCACAAGATAAACACAGGAAATTTGACAGCACTTTACTAAAAAACTTTCTAAATCACCCTGCATCAGTAAGTGTGTGGATTTTTGTAATCCAGCTAAAAATATGCAATCTGTTCATTGGTTTCTCTAATCCCACACAGATAAACTCACTTTCAGCTACAAACTCAGACTGAGATCTGATTCCTTCCCCATCTCCACACATGTACCACAGAAACACGAAAAAAATTTGGAGTCCATTGCTAGGAATCCAAAAGCCAACTGCGTTAAGAAACATTATTATTATTATTATTATTATTATTATTGTTTTTATTATTATTACTAAAGCTAAGTAAGGAACAAAGCACAGGACAAATGCCACTCAAGACCAGAGCGCCCGCTCGAAGCCACGGCAGCTCTSAYCCACCCGAGGGGCTCGGGCATTTTTCGCTTCCTCGGACAACCAGGCAGCGAAGCCGCTGCCGGCGCGTCCCAACACCCCACGGGCACGGAGCGGCCCCACGCCTGAATCCCCTCCCGGGGGCTCGGCCCCGGCTGCCCACGCGAGGGAGGCCCCGGCCGCCAGCTCAGAGCCCCCACACCTGCGGGTGATCCCGGCCGCCGCCAGGCACGGGGCAGCCGCGGCACCGGACAGGCCGCGCCCCCGCCCACCCCTCACCCTCCCCTACCTCTCGCTTCTGCTGTCGCTGCCCAGCGCCGCGGGCGAGGCCGGACGGGGAGGACGAGCCGCAACGCGCTGCCCGACACCCGCCCCGCTGAGCATGGCACCGCCGGCCGCGGGGGGCTCGCTCCGCCGCCGACGCCCGGCGGGAGCGGCGGGCCGACGGGAGCGGCGGAGCGCCCCGCCCGCCCCTACGCGCATGCTCGGAGCCCCTCGGGCATGCGCCGGCCGCCGCGGCCCGGGGCGGGCTGGGACGAGCAGGGACCGGCGCACGTGGAGGCGGCGGGACCGGTCCCGCCCGCGCGGCTCCCGGGGAGCGGAGTGTGCCGGCTCTGGAGCCGGGAGCAGCCGCGGGCCCAGCGCTCCGGAGCCGCAGGCAGTGCGGCCCCACGCCGCTTCCAGAGCTCGGCACAGCCCTGCAGCCGCTCCCGCAGGCGCGTGGGGCTGCCGGGCATAGCAGTGCCACCTCCGCCGCGACAGAAGGGACGTGCTGCTCCGGAGTACCTGCGAGGTACTGAATGATCGTTTAAAGCGATGTAAATCGAGTACCTTSCAAAGCAAACTGATTAAGGGCTATTACGTGGCTTGCAGTGTGGTTTGGACACTATGGATATAGAAGCAGGCAGCATTTGAAAAGTGGCAGCATCTTGGATTAACTAGGAAGGAAAAGGCTTTAAGGCAGTGGGCTACAATAGAAGGGAAGGAAGGATTTTAAGGTCACAAGCCAGTCTTCAGACCTGAAGCGAAGAAAGGAAGGAGATTGATGTATACCCAAAAATCTCAGTCCTTTCCCTGTGCTGGTGGAGTCAACAGGCACTGCCTCACAAGCCTTACATCTTAGTAACTGCAGTGGTAGTTCATCTCCAGATTTTTTCTTATAATCCTAGCAATTCTCATTGTCTGTGCAGGGGTCTCCAGTAGTCTTTTTATCTGTGTTGCTACCAAAACAAATACCAAGTCAATTATTGTGGGGTTCCTTTGCTACTGCCACCCTACCCACAAATAGTTGACCCAACCTAGATACCTTACAGCTGAAAATGGAGCTCTCCCAATATCTTCCGGGAAGTACTAATGTCTTAGGTGGTATCAAAATAATTCAAGAATAATTGCTCCATATAAGGTTTTTAAAAAAGAAATTGTATCAAACATTTATATTCATACAGCCAAAAGAAAAGAGAGTGAAGACTCCAGTATTTTTGATAATGAGGCAAGGAAACAAAACCCACAGACTAGAAACACAGACAGTGGTGAATTGCACAGCATTAATTAATATTTGCTCTTTTCAATGATTTAGAGGAAAAAGTAGATCTTTTTTGAAACAAGAGAGTTTCAGTAGCATGTGAAAGAATATACAATTTGAATTAAACAACTGTTTAAGAATATACAGAATTTGAGAATAAAAGGAGCCTGAAATRAGAAAGGAGTATGAACAGAGTCAGAGTAATTTTTGCTCTTTAGGGATAKGCAGGAATGAAACAAAGATGTAGAAACATGCCAGTGTTCTCACTGAATTCTGATCAGTCTGTTTCCATCATTTCAGCAACTATAATAACAACTGGATCAGACAGTCAGAAAGAAAAAGGGAGTGGGAGAATATTACAAGAGATAAATAAGCAGGCTAAAAATATGTTTATCTGTACATTTGTTCCTTCATCTCAGACAGAGCAGGCAGCATGTAAAGCTCTTATATTGATATGCCTAGGTCCTAGTGTATAATTCAGCAGCCAGAGATTTTTCTGGCTAAGTCCTATTTTATTTTCCCTTGAAATGTTTTTAGCACTGAGGCCTGGAAGGAGAAACGGATAGATCTGGTTATTAGCTGTGCAGCAGAGATGCTCAACAGATGTTCTCACAGGCAAAATAATCTCATCTGCTCACAGACAAACATGGGCTCGGCCTTAGTGTTCAAAACTACATTGAGATGCCTCTTACAGAGAAGTGTCACAGTACTAAACTGCTTGCAGCTTTCACCACTATAGTCCTATTTGTAACTACAGATGTCTCCATGAAATTTTATGACAGAAAACACAGGAAAAAAAAAGTCAGAATTTAGGAAAAACAGAGAAAAACTATATAGTAATAACACTCATTACACTATCTGTTTGACTGCACTGTGCTAAAGCTACRTAACAGTGATTGTACTGCACCTATCAAGTACCAGACTACTTCAGTTCAAACTATGCTCCTTTCCTTATGCCCCTGAGTGTTTTCTGCTCCCCCGATCACACCTCAGTGGTGGCAGCCTATAAGCATCTGCCAAATAACCTCACRGAGCCTGATGAGGAGAAAAAAGTCCCGCTGCCAACAGCAAGCCATGCAGGTGAGCCATCGGGCTGCCCCTCAGCTGCTGCTTTACAGGTGTTTGTTTCAGTTCAGTATTTAACAAGATCCCAAAGCACCCCGAGACTTGAATGCAGCCACCTATGCAAAAATACAACTGTCTTCCAAATAAATCCAGCACTTCTTAACACTAGTAATTTACGAGGGAAATTAATTTTTGTGATGTGTGGAAAGAGAGGAAACCACATGTCTCGTACAGTTTAGCAAACCACAAATTAAGTAGGACAGAAAAAAAATTCCATCAAAGACAACAACAAAGAGGACGGTAGTAGACCAAACAAGAGAAACAAACGTAAACATGCACAGGTGTCGCCCAGCTGAACTTCAACACACTTCAGCGTTAGTTAAAACGCTGGAATCTGTGCACGGTACACAACTAAAATAAAAACCTCGATAAAGCATGTCAAAACTAAACACAAACCCCCATCGTTTACTGCTGCTGCAATCGCAGGTGTTTCATGATAGCTGAAAAAGCATTTTGTTAGCGCGAAAGGGCTTGGGAAAGGCTGGCTAGCAGGAGCGGGATCGGTCGGGAGCRCCTGCAGGGGATGAGGCGAGGCAAGAATTCAGAGCAGAGAGCAGCCGCTTTACCGGAACGTGGAGGKATCGAGGTGGCATTAAGGAAGAAGAAGGAGGAGCAGAGGAAACACAGGTGCAGAAGAGCAAATATGGAGATGAACGGTGGGAGTGGCTGGAAAGGGAGTGGAGGAGAAGAAAGTCCTGGAGGGTGAGAGGTGAGGGCTGGGAAGATTGGAGAGGGTATGGTGTGAGGAGGGCAGCGAAGGGACGAGAGGGTAGGGAGCGGTGGCCGTAGTGCCAGTGAGAGTGGGAGGGGCGGCCGTGAGGGGAGCGGGCCCCGGCGCCATGGGGCGGGATAGGGCGGGATGGGGCGGGAGCGGCCTCGGCCAATGAGGAGGATCCACGCTCCGGGAATCGTG
>NW_026623350.1:113607-115551 GCF_030028575.1 Malurus melanocephalus | reverse complement strand
GTGACAACTAACGTTTAAGATGCAATTTATACAGCTGTTTCATGAAGCTCATGGGGAGCTCACAGAGCAGCTGAGGTAAGAACTGTGTTGTACTCCAGTGAAGTATTCTGAAAGTTGTGGTTAAAATGTTACAGTGTAATCTTCCTGGGGTTTGGTGGTTTTGGTTTTTTTTTTCCCCCCCTTTTCCTACGAGTTTAAGTTGCTCGGTGCAGACAGATAACCGACTYGAAGTTGTGTCTTTCATTCAGCAGAGATTTGCTGTATGTTGTTGATAGATTRTATGGTATCTGTGGGGAGGAAAGGAATATCACCCACTGAACTGAATTCCTGTCCAGATTACAAATGTCAGGTTGGTAACAAAGGCTTCTCTTTCACTGCTTGGCTATTTTTGGTAATTAGATCGTGATAACAAAACATAAATATTTTGATAATTGATCAAGTTACATAAAACCACTAATCCTTTCACATAATGTTCTTGAATTGTCTAAACATAACACAAGACCATATCGGGAGACAAAGACATGCTAGTGTATGTTGTGACCTTCAGTATTTATTTTATTTTAATGTTTTATTTTCCATTCTTTGGAACACAGTTATCGTGGAAAAAAAACACATGACCATTAATAAATAGGTCTCTCAAAGTTTATTTGAAGCTGTATTCACAAACACATTATATTTTACTCCTTTGCTACAAGTTTACTCTATCCCAGCATAATACTTAGTCTTTAAAAATATCACTAGTCTTAAAAATGTGGATGGTAGGAGGTATTTGACCTTCTGCAGGGTTACCTGGTTGAGAATGGTGTTAGCTGTCCCTCTTGTGGAGGGACAAGAACAATTTGCCTTGATAGAGGAAAAGACAYTGCTATTTGCTGACGGCATAAAAGACACTGAAGTATTTCCCAGGGTTTAGGAGAGGTCTTGATAAGTCATATGTGAGCTGATGGTGCTACTAGGATATTCACAAATAGTAAGTATGTATTTTATCAAAAATGTTAAAGTTGTTGCGACAATTGTGGTATTAGAATTATACTAGTAGTATGTATATAAGGTGATGCCTAATCAGCAGAAATCAGCGTATTTTCCCAAACTCATTGTAAACTCTRTATAGTATGCACATTTGATTGTTTGGGCTCCATAAGAAATAAAACTTTTGCGTTATCTTGAAATCCATGACCTTGGCATTATTAGCTCCATGTTCCCACCAACTGATATCCGGAAGCCTTTGTGTTAAAGTTCGTGTGGGACTGAAAATGAAGAATCTCCAAAATGTCACTTTATTTGTTGATACTGCCAAGAGCTCAGTTTTTTCTGACTCCTGTCTTCTGYAGCCAGGGACCTCTGCCTGTCACARGTATTGCTAACTTCAGGTTTCTCAGTTACTTCACCATGCAGCAAGACCTTTCTTTTCTTCAGGAAAATYCTGCATTTTCCTGAAGATTTGTTCATTTCAGTCTAGTACTTTTTCTGATTTCTAGCGATTTGTGCTACTTTCATTTTTCAAATTGTATGAGAAAGAAACAATCTCTTCCAGCCAATGAAGTAAGGAGAAAGAAAAGTCCATCTCACTTTTACTAACCAATATGAACTTAAATGAACAAAAATTACTTTATTCCATGTCAATCTGAAACATAATATTTAAACTTGAAGTTCTTGTAAAAAAATAAGGAGAAACTATGAGGGCAGGTTTCTTTCTTTAATTTCAGAGACCCGTAGTCCAGGTGCTTCCCAGAATGGTGGAAAAGCTGATCTCACTTTGAGTTTCTGACTGAASGACCAGACCCAGTGGCTCCCATGGGAATTCTCTAACCCCTGAGCTCTGGTATCTCTGCACTGGATGTTCTTGCTGCTG
Organism: Malurus melanocephalus; assembly: GCF_030028575.1. Taxonomy (NCBI): domain Eukaryota; kingdom Metazoa; phylum Chordata; class Aves; order Passeriformes; family Maluridae; genus Malurus; species Malurus melanocephalus. Next base: position 113,699 of record NW_026623350.1, on the reverse strand, counting down.
CTGTCACTGCCGTTGTCCTCCAGTGGATGTGATCTCTCTCCTGTTTGCACTTCTCAAACTGAAGCTGTCATCCTTCTGTCTTTTAGGTTCTC
>NW_026623350.1:82932-113423 GCF_030028575.1 Malurus melanocephalus | reverse complement strand
CCATAGTATGAAAGGTTTCTGCATTGGTGWGAAAATGGTTCTAAGCCAGTGGGCCAGGAGTTCAGGAGTTCCACTGGGGCCAGAGAGATTTTCTGAGCTCAAGATAATTTCTAAACATCAATTTAATCTTTACTGAAGAATTTACTTTGACCTAGAGAAGAATACTTAGGATAATTTAACCTGACATGTATGGAAAATCTAATAATAGGGACATAAAACAGGACATTGCCACAAATTTGGACAAATAAAAATAGGACAATCTTTTCTTAGCATTTTCAGCAGTAGAGAGACAAATAGCAGAATAAGAGCACTTATGCCCTATTAACAGATACTGTGGTGGGAAAGGTTTCCAGTGAGAAGCTTTATATTTTACGTTGCAGTAGCATATGCCTTTTCTTTTTTCTTTGTAGTCCKCTCTGCTATGTTTTCATGTGCAAAAATCCTTTTTTTTYCTCTTAAATTAAGGGATAATAACTATTTCTGATTAATAGGCCAGCAAAGCAATGAAAAATTACAAATTTCAGTGTCTTGTTTATTGATGTGAGAAGGTTCCTAGGAACAGCCTTGTCCAGTTGTACTGCATGAACTCACTGAGTAAACTTAACATGAGACTGCAACAAGGTATGCAACAGATTTCTCATCCTCCCACTCCCACTGCCAGCAAGGAAATGTCAGGACCTTAGGAAATAACATGAAATGTTGTATCTTRAATACATACAGCTTGACTAGCACTTTCAAATCATACTGATATTTTAAAATAAATATGCCATCTTTTTCTTTGTTGTGCTTCAGGAATATTATTCTCCAATTTAGTACTCTTRCTAAAACCACAATGCTGCTTGTCCTTCCCCACCCCTCCAACTGGAGGCACAAAAGGCAAGGATMACAGGCTGAGATAAAYACAATTTAYTGGAAACAGCAATGAGACAAGAAAATGAACAGTAACAGCAACAATATGAATAACAGAAGTGTACCAAAGAGGGAGGGATTCACCTGCAAAAATGCTCACCATGGACCCCTGGACAAATAAATGAAGTGGGTTGGCTTCCCCCTGCCACATTTATTCCACTGGAAGGAAAAAGAGTCCCCTCCTCCTGCCCCTTGCAACGGCCTGAGCTGGTATCAAATAATGTCAGGGTCCTGGCCATGTGCCCTCCCAGCTACTGAACAAAATTAACTTGTCGTGGCTGAAACCAGAGCAGTCTTTAGTGTTGATTACTACTATCAGCAGGGAGATAGTATTTGAGTTGAAGCTCGAATGACTGCCAGGGAGATAATATTCAAGTTGAAGCTGCATTTCTTGTTCATGGTGGAAAAACCAAAGACTTCAAACTTGTACACAAAAGGTGAAGGGCACTGTGGGATGCTGTGCCTGTAATAAAATGAAAAAACTTCTCATAAATTATAAACAAACTTAACATCCTTTTGAATTGTGGAAGAGCTCTTTAAAATAATTATTAAATACAACTTCTAAAGTAGCTGTTTCCTCTAGGGTGCACAATATGGAGGAGCAGCCAGCCAGTGGGCTGTGGAGACAAGCAGGCTGARGGGTAGGGTAACCTTCCTCTCCTGTCACACCTGAGCTCTGCAGCATATCCCTCTGCTGTACTTTGCTCTCTCTTGATCAGATTTATATTTAAAAAAAAAAAAAACGGAAACAATTTTCTCTTATCTGATTGTAAACTTAAAATTAWTTCTGTTTTTATTATTCAGTACTACATTCTCCCAATATGTGAAAGAACCAAAACAACGCATTCTTTGCCTTTGAGAAATTACACTTTAAACRTAAGATACACTTGAAGAAATGAGAGCAGAAACAAAAGAGAGGTCAGAGAAATGCAGATCATTCTGATTTTCAGACCATTCGATTTTATTTAAGATTTTGGCCAAGGAAGGGATTAATCTCAATACATGGTAGTTGCTTAAAATGCAGTCATCTTCCTAAGCTAAGGAGCTGGGCTGCCCATAAGCAGTGGAAAGCAGTAGRTAGCTCCAAAAGGACATTTATTCCTCCAGAGTGTCTGCAGAAGGTGGTGGGATGGATTCTGTAGGGTTCTGTGTCTTTCTCAATTGACACAAAAAAGCCAAAGTGATTTCTTCAGATTAAATACTTTTCACTTATACTTATTCAGAAAGAATACTTATTCAGAAAGAATAATTCTAAGTTAAATTAATTTTACTTTTTATTGAAAATTTAGTGAGTGACTCTATTCCTGCCCCTTTCCTCACTGCTGGTTGGTGTCTGTGAAGGGAATATATGCTGCAATGCTAGCAAATCCCATCCTTGATGTGAATTGAGGATATGCCTTGAGCCTAAGAAATGACAACCCTTGGACCTGTGATGACTTGAAAAATCACACACCAGTGCTATCTACCCTCCAGCCAGCCTGGGACGAGTGATGCATTATAAATCCAGATCCTTTACCAGTGCAGAGATTAAAAAAGCAAGAAAGAAGTTTCTTAATCTCTGCCTSAAGCAGTGTAAAACCTCCTTCTTGCTTAGGRTCCTACATAAATCAGAACACAGAACTGGCTATATTCTGCAAATAAATCTTCCTTGATATCTACTTCTCACATAACTCCTCTGTAACCGATTCTGAATTCCCCACCAAGTATGCTAATAAAATGTCAACCATGTTATAATTCAGTAGCATAATAATAATAATAATACTTTCTTCAGTTATATGTCTTTCARGCAGCATTGGACATACTGCTTGCACATAAAAAGTAAAATTATTATCTTAATTTATCATTTAGTCTTTTTTYTTAATACTGAAACCCACTAAGTATAAGCCACATGTACAATAATTAATCATGCATGAGTACAAACCAAATGCAGATTAAATCAGCCTGAAAAAACTCTCACAAGTAATTTCCACATGCATTTAAGGAAAATAATTTTTAAAAATCTAAGTGTAAGAATTATTTCTGCTAGAGGCAACCATCATAATAATGACATAGGACACTTAGTTCTGAGCATTGCAGTAGGATTAAAGACACACATTTTTTTTTCTGAAAGAATAGGAACTACCAAAAGAAAAGGCAGTGATTAATTTATAAAACAAATTTTGCTCATATAGAAAACCTTCTCTTTAAGGATGTGATGACACTTGACAGACTATCATGAATTAAGCCTTAYAAGCAGTCAGAGGGGARCTGATAAATAWATCACCTCTAAAACTGTGCATCAARACAAGCTGCCTTTCTGAAWACTGTAATCATAGTGCCACAGATTTCAACAGACACCAGAAAGCTGAACACTGTTTCAGAGCTACTCCATCACCATGTGCCCGTGACCACACTGTACCCCACACATCAATCCCTGCCCCGTGTTTGCTTCCAGGGACAGTCACAGGTAAAATGTGCTGAAATGCAAAGCTATGACTCAAGTTGCYATGTTGCCTTCATCTTTAAATTGAGAAAATCCTAGTGCTCCTGGTGATGAACCAGAATTTGAACTATTTCAAAGTAGGCTCARTATGTTCACACAAGTGCAATCACAGCTGTCTGGTAGGCAGGTTTACAGTCACCTCAGAACCCCAAATCAGTCCTTCCAGACCATTTACACTCCGGCTATAAGGAATCATGCTTTTTAGTGCATGTTCAGATAAACTAGTGCCACTGGACTTCTGATATTAGGTAGCTATAAAGACTTGGATATTTGGTATCAAACTAGACCAACGAAACAGATGTTTAATTAAACAAAGTGTTGTTTGCCATCTCTTTAAGAATCCCTTCTGTTTTCAGTTCCATGAACTTTTCCTGCCATGAACTTAACCTGTCACAATTGTCTTTCAATGAATATATTTTCTGATGCCAGAAGCAGAAAGAGTTCACAAATCAAGCTTTTGACAGCTTGCAGGCTGGGTCTCATTCTCACCTACACCTTGGTGCCTCGGGGGACGTGCTGTCTTCTCCAGCTGAAGTGCACAGGTATGCCTTTGCTTGCTTCTCTCACTCAGCTCTGCTCATTCCCAGCTGCGACACTTAGCTGCCTGGAACCCAGGTAAGACCTCTTCAGTATTTAATGTTCCTGTTAAGCATGGAGCCAAAGTATGTTGGGGTTTTTCTGGTCCTTGTTTTTCTGTTAAAAGGGAGTCAGGTTTGGAGAGTATCACTGGTATTGAATGTCACAGTGTTAGGGTAGGAATTGAAATGTGTACCTGCTAAGATCACTGACCGTGGATACCTGTATTTCACTACAGTGCTGTTGCAGTGGTTGCAGCTTAAATCATCTCTGAGCCTGTCCATTATTCTGACCAAGTATAAAATTTAAAGTCCAACACTGGAGGAAAATACTTGCTCAATTTTGCCTTGGACAGTGGATCTGTGGCCAGGTCTCTCTGTAGCCAGGGAGCATGACACAGCTGCATGGATGCTCACCAGCATCATCTCCCTATCACTTCTCTGTGGTTGTGGCAGGTGAGAGAAGCTGAAGCAGTATGAAAGCCTGGTGACCCTTGCTAGCTTTCCCTACCTGTGATTGCTCAAGTACTTGTCTATGTACAGCTGTGTGCATCGAGCCCACATGGAGCTTGTAACATCTGAAATGCTTCTGTTAATGTTCCCACTACTCTGGGGGGGTTATTTCATTTTAGCTTAGTGACAGCTGTATGAAGGTGAGGAACAAGAASAGAGCTARGAAGCAGCACTTAGGGCATGCTCAYACAGGGRTGCACTASCAGCTAGAGTTGCTTCAGGGCACACCAGCTCGCTGGTGCCTACAGGTGGAAAAAGAGGTGGAAGATGCAAATATGGGGACAGGTTTGGTTTGGGAGTTCCACTTGGTGGCAGGATGCTGCATTGTGTTTTCTACTCATGGCTGTCTTTTGTTTTTCCAACAGAAGTTTTGTGTTAGCAAGTCTCACTTCCCGCCAGGTAAGTAGGAAGAGGAAAGATGCCTCAATGAACCTCCCTTGGGCCCATTCTGAGATTCCCCTGTATGAGTCTTTTGCATTGATACTGACATTACCTGGTTTTCTTCACAAGCTTTATAATGTGCTTATATCTTGTCTCTGACAAAYTTGTTGCACTTGACATGAGGCATTTTCAGTGGGGTCATCATTAGGACTGCTGATTGTGTTTTAAGTTAATGAGAAGAAACAAGAACCTCCAAAGAAAGAGCTACATCTCTGCAAACAGCCCTGCTGGATCCAGTTAAAATTAAGTTGCTTGTATTTGAATACTACGGTATTTTAGCTGATAGCATTTGGTTTTATTTTACACTAAGAGTGAATGTTTTCACAGTCTTCTCTGTAAGMCTTTAGGAAGTGTCCCTCTGCTTTCATCCTGATTTCAGTGCTGAAATTTCCATCATGAGATTTTTTTTCTCTATAACTAAGTCAAAGCTAGGGTTTCTTTTTAGTCTTTATATTTTTATTGCGTCTCTGTCACTTTACTTTTCTGGGTACATGTGTGTGCGAGGGGTGCCCTGGTCAGAGAGAGCACCAAGTGATGGACCAGTTCTTCTCTTGCAGCAGTACCAGTCAGAGTTTGATGGGGAGGCATGAGGCTGGGGCTGGCCATCCTCTTACACCTCAGTAAGTACAGATGCTGCATTACTCAGGCCAATTTTGAAATATTAACATGTGATTTATGTATCTCTCCAAGATTTTGTTTAAGTTCTTTTAAGAAAATGCTTTTGAGAAACACATGACAGTGAATCCTTATTCCCCACTCTCCTGCCTAGAGCATGTGAGTGATATAAAACCTTTAAGTACCAAAAAAACATACATGTTGTAATTGAGTCTGATTCAGGTTCTGAAAGGGACAATCAGCATCTCCTGATGAACAATGAGCATGGATTCATATAAATAAAAAGAGCAGGCTAACTAAACACAGGTATTGCTTTACACCTAAAGAGTCAAGTGTCACTCATCATCTGAATTATARCCTGAGCCATAGACTGAAATCTGGCTATAAAATGCTGTATTTTTACTCTTGTAGTTGAATTTCTAGTGTTATGTGGGATCTTTATGTATCAGTTTTTAACGGCGCCTTTTCTAACAAGTTGAGCCAAGTTAAGCTGAACAGACAAAGCCTTCRAGGTACCCATTCCTTTTCAGAGTTTCAGGACAGAACTTGTTTAAAAGGACAAGCCCTGTAAGGGAAGTCTTAATATAATGGGGAAGATACTTAGAAAGAAAGTTGTTTCAGGCAAAACAAGCAAAAAAAATCCTGCAATTATGTGGAGAATTCAGAATTACTGTTTATTTATTAATGACCATGCCATGGGATCTGACACTGGACTAAGGATTMATTGAAAATTAACACAAAATCTGAGGCACACCTGATATTAATCCTGGTCCCATTTCCACCATTATAACYTGGAAATCAACAGAAGTAAATGGAATTAATTCAAACCTGGCTCTGCTCACTGAGTCAATGGAAATGCTTACTATTCTTTTGTAGAAATGCTGGCAATGGGCTTATCAGGGCCCACCAGGCAGCATAGTAAATTGTTGCTCATGGCAGATTGGCATTTTTACTGAAAAATAATGCACTGAAAAATTAATTTTTAGCATAGATTTGCAATATGCTAGCTATATTTTTATGATTATTTTACAGCAAGTATGTTCATTACCAAAGTTCTTCAAAAAAGGTATAACTAAGGACAAAAAGTACAGGCAAAGGATAATTTCGTTTTCTGCTGGTGTTGGGATTTAACTGATTTTGTCTRGAGAATACTGCTGGGTGTACAAAACAATTTAATCTTTCTTTGATCCTCTTTTATGCTCAGTGCTGGTAAAACCCCAGCAAGCGCAGCATGACTGTAATGCTGGGTCCTGCCACCCAGCCCTTGGGGACCTTCTCCGGGGTCGCAGCAAGCAGCTGACAGCCTCGTCAACCTGTGGGATGAGCAGCCCTCAGAAGTACTGCATCATAGGCTACYTAGAGGTTGGTTTGCTCTTTCTTTTTTAATGAACTGAACACTTCTTACTTACCAGATCTTCATCTGTATGGGGAATTTGCCCAGACTAGGAAGTGCCCGTGGGAGTTGTCTGAATAATCATCAGACAGTGTGACATTAAGTCTGGTGGAAGGCTTTGCCTCACTGCAGCACAGATGGAGGGTTTGGCARCAAACAGCCTCCACAGCGATGTGTATCTTCTCATGGGGGAGAAACATCCCTGAGATGCACAGGGACTGAGCACAGGGATTTCTGAGGGAGCTTCACTCTTCCCACTCATGCCGCAGAGGTGAAGCCCACAGTCTGTAGATGTGAGTGCAGGGAATGTGGGGTCCCACTGGCTGCAGGRCCTTCCCTGGATGGCATGTCCATATGGTGTTGAGAGCTGAGGCTGTTAGGAGATTCACACATATCCTCTCCTYGTTTTTGATCTGAAATGAGGCCAGTGTTGCTGAAAGCAGAGAGCTGTCTCTGGGGAAGGAACATCTCATGCTGTAGTCCAGTCTTCAGCCATGTGGGTGCATCAAGAGATCCAAAATGTGGCTGGCCAGAGGGATGCCTCTCACTCCCTGGCCACAGTGATTGTGGGGGGACCACGGGGTGTATGGGAGGTGTGCCAGGCAGAAATGAGGATTCCYCTGTTGCACATCCTAGAGGACTTGGCCCCATTGAGCTAATAAATTGTCAGAAATAGAAATGTTTTCACTAAATAACAGCTTAGGCTGAAGAGGAAGTTAAAATACAGCTTAATTTACAAGCAATTGAAAATAATTACAGTTTATGASCTTCTAGCTTAATGGTGTGACACATTTGCAGAGTAAAGTATGGAYATGGAACCCGGCATTGCTCCAAGTTGCACATTGTATCCAGTTTTCTACAAAATGTAAATATCTCTTTCCGTTGATGAAATAGCCTGAATCATCTTTCTGGCCCTAAAGCTGGATGATTGCCTTTTATTCTTGCTTTTTAGGGAAAGATCAAAGAGCAATAAAAAATTAGTATTTTCACTTTCCTGTACTTATCCTTTGAATTATGTAAATACAGAGTCATGACAAGGAGCAGCTGTTCCACAATAATCCCTGTAATTTAATGCTGCTTCAACATATCTTGACCCCTGGTGGCTGTCTCCTGAAGACGGTGAAAACTACAAATTGCTGCTTTTCAGAGCTCATGAGAGAGACACACTCTGGCAAAGTGTTCTGTTCCATCAGCTTGCCTTAAATGTGTTTGTCGCCTATAGTGCATCAGAGTCCCACTTGACTTTCAGTTTGYTTTCTCTCCAGCACCTTTTGAATGCTTTGCTGGAGACAGGGCAGGAAGCTTTACATGTTGATTCTTATAAAGCAAAGTTCTTTCTCCCCCARTTCTCCCTTGATGACCTGTGTCAGGCTTCATGGCAAGAGCAAACCTGACTCATGAAAGTGGGTATTAGTCGACATGGCAAGCTACCAAGAGCCAGGATTTAGCTGGGATTCAGATGGCAAAAAAATTAGAATTCAACTGCTTTGTGTTTGAAAAGAAGCACTGCAAATCATTTTCAGTCTTTAATATATCTTACTCTTTTWAAAATGTAGGTTAAGTGGGTTTTAGCTCAATGATTGGATTTACTGCTTACATATGTTTTGAAAGGGAAAAACAGGGCACTCAGCGTTGARGAGAGTATAAAGCCTCACAATTCAGAGGCAAATGGGATCTGCCAGACATGACTTGYATGGACATGCACATGCTTGTTCTTTGGAGCAGATTTTATGGAGCAACCTTAAACATAAATTGCCCCAGTGTCATATTGTATGTCTGTATAAAGCAGAGAGGGGGTGTGTGCAGTCCTGCCAACTGCTTCAACAATCTGASCTCTCCTTACCAGAGCTTTGTGAAATGAGATGACAGAGTATTTTTTGTATTTCTCTCATCTTCTAAAGGGTGCATTCCTACACTTGTCAGGTGTGAGATAGAATGACTGAATATAATACATAATTATCTTGTTTAAAATACATTAATTATGCCATACCTGTAAATCTATTTTTCTTCATTTATTTAGATGTGAATAATTCCCAGGTGTTTTCTTAATGCAAAAATGTTAAAACCATTCCTAATGGTTCTCTGAGTGGATCCTGAGTRCACTAAGTGGGGTGTCTCTCCACCATTCTCCTTCTGGGTCGTTTCCAGCCCAGGTCCTGGGCTTTTTGCTCCACTGATTTTTGCTTTCAACATCATCCCTACCAGCCTCCCACCTGGTAGTCTTGCAATGGCATAAATATGYGTATATCCACCTGATTCTTAGTGGAGAAACCAAATTAAGCTTTTTTTCTGCTCATTTTGTTTTCTAGGCTGAAGAAAAGTGCTTTCTCTGTGATTCCAGATACCCATATAATCCCTACACCCAGCACAACAGTCACATGATTGAAAATGTTATCACAACATTTGAGCCTGAAAGGAAAAAGAAGTGGTGGCAGTCAGAAAATGATAAGTRTCTAAGAAAAAATATTACTGCAAGATGTTACTGTGAGATCTCTTTATGTAATTGACTTTCACAAAGTTGCCTTCACGAAGAGRTGAAACAAAACCATGTGTGTTCTTTGATTCTGTAATACTGAGTGATTTAAACCCATTTGTGTGTAGCAGTATAGGATTTCATAAAGACCGTTCTTTTATGGATGAGTTTTAAGCTCCAAGAGCTGGCCAGAGGACCTGTGGAAATGCTGGGTTATACATAGAGGCCATGTATTTTCCACAGGATGTCTGCCTGTCAGGGAATAGTCATTTGGGGCAAAAGATACATTTACCTAAAGATGTAATGTAAAGACAGTGTGTAAAATACAAATACCCATTACCTTTTTTTTTTTTTTTTAAGCCAAGCTATCAGCTATCAGCTCCCTTATTCTGATACTCCCCARTTCCTTTTCTGCAGGGTTGTTCTTAACCCTTTCATCCCCCAGCTAGTATTAATACTGGGGGTTGTCCTAACCCAGGTGCAGCACCTGGCACTTGGCCTTTACAAATCTCATCAGACTCCCATGGCCCACTTCTTGAGCTTTTCCAGCTCCTTCTGGATGGTCACTGATCCTTCACATGTGTCAACTSCACCACTAAGCTTGGTGTCCTCTGCACCTTGCTGAGGATGTGTGTGATCCCAGCATTGATGAAGGTGGTACCCTTGCAGCTTCTCAGGGAAGAGACGTGCTAGGAGGAATAACATTTACTCTGTCTTATTTGACATATAGTGATTATGTAAAAAACATTTGACTGGTTGGTAATTTAGATATAGAAAAATAAGATAATATGTTACTTTATTTCGAGTATCCAACTGAAAATCCATAAGCCTTGTTTTTTCATGGAGTWTAGAAAGGATCTGCCAGCTTTGGACACCACTGCCAATAAAGCTGTGAGCCAGCTGTGAGAGGAGCTTTCTTTGTTCTCACTATCTTTCTTCTGGGATGAGGTTTCATGCACAGCCTGGTCAGCAAGAGTCCTGAGATGGTGCATGCAGATGTGAACAATGGGGAAATCAGCTGAGCTCCTTCAACTCTCTGCAGAGAGACTTGTGACTTGTGGGTTTTTTTCCCATATTTGTTGCAGTTTTGGAAGATGCCTGGTGCAGTAGCTCTGCTCATGATAAATTTCACATCTGTCAGTATATAAGGGTTAAACAGTTACGTTTTCACATGAAGAAAATACCTCATTTTTATTAGTTCTATTTTTCTTTCTTAGAAATAAGTAAATTATTTGAATGCATTAAAAAAAAAATAGACCTAACTGGATACAGAAAGACAYAAACCCAGAACCCTACCATGACCATCATTTGCAGCCCAAATTATGTGAGCAGGACCTTTAGCCACCTTCTGCAGTCTCAGTGACATGCAGCATTTCTGGTGACAGTGCCAGCACGACAGCACATTGTAATACTCTGGAGAAGGTGGTCCAGCTGCATGGGTTTGTGCACAGAGGATGCCCTAGAGGGTCTAGCTGCTTTGCTGGAAAAGGCATCTTTAAATCCTCCATGAGAAAACTGTCTCAGCAACCCCTTCAATGGACATGTTGTGAATTTCATTTTCATTCTCTTTTCAGGCATCRACCATGTCAGCATTAGATTGGACCTAGAAACTTTATTCCAGTTCAGCCATCTTATCCTGACCTTTAAGGTACATATTTTACCAGAGATTTTATGTAATGTTACACACTAATTACTTAACCACAGGAATAAATTGCTTAGAGAGGCAATGAAAGCTCCATCTTTAGAGGTTTGTAAGAACAGGTTAGATAAACACCTGTCAAGTATGGTTAAATTATAGTTGATCCTGCCTTAGGGGAGGAGGATAGACTGAATGGCTTCCTATTCATATGCCTTCTGGTCCTATTTTCTATAAATCCAAGAATTAAAGCTGAAAAAATACTTTGCAAAATTAAAATTTAGGACATATCTGAACTGCAGTTGCTTTTTCAATTTAGTTCAGCTCATGGGTATCTATTATGAACCAGATGATYACAATTATTTTTGTACAAAATTCCTATATTGTTATGGTAAACTTCCTTACTTAGAAAGTCATCTTGTATCTATATGAAATGTTACCCTTCCCTTTTGCTAGAGAGGGTCTAATGAGCTTTTTTCAGAGAACCATGTAGCCATCACAGTACCTGTAACAGGAGTATAAGCTCTCAAACACAAAATTTTAACATCCTYCAAAGAGGAATATCAATATAATAACCCCTGAGGTGTCTTGTTAATGGCTGCTTGGGGAATACTTGAAATGTTTCTTGCAGACATTTCGGCCTGCAGCAATGCTGGTTGAGCGCTCTACTGACTTTGGCCAGACCTGGAAAGTGTTTAGATATTTTGCACATGATTGTGCAGCTTCTTTTCCCAACATCTCTTCTGGTCCAGCAAAAAGTGTGGGAGAAGTCATTTGTGATTCAAGATATTCAGACATCGAGCCCTCCACAGAAGGCGAGGTACTGTCAAGTCCCTGTTTTTGTTTGAGTTCAGGTCCTACATGGAGCTGAAGGTATCTTGTCTGTGTCTGCTAAAGGCAGAGGTCTGTCCTTTATCCCTTTGGTGGCTGCTCATCTCATCTCTAGAACACTATTGATTTATTTTGCAGGTTGTTTTAAAAGCTTTGGATCCCAGCTTTGAAATAGAAAATCCATATGTGCCATATATCCAAGGTATGGACACTACAGGTTTTCTCCAGRGATACTTCGCTGGTATTGTTTGTTTGTACACTGAAAGGGTCAACAGCTCAACTGGTGTAAGTCAGTAATGTTGAAAATTAAGTACCTGAAAGTCTTAGAGAGACATTTTATTAATGAATAAAAAGGGCCAGTTTTGCTGTCTAGCCCTGGGGGCAAACAGCAAARCTCTGAAGAGCTCATGCATGTGGCTAAACTGCCTTTCCATCTGGGGTCAGGTCCTATCAACTCTGCTTTTAGAGAGCAGTCCCAGTGGTACACATGAACCCATGAAAACGGTGGCTGGGAAAATGCAGAGCATACCAAGCAGGATGCTAACACTTATGCAGCTGTGTGCCAGGAGTGGGTCCTTGCCCTGGCACTGTAGGCATTACTGGCCTTGGCCAATATTGGATAATTTTCATTATTTCTTCACTGTGGAAAAAAATTTTGGATGACTGATTCAAGCTGAAGATTTCATACTGTTCATTTTAAACTGAATTTGAGCTCTTGATCTCTCTTCTCTCCTTCCAGAGCTCATTACACTGACAAACCTAAGGATCAATTTTACTAAGCTCCACACCCTTGGTGATGCTCTGCTTGGGAGGAGGCACAGCGATCCCCTTGAGAAGTACTACTATGCCATCTATGAGATGGTTGTGCGGGGCAGCTGCTTTTGCAATGGCCATGCCAGCCAGTGTGATTCCGTGCAGAACCTGCGGGGAGATGTTTTCCATCAGTCTGGGATGGTGTGTCATTAATGCTGTCTCCAAAAAAGGGCAGTCCCTACTGGTGTTACGTGAGAACAAAGAGATGGAGGGAGGGAGATGGAGGAAGGTCTCTGATAATCTTTGGATTGATCATCTGCAACTGCTAGTTGTTAAATGTTTCMATGCAGACTCTTCTTTTAAACCCTGGGTTGATATGCACAGAAGCTGTCTTTATTGGCACTGTTGTGGTGTTTCAAAAACAACTGGGACAAGACATGTTGATAATAGCAGCAAAATGCCAGAGCTGTAATGGTGCAAATGTAATGCAGTAAGTAGCCTGTGGCGTGTGCAGACTTGAATGGCCACTTGTTGGGTGCATTCCACACTCCAGCTGGGCCTGGGGGCTCTGCAGCAGGAGAAGAGGCATTGGCACAAAGAATAGTTGATAATGGAAAGCTAACCCATGAAAAATGGATTATTAAAAACTCCAGGAACTGGAGTGCAAACTCTTTCCCTATGAGAACAAGAATTTTTTTTCTCCTGGAAAATACGTGTCTCAATATGAAGACATGTAGGGGGGAGAGAGAAAGAGAATCTAAAATGCTGAAGTTTTCTTTGATGTCTCTGTAAGTTTTTTTTTTTTTTTCTCAAAATGTTGTTCAGTGGTTTTAAAATGATTTGGTTAAAGTTTGCAGTTTTGCAGTCTCTAGAACTTTTACTCAGATAATTGAAAATTATGTCAGCTGAGGGAGCCAAAGAGCTTTGAATTTTCCTGATCTTGCTGGCATACCTTAAACAGATCTCTCATCTCTTGTCACCTTACCTCTTCTCTGTTCTCACCACATTACAGGTCCATGGGAGATGTATCTGCCACCATAACACTGAAGGTTTGTCTTGTGAAAGATGTAAAGATTTCTACAATGATGCTCCCTGGAGGCCAGCTGAAGGGACACAAGATAATGCTTGCAAACGTAACTCAAACATGATATTTTCCTTTTTAATAGCTGGGAGTGGGTGTAGCACAATCCTAATCCGATTCATCATGAGATGGCCAGGTTTATGGGAGGGAGGCCTTTTCATGCCTCATCCAGAAAAACAGATTCTTGCATCCATAAGTGCTGTGTTGCTCTACAAGAGGAAGAGCTGTTTCATGTTCTTATTTTTCATACAGAGAAAAAAAAAACAATAAAGAGAGGAAAAAGCAGTTAATGCAAAAAAAATAATTTAGCCTTGTCTAAATTCTTTCACTCACATGTGCAAAACAATAAATTATCTATTTCCACAATAATGAGTAATATGGTAAAACAAAAATAATGTGTTAGGATCTGTAAGAAATATTCAGCTAGAGCCTTCTTCAGCAGAGCAGTGTTCCCCACTGCATACCAGTCACACTCACCTGCATTTCCAAGTTTAGGACACAGTTCTGTCTTAAGACTCCAATGTTTTCCCACAGGWGTAACACACAAGGCCTGGGAATAATCTTGCTGGGCACTGAAATCATGCAAGTAACCAGTAACCCTGTGTTGAGGGTAGACAGCAATGGTGGCCAGACCACAGTAGGAGTCATGGTGAGAAATACCCCACTCTTTTGGTTTCAGGCTGTAACTGCAACAACCACTCCAGCAGATGCCACTTTGATATGGCCRTGTACCAGGCCAGCGGCGGGGTCAGCGGTGGGGTTTGTGAGGACTGTCAGGACAACACCACCGGACAACACTGTGACAAGTGCAAACCTTTCTTTTACCAGGATCCACTCAAAGACATCTCAGATCCTCAGGCATGCCTCCGTAAGCACCCCTTTTTAGCTTCTGTAAGAATGGCTCAAAACAGTGTTGTTCTGGTTCTCTTTGCTCTGAGCTCTATGGCCATTACCATGCTTAAATGTCCACAAGTTGTAAAAAATGTTACCAAACTTAAAATATSCAAACTGCCTTACAAAGTAGCTGCATGACAGTATCCTCAAACAAGCACTGTAAAAAGAGTTGCATATTCCAACTCCTTGCTAAACTGAGCTTAGAAATCCAGCAGAGCTATCATCTTTTTTGAGTGTCAATATAAATATGAATACCAGTAGTGGTGTTGGTTCTGTGACCTTCAGGGATTACAGAAGAGGTGCAAAATTATAGGAGGAGTAAATAACTTTTGCTAGATACCTCCCATATGCAAGAAAATAGTCTTTCAGATATGAAAGCTATTCTTCTGAAAGATGACCTAAATTTAGTATTAACATAGGATGGAGAAAATGCTCTGAGTGTAATTAAATTGTAGCAATTGATTGRCATGAAAAGTTCTTAAGCATCCAAGGGTAGATTACCAGCAGCCCTGTAATTTCATTTTCATGCTTACATGTGCTTTTTTTCTSTTGTCTCCTTGACCCTGCCTGTAGCATGCGACTGTGATCCAGAGGGTACCTTGCACGCYGGYGCGTGTGAGAGCCACACAGACCCCRCGCTGGGGACGGTCGCGGGCCACTGCCCCTGCAAGGACAACGTGGAGGGTGCTCGCTGTGACCGCTGCAGGGCAAACTACTACGGGCTGAGCCGCAGCGACCCCCTGGGCTGCCAGCGTGCGTAAAGCACCCCTTCTTGCCAAAGCATTTCTAGGGCATGGAGGTAGCTGAATGCACAGATCCACACACTGGTAGTTGCCTACTGTATTTTAATGTCAATGTAATTCAAGGTTTCTGGCGCAGCCTCCAAGACTGAAAAAATGCAAAATCACTTTCAGAATGCATAGTATACTATAACACATCCAGCTGTTGTTAATAGAACTGTTATTAAATATGCAGGTTAATTGATACRGGAGATTGAGATGAGAGAAGCTGCTGCCTTGCCATGAAAAATTCCAGCCAACCATTTTTCTGAGAGAGGCTTGCTGAAAAACATGTCCCACCCCTGCCCAGGTGCACTGTAGGTTTGTGAGCGTGTAATGCCCACACCAGAGGCTCAGCCACACACAAGGACTGCAGTGCAGATCAGCACATAGCACATGGCAAACCACTGCTGAGGACTCGTGCCAGTGCCTCTGCTCTCTCCAGAGAGGGACCCACCGAGGAAATGATCCATTGTCCAAGGGCAGTCTGAGGGCTGGAGGGTGCCAGGGCACGTTCATCTGCAGATTGTCTGTGTGGAGGATGGAGGCTGCCTGGCATGCTGATGTCACATCTCAAGTAAATGCCAGTCCTGCTGCCGTSACTGGGGCCTCCAGAGATAACTGCACATTTCTGTCCCTGCAGCCTGCAACTGCGATCCCTTGGGCAGTTTGCCCTTCTCCATCTGTGATCCTACCACAGGAGAGTGCCTCTGCCAGAGGTTCACCACAGGGCAACGCTGTGAAAAATGCCTTGTAAGTACTCAGGTTTTGTTATTGCTTCTGCATATGGTTTTAGAAGTCTTTTCACCCACCTCAYACCTTTTCATTGCCAGAAAAGTAAACAATTAGTCAAAATTTAAAGTAATTTTACAGCTGTATGCTCCCATTTTGCATTGACATGTTTGCTTCTCTCTCACTGGTACCAAACATTTATGCAATCAAATTGTAGCWGGAGGAGCACTCCCAGGAAGGAAAGGAAATGTGAAATTATGTCGTTGGTCCATCTTTGCTGTTTGCAAAGCAATTTCCTTGCTCAAGCAATAGGTAAATACCTGGCTCTTGCAATGATTGAGCACCCCTGCTATCTGGTAAGAGATGCAATCTCCTGTGGCCAAGTATATAGTGCTCCAGAGCATTGTTCATCCAGCAGAACAAGTTTTGCTTTGCATACTTATATTTGCCATACAAGAATCTTTCTTTTTGCACCAGGTAGGATACTGGGGTCTTGGCAAGAGCTTGTATGGCTGTTCTCCATGTGACTGTGATATTGGTGGATCCCAGAATAACTTGTAAGTTAAAGTCCTTCAAGTTCTTTCTTAGTTTTAATTTTTGTAAACTTTGAAGCATGATTTTCTGATTAGGTTGGTACAGTCATGTACAGATGGGAAAATAGAATGTAGGTGGAATTTCATCATATAYAGTGCAAAGTGGGTGGAGGTCTTGGAAATTTATTTGCGATAAAGAGATTTACATACTGCYTTTGAAGCCAACCTTGAATCAAATTGAGCCAAGATGTGTTTAATATAAAATATAAAATGTATGCCTTGAGAGAACCAGAGGCCCTAATATTATTAGAAATTAGTAGTTAGAAGTTAAATTTTTAACTTAGCTTCTTAMATCTACTTTAAATGATAGTATTTTTTTTTCCTGGCTCCTATTTAAAATGGATAGTTTTAGAAGCAAGCTTGGTTTCAGTTGGGYTCCCCCCAAAATCTGTTTGACTCTTCCCTACTGCTATTAGACTTCAGACACAGGAGTACACAGTCACATGCTGTACTGTAGAGCAGCTCCTTTTGAACAGGTAAACCACCTGGGGTGTTAAATGTGAGTGTAWGTATATAAAAACATTCCATATCACATCAAAGGTCCTTCTGATCTCATATCCTGCTTTCATAAATGTGGGTGACAGCTTATTAAGACTTGTGATATAGTGATTCTTACAGAAAAAGATAAATGATACTCGAATAGATAGTAACAGATGCTCAGGAAACAAAAGGGTCAGAGCTTCAGATATGGAACAGAGAAAGACAAAGCGGGTCATGGACTCTGAAGTCATGGGAAGACAGCAGAGGAGGTGGGTTATAGGAAGAAGTTTAGTAATGGAGGCAATCCAGCAATGGAAGAAATTAAGCAAAGGTGGAACAAAGGTGAGTCTGAGCTGCCCTCATGCTGTGAGGACCCTGCTGTGCCACACTGATATCCTCCCTTCACCAACTCCTCCCGTAGGTGCTCGCCAAAGGATGGTCAGTGCGAGTGTCTGCCCAACATCGTGAGCCGCCAGTGCAATGAACCAGCTCCAGGATACTTCTTTTTACCCCTGGATTATTATATTTATGAAGCTGAGCATGCAAAGCCCCTTTCTGGCTCTGCACCTTTGGTAGGTATTTGGCTTTTTAGGTRTTTTGCTGAGAGGGGATCATTGCARTGGTGACATGGGAGCTGAGGCTGAGGAGAAGAGCCCTTGCTTGTGGAGCAGATGGAGCAGGTCTTTAACAGGAAGATACAATGCAAATCCCTTGACCATCTTCAGTTCATCTTTGCTTTTCATGGACATGACTGTCCCATAACTGTGGCTGTTAAAAAGGGACAGTCCCTGCAGYGTGGTATGACCTGCAAAGCTGCCCTTGCTGCTTCTCAAGTGCAGGCGGGTCTAGCATGAATTAGAGAAATTAATTTAATTATTTAAATTAGAGGAAAGTGTTTGAGTTGCCAGTAGCTCTCATGAAATGTTTTATTTCTGGGAATTTCCAACAAGGGAAGAATCAAATTACCCTCTGCTCCATTGGACTAATTCCTGCAGCCTTATATAAAGACACTGATTGTAGCCCAATTTCCTCAAGAATTTGGCATCATCCATCTGTAATGTTTTTAGAAAAATTAATTGGGGCTTTTTTTYCCCTCTTCAGCATGGGGGTGTTTGTTCCCCATGCTGAGTGCAAGCCTGGAATGCATCCCTTCCTCTATCTATGCTTTTACTAACATTTCTTCTCTGGCATGTTGTACAGAAGYTATAGATGTAYAAGTAATAATAATAAAAAAGTTTATTTGCATCCACAAATATTTAACTATAATCACAACCAGTAATCATCCTACAGTCCAATAATTAAATGGAAAACAGATGTCTGGGACACAGCTTATGAGGGAAAAGTGCAAGTTAATTTTAAGGGAGTAAGGGAAAAAGGTTTCAGCAGCTTCTGGGCCTTAGTTTAGAGCTTCGCCCAGCAGAGAATAGAGCTTGTTTAAAGAATGTGGATTTTCATTTAGTTGCTTACCACCCTTCAGTGTTGTTGAGACAGTGCTGCTCCACCTTTGTTACTTCATAGGTTCAGCCAAGCACTCYTCCAAGATGTGACATCTACTTCCAGAAGAAAGGCTATGAGTTCATGATTGAAAATGGAAAGATTATATTAAACAGGAACAAGAAAAGAAYTGTTAGAAAATCTGGACTGGAACAGGTAAAGTAGTACTTGAGTAGTTACTTAAGTTTACACCAAATAATAAAATTTTATTTTGTAACAAAGGKCAAGGAAATGTCTGAGCACATGAGATTCACAGTCTTAGACATCACAATCCTGACACAAATTAAATCCATTTTTTTGGTTAGCACTTGAGTTGCACATTTTATTATTCACACTGACACATTTGCTCTGCTTTTAAGTATTGATATTTTTGTATTCAGCTTATAATGAAAGGTCCAGCCATGTATGAAATCAGGCTTACTCTGTTTAAGTTTTGCAACATGAATGTTTGGAGATGTCAGATATTTAGAGGTAAGTGGGTTATTCTAGTCCCTCTTATTGCTATTGCTGCAAACCTGTAGGAAGCTTTTCTTTTCCTTTGGGAGAGGTCTTAGATCTTGATCTTATTCACAAAATGAGACTCTATGCTAAAATAGGTATACAATATGGTAAAAATATTTCGTTTTTTTCTGAGTTTGTTTTTTGTGTAATTTGACTCTCTGTGTTGAAAATGAAACATGTCTTTGCAGGGTGCCATGCAGTTTGGACAGGAGTTGGTTCCAGCAGTGGTGTTCCGGCAGCCCAGCCCTGGTCGGGCTGTCACGTGGACAGGACATGGCTTTGCTCGTGTTCCCAGTGGAGCTGGGCTGAGATTTGCCATCAACAACATTCCCTTTGCTATGGACTTCGACATCACGATTCGTTATGAGCCTGAGGTACTTGTGATGTCTTGTGTTCCTTGTGATGTTGTGATAGATGCAGGGTCTATTTTGTCAAAAACAGGATGAGCAAATTGTCCTGTTCTTTATATTTTAAATTAAAATCACTTGCCTTTTCACCCAGTAATAAGTTGCCTTACCAACCGAGTAATATGTCCTTCAATGACTCCCTTAACCCTTTCCACTCAAATATGAAAAATTAGCACTACAAGTGTTTTCTAAGCATCAGCCAAGATTTCATCTTCTGAATGTTTTCTTTTGGCACATTTACTTGGACTGAACTTCTACTCACAAATCAGCCACATGGAAAATGCAGTTCCTTTTAGTCCTTAATACAAAGTCCTTAATACGAAGAATTTTGTATTCCTACTGGAATATTTTTAGGGACTAAAATGTGCACAGGCAGGAGTGGTTTGCATAGATATTTATCCATGGCTTTTGCAAATATCCAGCTCCCCAGTTGTTCCAGCTGGACTCTGAGATGTGTGAAAATTGTAGGAAAATAGCCAAATTACTATTTTTTGCCTGGAGAAGATTTCTCAATGATGAAGACATGTCTAGGGAAATCTGTTAATCCAAATCTGGTTAAACTCAGGTCCTCATCCATGTCTTCAAAACACAAGCAAGTGTTTTATTGGTACCAGCTTTTGCATACGCCTTACTCTTTTGCAATTCTCTGGGACACTCCCACAACTTAAGATTTTCCTGTTATTGTATTCTGTTCTCTGCCTGTCACTCTGAGGCAAAAAAATCTCCAAGTGTCTTAAAACATGARAACAATTTTTCATTGGGCTGGTTTGAGGTAGCTTTTTCTAAGGATTGAAGAACTGGGTTTAAAACACATTTGTTATAGAGTCTTTTATGTTTATTATTTCTTATTAGATGTGTGAGAAGGCAGCTAATGAAGGATATCTCCAGAATAACATTGTGCTAAGAAAAGAAACAACTCTAACAGACTCTAACAGAACTCTTCATTTGAACCAGATGAGCTCCCATTTCCGTCTCTGCTTTTCATTAGCCATTGCAAATACAATGAAATTTTCACAAATTATGTTGTTTTTTAGTGAAGTAAAGAAAAAATCTGTTTTGTCACTGCAGTGTGCAATCATTCAGATGGCTTTCATTAACCCTTGCAAAGAAAAAGTAGGTTTTTCAGATAAAAAATGTTACCATAATTTTTTGTCTTTTGTTTATAGTTCTTGGAAGATTGGCTTGCAAGTGTTGCCATTCAGCCTGCTGGTATCTTGTCAGGTCAACGCTGCAAAAACAAAGTCCTTTCACACGAGCCACATGAGTTGCATCTCCCAGCTACCAAGAGGTCTGACTGTTCCTGTCTTTTTCTCTGTAGATCATCTRCGTACAATTCTTTACTGAAGCACTGCAGAGCAAAAAAAAATATGTAGGAAAGTGGCAATATCAGAAACACATGTGTGGCCTTTTCTGTTGCTGGCACACCACAATATGTGTGGGCTCTAAGGAAGAGTCTGATGCTCAGTCCGTAGTCTGGCAGATGTTTGCAAACCCAGGAGAGCAGCCTGAGATCCAGGTGGGGTTGGTCACTGCTTTGGTGAAGATCCAACTGCAGCTACTTCAATATAGAAAGAAAATATTGCTTTAAGTCACTGTCCTAGCCTATTCTCAAAAGCAGCTTTTCATCTTGGACCTGTGTAAAGAATAGAGAGAAGCTAAGAGGATGTGACCAATGTCTTGATCAAATAGGGACAAGAAAGGATGGGTATGAACAGTGAATTGCAAACCCCTTTGCTTGAGGTAATAAAATCTGCCATTTTCAATTTAATCTCTCCAGGTTGAMATTGCACTTGGTGAATCATCCATCAGAAGTTCTGCAGCTTTCCCAAAGCCTGCAGGCATGGGGCTGGGTGTGCTCCTCACAGCAGCGGGGCTTGCTCCAGGCTGCAGGGATTAGTTTGCAAGCACAGAGGGATGGAAGAGCTCACAACATCCCACAATCTTGCCATGTTCTGACTCCTTGCTATAACTGTGCTCTATTTCTGCTAAACAGGATTGCAATTCKGCAAACGCCAGTCTGCCTGGAGCCGGGAACAGAATATTCTGTGAATGTGTATTTTTCTCAGCTCTCTGCCTCTGACAAAAAGGCAAAATCATTCATCTTGATTGACTCAGTGAGTAGTTCTGCCACAAGTCCCTTGAGATTATATTTATACACCATAATTTTTTTTACACAGACTTGTGCGAAGTATTTTTAAATAATTTATAGTGTGTTTTAAAAGAAATTCAGCTTCTGCTTGTCTCCATTGACACTGTGTTTGCATGTTTTTGTATGGAAAGGCAGAAGTGTGTCTGGATTAATTTTCATGGAGCAATAGATCAAGTCATACTTGTTGCATATGTTGATAGTCAGAGTATATATCTCTATCTGCTACTCATTTTCTGTGAACACAATCCATATAGGCTGACAATATATGCTGTGTTTATAGATATAAATTTGTGCAACTCCTCATYACTTAGTTATTTTTAAAAATAGCTCTAATTTGTCGGGATCATGGATATTTTTAAAAGATGACATTGGAAAAGTAAAATCAGTTGTGTACTTTCTGGGAATCAGGTCCAGATATTTCCCAAGTTTCCATCAAGTTGGGAACTGGGTGTTAGTTTTGGGTCCTTCTCTTGAGAAAAATATTTTTAGGTCCATTTCTGAATTATTTCTGTGGAACTGGACCTGACAACAGCTGGCTATGCTTGGACATAGAACCTTCAGCTGATTTTTCTCTATCACAGTAATACAAGTAAAAATTTTGGCAGATACTGCTTTTGGAGTCACTAAAAAAACRCAGCAAGACCAGTGTTGAGCATATATCTGAGTCTTTTATAATTTTATTTTTTATACACAGTCTCTCTTGAAGAACTCAGGGAATGTCTAGACCTTCAGAATAAATATGAATTTAGAAGACAGAATGGCACAACTGCAGATTTGGAAACCCAGTGCTCAAGGCCTCTGTTGTTGCAATGGAAAGCACATTAAGGGAATGTGGGAAATTCTGGTTTTCAATATATCTAAGCAAAAATATTTTCTTTTCTCTCTTAATGACAAAGCTTGGACTTATTCCCAGAATCGGCTCTGTGGAGAACTTATGCAGTGAAAGGGATTTAGATGAGTACCAGAAGTACCACTGTATTGAAATTGCATCTGAAGTTGGGCCTCACGTCCTGCCCGAAGCGTGTGYGCGGCTCATAGTGAGCTTGTCAGCCCGAATTCACAACGGTGCTCTTGGTAAGGCCCAGCCTGCACAGGCAGCTCTTTGAGGCAGTTGCTGGTTTTCCCTTGAGCTTGTAGGATATGGAGAGCTCTCAGCCCAGGGTGATGTAGAAGTGAAGCTGGTCAGTGTGGGGTGTGCATGGATGTGCAGGGRACACCCCACTGAACCCTGAATGTGCTGCAAACACCTCTTGGTGGCATGAATCTCAGAGTTCATCACTCCTGATGGGCTTCATGGAGCAGCATGACAGGGACCAGGCAGTGATTTCATGTCTTCTGAAGAGCATTTGATTCAGATGCCTTTACCATATGGCCAAGGCAGAAACTTTCCTACTTTTCTGGCTGCTTCTAAGTCCACTCTTTAGATGCTGTGGGCCAGCTGGATCCCTTGGTAAGACTCCAGGGATGATGGCACATGGTGCCTGATAAACCATCACCATTGATACTACACCATCAAATTATCTAAACCATGTCYATCATCAGGTCAGTGAACCTCTGATAAGAATGATCAAGCTCTTTCCTACCTGTTTTAAAGTGTGAAACKTGCAAGTTGATAAGAGCAGTAACACTCCTTGACAACAAAACCTGTTTTGATTTTCTTTCCCCTTTCCAGCATGCAAATGCAATCCCCAAGGGTCGCTGAATGCCARCTGTAGTAAACTGGGGGGCCAGTGTCAGTGCAAAGCCAACGTTGTGGGACGCTGCTGTGACACCTGCTCTGCGGGCAGCTACGGCTTCRGCTTCCATGGCTGCTCCGGTGAGTGCCTGCACCACTACCAGTGCTGCTCGCTGGCTCTTCATACATGCCCAAATTTTTAGGGCTTTGAACCCCAGATTATATGTGAAGCAATATGARAAATGTTTCCACAAATAACAAATCYTYCATCCYTGCTGCTTGGCTGCCTTTGAGCRGCATCAKYGRTGAGATGGGCTGGCAGGAATCCTYAAGGACATAGCTTTGTTTTGGTGTTTTGCAGCATGCGATTGCCACCCCCAGGGCTCACTGAGCACGCTGTGTGACCAGGTGACAGGGCAGTGCTCCTGCCGCCGGGAGGTGGATGGCCAGCGCTGCAGCCGGTGCCTGCCTGGGTACTTTGGATTTCCCCACTGCCGTCCTTGCCCTTGTAATGGGCACACAGAGCTCTGTGACCCTGTGACCGGAGTGTGCCTCAACTGCCGTGGGTTTACAGCTGGAAGCCACTGTGAAAGGTCAGTTGATGGCCAGTGCTGCAAAGGCTGCAGCAGACACTGGTGCTCTCCAAAATGCCAACAAGCTGGGCGTCTACAAATCCATTAATGTCCTTTTCAGGAAACACATACCTAAACCAGGATGAAACTGGGCCTGGCTACTGACAAACAAATGACTTTTCCCACATGTTCCAGTTCCATTCAGAACACTGCTCCTCTTTTTCATTCTATCTACTCGCAACAGTTCAACGTGGACATCAAAATTAAGTTAGTTTTCATTTAGTTTGGCTGGATTGTACTTGTAATTCACTTTTAAGAGGATTTTCCCATGAAACCTGTTGGGTTTTTCTTGCAGTGCTTTTAGACAATACCATCTTCGGCCATTGTACTTGTCGGTGGCAAACAGATTAAAAATGGGAGACTGAAGTGCTTGTTGTCCTGTGGCTTTGCAGGATCACCAGACCCCGGGGGAGGATAATCAGACAGACAGTTGACTGTATCCATATGGATAATTGTGTTCCCCTTTGCCAYAGTAAAGCAGATCAGATACTGAGGATGCTTCAGAAGCTGCTCTGTTGCTGTTGCCGCAGAGACAGGACCAAGGAGGGTTGGGATGCAGAGGTAGCAGTGGTGGGCAGGGTGGCTGAGCCCCCAGGGAACCCTGAAAGSCCCCCATCAGTCTGGGTAACAGCGTAGCCACCAACAGCTCGAAAGAGCCATGACTCCAGGTTTGCAGAGTATGTCAGACACGAGCATGGCTCAAAAACATATGTTGCATCTAAAATGTGCAATATTCTCTGAATGCATTTAATGAATCTTTGCTTTTGTTTTCCTGTGCCAGTACTTTTTAATGTCTATGCCAGCCACTCTGTGTGTCTGTATGGAAACAAATGAATGTATTTGCTGATAAGCAAATATACAGAACTTTTACATAGCATCTTTTAGCTGCCTATGCAGAGCATGTGTGATATGCCATATCATAATAATTTAGATTAAAATTGTTCCAGAGTAAGTGAAAGTCTTCACAAACATTCCATGAAAGGAAAATACATCTTTATCTTTTTGCTTCAGATTTYGAGAATGCTCTGAATTTCCATTTTAGAACACCTTTAAAGCTTGATATATYTATACCAATTGATGGAGATAGCATTACAATGATCTGGAATATGAATTCATACATATATGTATAAATTGATTCACCTGCATGGTGCACTTGACAATTTGTCCTGCTTTGTGTTGACTGSTTTGGCAGGTGCATGGATGGCTATTATGGAAATCCTCTGGTTGGAGAGCCCTGTCGCCCATGCATGTGCCCAGGGGCACCTACAAGCAATAGGTATTTTGCACGTTCCTGTTACCAGGACTCCCAGTCTGCACAACTAATTTGTAATTGTCTCGAGGGATATTCAGGTATGAAGCAAAATAAGGACTGGTTTTGACAATACTAAAATTAATCTAAGGGAAAAAAATTATCATCCTCTATCTGTCATGTGTTCAGAAATGACAAGTGAGGTAATGGTAATAAAACAGTTAAGAAGASTTAACACTTAGGTTTACTGAAATTATGTGGGTAAATTCTGTCCAGGAAGAATGGGAATTGTGCAGTTAGTGTTTTAAAAAGGAATTCACCTATGTGGATACAGTGAGGTCATTATTTATTCTGATGTTGCTCTCTGGAAATCTCCTCCTTTCCAAAGGCACAACATTAAAGTGGGGGGGAGAACTGCAGTTTCTTGTTATCTCTAAAAAAAAAAAGCATTGGAAACACAAATGGGAAAGAATAGGGCACCAAAAAGAGCTGATAAGATTTCCTAATCAGAGAAAGTATTTCTCCATAAGAGGAAACTCTTGGACATTATGCCCAAAAGTGACTGCTTCATGGTTCAAATGGTCACTTT
Source organism: Malurus melanocephalus (assembly GCF_030028575.1). Lineage (NCBI taxonomy): Eukaryota > Metazoa > Chordata > Aves > Passeriformes > Maluridae > Malurus > Malurus melanocephalus. The sequence goes on along the minus strand of NW_026623350.1, from coordinate 87,547 downwards.
AGAAATGAAGTTTCTATTCTCAGCTGTCTCAAATGAGCTCATCTGAACTCCTGGGCATGCCTCACCCTCCAGTGCTGCTGTTGGAGTGAAGGGCCAAGGAAGATGCTGCAAATATGGTTAATTCTGACTGCTGGCATTGAATGGACTTTGATGGAAAAAGATGTTTGGAAGTGTTGTGTGAGGGGGCACCTGTTTGCTCTTACTGAAAGGACTTCCTTGGTATAAACAATCTGGGATGGGGAGGGTGCGTTTCCATCAGATTTAATGGGGAAGATGTAATTTAAACTGATCAAAGGGTTAAAGTGCAATGGTCTCAAATAGGTGGATGTTTTCCATTGGAAATTTGGACAGTCTGAATCTTTTAACAATATTTCTGGAAATTGCATGTTTCACTTGAATTCCTATCAGCTAGCAATATTTTTACCTTCCTCTGACAGGCAATCAGTGTGATGGGTGTCCTAGCGGGTTCTACAACAACCCAAGCAGCCCTGGGCTTGACTGTGCACCATGTCCCTGCAATAACAACATTGATTTGACAGACCCAGAATCCTGTAACAGGGTCACAGGGGAATGCACCAAGTGTTTACACAACACCCATGGAGCAAACTGCCAGTTCTGCAAACCAGGTTATTTTGGCTCAGCCCTCCATCAAAACTGTCAAAGTAAGTCAGTAACAGCACTGCAACTGTGTTTTACCACCAATATTTTTTTTACAAAATAGGCTAGGAAGAGGCTAGACCTTGGAAGGAGAACTAAAGCAAATGAATAGAGCAAAATATAAAAATCACAAATATATTTCTCTATTTACCAAATATAAATATATCAGTGATACAAATAACTTAATATGTCATCTATTACTAAGTCTCACTAAACTCATACTGAATGTCACTCTTAGGAAATACTCATTTGTGAAATGAGAGCAGTATTCTCTGTTGGAAAAATAAATGTGCATTCAGCTTWTTCAGGAAGGAATCAAAAGTAAGGGAATCAAAGATAAATGTTTATCCATGTTGCTGGTTCACACCAACTAAGCAATGCTCAGTTAACCCAATGATCACTTGCTGAACTCCCTGCCTTCCCAGTTGTTTTCATCAAGGGGCTAGAGTGAGTGTTTAGGCAATTTAATAGTTTTCATGAGGACATGCCARTAACTCAGCACTTTGAACAAGAGTGGCAAGAAAAGCAAGGCACAARCTTCCTCCCAATTTTTCTCAATAATAATTTTCACAAATGTGCMTGATTGAGGATTTAATTTCTATGGCCAAGATAATTATAAGTATGGTCGAGAAATTATTTTTCTGGGAATCTCTGGGAAATGCAGTCCAAGCCCATCCCTTGTTCATTCTCGGAAGATGTCTGTTAGAAATGTTAAGCAAGAACTTTTGGCTCCTCACAGTGAAGGCTTCTTATCTTACTTGGCTTACTGGGGATTCCCATGCTGGGTTATGCCTACTGTAAATCAGCCTACCCAACATATTTAACATTGCATTCTAATAAGATTCAACATTCACCAAGCCTTCTTTTTATGTGCCTGTATTAAAATGTTGAACATTCGCAGTAAGTTTTCTCAAATTCATTTTTAAGTTATTATAGAAAGATAGGTAATGTATATGAGGTTAAATGTGTTCAAGGTCACTAGAAGTAAAGCTACAGCACAGGTTTAAATCCAGCTCTGGTTGTCCATCAGCTGTCTGTATCAATTATCAGCTGCTGTATTAATTGTCCTTTTTTTTCCAGGGTGCACATGCAATCTGGCAGGTGTTCACCCTGCCATGTGCCCAGGGGGGGATGCAGCCTGCCTGTGTGACCCAGCCACAGGAGCTTGTCCTTGCCTCCCCAATGTGTTGGGTGCCACATGTGACCAGTGTGCTTCTGGCTACTGGGGCCTGGCTAGYGGAAAAGGATGTCAGACCTGTGACTGTGATCCAAAAAATTCCCAAAGCAACCAGTGCAACCAGGCAAGAAAATTCCTCTGCTTTCCAGGAACAAGGGTGTTGGTGTTTTGACATGGTTTAGTGGGGACCCTCCTAAAAGTGAGGATCGGTTTTTTGTGATATTCCCTGAAAGAAAAAAGTTCTTTGGAAGTTTATAGTTGGTGCAATCACACTGTGAGTATTAAATCCAAAGTGCTGTTCTGATAATGTGKCTTTGCTGGTAAGCAATTTCTCTTTGCCTGTTGTTTCTTTGTCAAATGGATCTTACAAATACTTTGTAAAAAGATGCTGCATAGGAAAAAATTGCCTCATAAATATGCATATAGGGAAGAAGGAAATCCAAGCTTGGACCCAAGAGTCTTATGAGTATTTTTTAAGTGCTTATTTTCATAAACTAGCAGTTGTGTCCATTACATTAATCATACCTCATTTATTGGACTGCTAGAGTACCTTTTCTCGTCTTTAATTCCTGTGCACACTTTAGGGCTAGAATGTAAAAAAACTTAAACAGCGTTTCAGAACAGAGGGCTGAAATTGTGGTCCCCTGGAGCCAACAGCTATTTTGCTATTGACTTCAGAGCACCAGAAGCTGACTCTAAGGTCTTGCTGATGTGTTTGCACATTTTTCTTTCAATATGCTTTCTGTTTGTTCCAGTTTATTTAGTTGATTTATTATTTTTTATAACAAATTCAGTTCTTGACCTTAAAGAACTGCTAGCATTTATCAAAACTCTAATTCCCTGGAGTTTAATTTAATAGCTGAATTACAAAATCAKTTTTCTAGGGCTATGTGCATAATCTACCCTCAAGGTTTTCAATTACAATTGATATATTGTGTAGTTTAAAGTTGAAATGTTAAGATGAGTACTTTGAGCCAGCAAAAATAAAAAATTAGTCTGTTCTGCAAAGGAAAAGAATCCTCTCAGATCACAGTCAGAGAATGAGTTCTCAAAGAGCGTCAGTGGACTGGAGCATACAAAATCGCTGACATTAGTGAAGACATTTCTCGGAATTAATTTTGTTTTCAGAACCTTCAGGAGGAAGATAGGAAAGGTGGATCAATAGTGTATAAACCATGGTGTTCAAAGTCTGTGGGCAAGCAGTGTTGCTGCAGTCCTTGTACAGCTGAAAGAATATATAGTGAGCCATATGGCTCTGCGGGAAGTTATTCAATCCTACCTGTCTTTACAGCTTACAGGCCAGTGTCCATGTAAGCAAGGTTACAGTGGAAGACGTTGTAATGAATGTGAGGASAACTACTTTGGCAATCCCCAGATGCATTGTGTTTGTAAGTATTATTAAAAGAGACAACTGGATTAGAAACTGCCTTAACATGAATGCTTACTTTTTATATTCACTGGCGAGACAGGGCACACACGTAGAGAAAGAGCCTTTCATGTTTGTGTGTATGAGATGGACAAGGGTTTATATGATTTATCTATGTTGTTATTTCAGTGGTTAAGATGGAAGTCAGAGATGAAGAAGAACCATTACTATGTAGTTCACCTTGCTCTAACTGAAACACTGGTTTGCTCTTTTTATCTTGAAATGCAACTTTTGCATGCACTAATCCCACAAAAAAGAAAAAACTGGAYGTAATCTGCTGTCCCTTTCTTGCAGCATGTGAGTGTAACCTGGAGGGGACCCGSCAGCCCGCGTGTGACAAAGCCACCGGCGCGTGTAACTGCCGTGCGGGTGTCACCGGCCGCTTCTGCGATCAGTGCGGCCGTGGCTTTGAGAAGGACTTTCCCTCCTGCCATCAGTGTCATCTCTGTTTTGATCAGTGGGACACKGAAATTTCTGCCCTTGCTCAGACTGTGCAGGGGTTGATGAGGTTTGCAGCAAAGCTGGAAGATAAAGGAGGACGAATGCCCAGCTGTGACATGCGCTTCAAAGCCTTTGAAGATACCATTTCTGAAGTTGAACGAATTTTGAGACATCCTGTCCTTTTACTGGAGGCCCTTTCAGGCATCAGAGATTTTCAGGGCTATCTTCAGTAAGGGCTAGACTGCTTCTGAAAAAATCCCTTGGCTGAGAAACTGTTTTCTACCAGCCATCCCTACATATCGAGTCCCGTTTCTGATCAGCGCACAGAAGCTGAACTAAGTCACTGTTTTTAATAGATCTCTGAACAAAATAATCCTTAATATATGCCTAACCCACAGAATCATATACTTAAATGCTGGAATTTTCCAGTTTGTACTAAGGRTTTTCTAAATTAGCCATTACAATTAAATGTGTCTGCTTATTTATAAATGTATTTCTTGCTCTCTAAAATATTGTGTGACTCAGTTCTAGTTTAAGAATAATCTGGTCTGACTTCTGCATAACCTGCTTTTCCCCTTCAGACAAAACGTTGCACAGATGGATCCCCTTCACAGTTTGCCCTAYGAGTTTCCTGAACTTAACAAGAACATAGAAGACATTGGAGAAGAAGCCAACCTAGTGTATGAACTTCTACAACAGAAAATACAYCTGCATCAAAGTTTTCATTACTTGAACTTCAAAGGTAAGCCAGCAATGAGTTGAAATGGGTGGATATTTTCCCTGAAATTTTGGAATGCTTTCTCATCATTAAATCATACAATTTTTCAAAGATCCCTAGGTTTTAGCTTTCTATGGTAGCAGGAAAATGTTAATGCTAACAACATTTTATAATGACTTTCCAAATTCTCTTTTAT
>NW_026623350.1:0-82701 GCF_030028575.1 Malurus melanocephalus | reverse complement strand
AGTGTCATAGTGCAGCTTCTTAGTGTTCCCATGGGAAAATACTTGACTTTCTGTGGTACAGAAGTAGCTCTCTCTCATCAAAAATGTAAAGGCAGAACTGAGCTCCTTGGCATTTTTGAAAGAATTACATTGTCTGTGCTTAAGCTAMGTATGGTCTCCATCAGCTGCTAATAGCTGTAATGACCATGTCCCAGACTGTTTCTGGAGAAAGATGGGGATGTATCAGGCAGGGATCTTGAACAGATGTTAGACCACCCACAATGGCAGGAGATGGTCAGCAGAATCCTCTGGAAAGCRATGGCTGCCAAGATAAGAACCCCCAGAAGACAGGGATGCCCTCCACAGAAGATACAACTACAAGCAATGCACTCCCACTTACAGTTCCTCTGTGTTTCATTCAGGCATGAAAAAGCTTGGCCTAGACAAGATTTAAAAAAAACAAAGAACAAAACAAACAAACAAAAAAAAACCCCAAAACCAAAACCAAACCAAACCAAAACAACAACAACAAAAAAACAAAAACAAAAAGGAAAGTCAACAAAATGTGAAGCAGAAGGAATGGAAGAGGGGAAAAGAGGGATTAACTAAGATTTAGGGCTCCTGTGCCCCTCATTGTGCAGCCCCCCCTGGGGCAGTTTCTCCACTCACGTCCCTGTGTGAGCAGCCTGCACAGCTCTCCCMGGCTCCACTTCCCAATTGAACTCAGACTGAGAAAGGCAGAAAGGCAAAGAAACAATAAATCCCAGGGAGGTCAGTGGACACAGAGCTGAAGCATCCATGGTGCTCTCTGGTCACATTCCAAACCCACTTCATCTTTTGGCCTCWGGAGACAGATAAACAGCCCTATAAAAAGCACATGGGAGTATGGGGAGGGAAAGACCTTGAATTTAAGCTGAATTTCCTATCAGGGCCACAAATATTCATTGGTTCTGCTACCAGGCATCTAATAGCACAAAAATAGCAYTTCTCTCAAGATAACCAGCTTTTCTGATGCCCAGGAGAGAGAATGGCTTCTCACTCCATTTTCCTTTCGGGATCAGTAGCACATCCTATATATGGCTCCGTCTGTTGTTTCCTCTCTTTTTTTTTGCTGGGGTAGAACAGGATATGGCCACATACACCATCTGGGGTACATCTGGGGCACTTGTTCCCTAGACACTCATGGAGAATGAGCAGCTGCCTAYGTGTCTTTGCAGAGGATCAGGACTCGGAGTCTTCCTCACAGGCATACACTCAGCTAGCTGCCCTGGAAACATCARTATCTAATGATGAATTTAAACCTTTGGAAAAACCAAGGCACAAGTGTCCTTAAAAGAATGTTTGCAGTTTATGAGATCTCATTTAGTTATGGCTTTCCAGCCTTGGCTTCTGGCTTTACAGCAACTGTGGTACAGTAATGCAGTGAGCACAGTTTCCTAGGCTGTAAATCAAGCTGGAGCTAAGACACTGTGTTTAATGTAAAGGAACTTGGAATCTCTACAGCTCCATCACAAACCAAACGWGGAAAATGCATTTGGGCCACTTAATGGAGAGCTGAATCACTGTGAAATTTTCCTGCAATGGAATTGTTGCACAGRAAACAGTCTCTGGCTTACATTTGGAATTAGAGCAGCCTCTTGCCAGGTATTTTGTATTAGGAGCTAACGTTAAACTGTGTATTGTTTCCAAGAATTACAAGATAAATAAATAGCCTTGGTTCCACATGATAACTAAACATTGTTTAGCTTCAATCAAAGCAAGACCAAGGGCTTTAGAGCCKGAATCAAAGCACCCAGGACTTGAGTGTCTTGTCATTGACTTCAACTAGTAACTGAGTCAGTTACCAGCACAGAGAGATCAGAGACCTCTAATGCTTTTTCTCTGCTGACACATCAGTTCTGGCTCTGCACATATTTCTGCTTAGGCATTTGGGAACAAATCTGGGTTCTCTGGAGATCTGGGAAACCTTGACAACAGCAGTATCAGCTTATGTGTCTTACAAAAGGCCTGAATCCTTTTCTCAGGCTATTAATCTGCAAAAAATGTAATATTCTCCAACTCTTTTGAGTCCGCTTAAGGAAAAGCTTTCACAAGCAAACARGACTCTCACTGGAAAGGATTTTTTGTCTGGCCTACAAGCTTACTGTGGAAGTGCTTTTTTTTTAATGCACCAATCCTGAAATGGATTTTCCGGAGACGAAAAAGCCCAAATATATTCCCAGTTGTAATCTAAATTCTGGTCTCAGTCTAGCAGACCATTTAACTCTTGGGTGCTATGCTGAACAGAAAGGAGATACTTTCCTGCCTTGCAATCAAGGAGCCGATCATTTCATGACAATTGGCAGAAACAGTTTTCCCCTCTAAACTTCAAAATATAAATGTCAGGAGCTTTATTAAATCAGCAATGGCAGCAAAGKATGAGCTACTGATGAATGCAGATCGGTAGAAGTTGGTGTTCATAATGGGATCTCCTTCATACTTTTGTCTATTCTGTTGGCTTCTCACACACCTGGGGATCCTATGGATCGTGTAGGATTCACCATGTTTTCATCTAGTTTAGCAAGTTTTATAAGCATCAATAACTATTTCTTTTTGGCAACTGGATAAGTAAAGGATTAAAAAGCTTGGCTGAAGAAATGACCGTTCCTGTCCCAAATCAAACACCAGTGAATCCACCTGTCACTCACAAATTGTCCAGAACTCAAGTAAATAGACAAACTGAATGCAACYAAATGCAGTTGGTACTAAACCCTATTTCTGTTGGTACAGAAGCCATCAGCAACATCAGGAAACACTTTGAAGTATCAGTGCTGGCAGAACAGAAGACAGTGGGGACAATTCCTATTGTAAGATACTCAATGTACACCAGGAACCACGGACTCTCCATGTTGGACCATCAGATCTCAAAAGCAAGCAATGTGCTGCAACAGCTCAGAATGATCAAAAGCCCTGACGTCAAAATCTTGAATGAAAAGGTAGGCACTGTAGGCACTGTGGATTTTGAATGAAAGCTAAATGAAAGTATCATTTTTGGATGTTGTAGKGGGTTTTATTTGAAAAGGGTGCTTACATGCATTTTTAAGTCTGGAGAATGGCACTTCCTTGCCACAGCCATGCACTCACATCRAAAACAGCTGCACTTCTCAGCTGTAGTTATTTCCAACCTTCTGGAAGCCGTTGTTCCCAGGGCAGATCCAACACAAGGAACTGTTTAAGCACTCTGTAGTCTTAAGATGACATCAGAATAACTTCAGAAAGATTAACCCAAACCTCCTCCATGAGTTACTTAAACCAAGCAGTGACTTTGCCCTGGAATGGATGGGGAGTGCTCACATATCCTTTGTGTCACCAATGAGAAAGGAGGGGACCTCTGTTCTTCTGCAGGGCAGCAATGAACATCTGATAGTACCAATTCATSACAAATCTGGAAGAGATCATCCACCTAAGCCTTTAGGTTCCACATCTGTGTCAAAATATGTGGAGGGCTAGACATGGCACCTTGTTCTGTTAGAGGTTACCTGGATCCTTTAGAAAAAGCTATTGATCCACAAGATGGGTATAGTTAGGGAACAGTTTCAGCCCTTTTGCCAAAAAGAGCGAAGCAAGAGTCTTAGTGCAACACATGGAACCTAACAAATGGCTACTGCAAGGATGCTCAGAGCCATGGGCTGCCATTGGCATCCTTCAAATCACGGGAGAGGGACCTGTAACGGCAGTGACACCCATCTTTATAGAGACCAGGCACTTAGGRAAAATCCCATTCCATAGTCAAGGTTCATGTGATGTCAAACATCTTTCTTCCCTCAGGAATGTATCTCAGGCCTCCAGAGGAGCCCTGACATAAGAATCTTTCTTATTGCAGATCTGTGGTGTACCAGGAGACCAGCCCTGTGCCACAGCCGCCTGTGGGGGAGCCTTGTGCCGGGACAGTCATGGACTCAGGCAGTGTGGTGGCACAGACTGCAGTGGAGCTTTTCCTCTCTCCACTGAGGCCTTCAGGAAAGCTGAGGAGACTGCTCTGTTGCTAAATAACTTGACTGTTCAACTACAGGAACCTGAGAATCAGGTGCTGTATATCAAACCTACATTTGTTCAGTGAAATGGATGGAGGATGAGATTTGGGAGGTCACAAAGCCACAAAAACTCATCCTCTCCTCAGATAAAGAGCAGTGACATCATAGTGATGGATTCTGTCCCAATATCATAGACCTATCATGATTCAGTGCCAGACCCACCAAGAGGCTTTATCTAGGTCTTCTTCCTCACAGCTGCTAAGGTCTCTAAGGCCATGGTGCCCCGTGTCTATGGAAGTTGGTGATTTCAGGCTGGTACWGTCCCAGTATTTTTACTGGGAAAGATTCAAATGGCACCATTTGTCAGTAGCCTGACATGATTATTGCAATGRGATTAGTGCTGTGCTTGGCATTAAGCTCTATTTATACAACTTCATACTACTCTTATGTTTGCCAACAAATAACTTTTGAAAATAATTTCAAGATGAAGCTTTTCTGCCCCCAGTGATGTTTAGGAGGGCATCARTTAGTCAACTGTACTGCACAGTAGCAGTGAAAATAATTCAAGCAAAGTGCAGCCAATGCAGCATATGCCAAGGAAACAAACCAGACAAATCCCAGAACACCAGTAAAGAGTTTGTTCTTATTAACAGTCAGAGATGATGCCTGTTACAGTTATAGGCAGAACACATTTTCCAGCAGAAATTACATTCTTGCTGTGGCTTTGTCCTGTCCCTGCAGGATGCCTGGGCATCCATTTCCTCTTTTTAAAATGCACGCGACACTGTATCCCAGCCAGCGGGCTTGGAAATGAGCAATTGGGGCACCGCCCTGGGGCCCCAGGACACGGAGCAGCGGCAGCCAAAGGCATCTGCCGAGGTGRGGAGCGCCAGCCAGGCTGCCAGGACATCGCCTTTGGTCTGCACAAGCCTCAGGCAGCTCYGTGATTATATGAGTGAACTATTTTGAGACACTTCAGAAATAAAAACATCAGTATTTTTCTTGTTGCATAGAGAAAGACCAAATTTATTCCCTCTGCAGACCACAGATGTACCTGGGCCATTCCTTAAGGCAAAGCCCTGGCCAAAATAAAATATTGGAATTTGATAATTAATCTAAACTTCCCATTTAAATTATAAAGAATACTAATTTAGGGGCAAAATGTAACTTTTAAAGACAAGCCTTGAACTCTGACTTCCTTGTGTCCTCTTCAAGTGTTTTTTAACAGCAAGTCCATCACAAAATGACAAATGAAATTACATTTTCTATAATCAGATCTGAATCTGAAGAGATTGGCTTAGATCTGAATCTGATCACTGACAAGCTACAGCACAGCAATAACTGTCTGTACTCTTCTAGAAACACARGGGAGCTGTGGTTTAGCAGTGGTTSCAGAGAGAAGAAAATGCTTGATTTMGGCTTTTTCTGAGGCCAGATGAAAGCCAAGATGTAGCAGCTTCTGGAGTTCCCCAAAGGAGTCTCCTACTATTTTTCAAACCACATCAAGTGATTCCAGYTGAGCTTGGATCAAAATTACCTTTGTGTCAGAGCTCAACTTGCRAAGCAATGATAGATAACCTCTGGAAAATGGCATTGCTATTTCTAATAATATTTCCAGGTTGAAAGCATTAGAAAAATGGCAGAAGACAGCAAACTGAAAGGCTCACAATTTAATGGGCAGCTGGAGACAGCCAAGAACCAAATTGAAGTTGATGGAGAGATCACTAAGGAGTTCATCCAAAAAGTGAAAGTCTTCTTGTTAGGTAAATATGCAATGTTCTGTTTGACTCATTTTATATATATATATATATATTTCAATATAATAGAGCTTAATAGCCAGCCAGAAGATGATCTAGCTGTGTATGCATGAAATTTCTCACCTACCTCCTGAGCTGTGCAAACTTATTCAATCCCTTTTTTCCAGTGCTTCTTTCTCCCAAGTGACAGTACTTTGTATTGATTTTAGGATACATCTGTTACGTTCTGATTATCATCTTTTATTACTGTTTAGTTTGAGGCATGCAAGTAACTCCCTCTGTTCCTGTTTTATCTGAGTAAAGGRCTACTAGGATAATTTCATAGAATATATAATGGCCAGGCATGTCCAATGCATCCTCAAATTGTTATTCCACCCCCTTCTTCCAGGCCCATAAATAGAGGCTCTCCGTAGGGAGCGTGGGAATTAGGACACATACCACTCCATCGTCTCCACAAAGCTGTAACTCGAGGAATCAAAGGATTCTGGTAGAACTTCACAGCTCTCATAAAAAAAATAACAAAACAACCGTATATACCTTAAAAATTTTCCACTCCTGTGATTGCAGAAAAATGCTTTAGGAAACACAGCCTAAATTTTTATACCAGATGCACATCAAAGGGGTTCAAGTATGGCAGGATTTTCTTTAATGTCTTGAATGTAGCTGATCTCATAAATTTCTATGGATTGCATGTTGGCAGTCCTTTGGCATTCCTACCTCTACATCCAAATGGGAGTGAGGGCAGAGGACAGAGGACTTCTTTTGTTCGGAAACRTTTACATTATTTTACTGAATTGGAAGATTTAGGTCCATTTAATAYCTTAAGAGTCTCAGGTTTTTGTTTGCTAGTCACTGAAAATTCCACCTTTCGCTCTTTTATGTTTCTTAGTAGACCTACGGCATTTACTAACAATTATAAAAGCATTTTTTCAAATCTTTGCTTTGTTAATTGAAGTTTAAGAACAGAAACATCTGAAAAGCATATGGTTACATTAAATACTCTACATTGATGTTTATGGTGATTTTGGGAGAATATATTTCTACAGAAAATAGCTCTCAGGAATGCACTACTGTTTGCACACTAAACAGCTTTAATTCTTGCTGACTTACTCTGGAGATTAACACAAATATTTAATATGTCTCAACTGTTTAATCACACAAGGTCTTTTCTATAAATGGAAGTGAACAGAAAACAGAACCACTGATGTGACTTCACAAGGCATTGACTTTTCTGTGTGTGCCTCTGCCTCTTAGCAAAGAGTTAGGACAAGGTCATTTGTAGTGGGAATTGTCAAAACATGGGTTTTTTCTATTGCAAATTCTCATTCTGAGTCTGACCCAGGTTCCCTCTGCAGCTYAGCCTTTCTCATTAACCAGCAAACGAACCACTTTCTCAATATTGTGGCAACTCCAGGGAAGGGATTACACCCAGTGGCCAGCTTGGAAATCTCCATTCACATCCCAGCCTCGCCAGCTCCTCTTTGATCTGTGGGCCAAGGGAGAAATGGGCTCTGACACATCTAGCTGTGCTGGGCACTGATTTAAAACCCTCCGCGGGCTCTGTCCTACATCAGAATTTTAATAACTCAGTTCAAAGTGGGTTCAAATCCTCATTTTAGCAAGTTCTGACAACACTAACAGCAGTACCTGGAAGCATAATATTAAATTACAAAATGTTGGAGATAATTCTCTTACCCCCTTGCTGTGCCTGTCAGCTTTATTTTCCACATAACTCAAAGGGTAGGCAGCCATAAAGASCATTTACTGGGAGGAAAGAGCTACTTCAGGATACTCCCAGCTCCATWTCTGTTACAGATGAGAGCGCACCTCCAGAAGACATTGAGAAGGTGGCAAATTACGTCCTGCAAATAAACCTTCCCCTGACTCCACAAGAGCTCACAGACATGCTGGGYAAAATCAAAAGCATTATGAACCACTGTGAGAAGAACAAAGTGAATAATAAGAGAAACATCAAAAGAGAGGACGCTCAGAYGCTGCTGGTGGAGGCACAAGAAGCCGAGTGAGTAGAGTATTCTCATACTGATGTGCCAGCTCCAGCTGGGGTGGCACTGTGCATAGTAAGGCTGCTCCATAACCCTGACAGTATCCTAGTAACACTGGAGGGAGAGTTCAGATGGAGMTTTCACCTTGCCTTTTCCACAGGGCCTCTCCAGCAGGAAAGAGCCATCACCGCTMGGGCTGCAGGAGCCGATGAGCTGAAAGGAAGCAGCTCCTGACAGTTCTTGGCTCCTCTGCCTGCTGAGTCAGAGAGGCCAAAGCAGCTACTTACTTGCACCTTGGACCTGGTGGATCATTACATCTGGCTCACTGGGTGGTTTAAATTAGGGTGAGAAAGAACCAACAAGGGAAAAACACGTTCACCCATGGATCTGCCCTAGTAGCAGTGCACCACCAGGCAGGCAGCAGCATCCAACCTCACCTTGAGTACAGCAGCTCCRGTGCTTCCACACAAAGTCCATTTCTGGGGTTTTGCTTTATCAACTTACCACAGTTYTAATGGTTGTTGTTGGACTTGGGGAAATTTTCCTGCATGTCAGCACGAGTGCATTTGAAACATGTTCTTGCTTTGCTCACGCCATGATGCTACATACATTTCTTTTTTTTTCCATTTTAGCAAAGCAGCTAAAGCTCTTCCGCCTGTGGATGAAATTAATAATAAACTGAAAAATGTTGTGAAGTCCCAAGGGCATTCCAAAAACACCATCCTAAAGTTAAATGAAGAGATAAAAGGCATCAGAACACAAATCTCTCAGGTATCTTGCTGTAAATATTTTCATTTYTTTGCTATATTTATTAGAAAGATATACTTCACTCTAAAGTTTCCTTAACATAAACTTAAATTAATAAAACCAGAATGTGGCATAGATATGATACTGATTCCATAGTGCTTAAGAGTCTCTTAATCCATTGATTATGTCCCTCATTACCACACTCTGCAAGCTGSATGGTCATTGCATAAGAAATCACAGCCTTCAATTACTCTGTTTCAGGCTGAGAACGAAGTGAACAAGACAAACAATAAACTAAATGACTTGTCAGCCAAACAGACTGAGATGGAAGATGAAAGTGCCACATGGCAGGCAAAAACACTGATGACCAAGAATCAAGCGACAAAGGCAAGAGCAGAGGCAGAAGCAGYTCACAAGCAAGCTCAGAATATTGATAATGTAAGCCCTTCTGTCACATGTTAAGGGAAAAAAAAAATTCCTCCATATTGAACTGTAATTTTGCTTCAGAATCATTGCCCTGCTGTCATCAAAACTGTTAACATTTTCCTTTTGCCACGCAGTGTAAAATGCCACAGGTTAAGAAGAATTTGTGTTTTATTTTAAGGCTTCTGACMTACACTTCTGTTTGCTTGAATGAAAGAAAACATACACATTTCTCTGGCTACTCCATGACATTTTTTCTTGCACTGTGTATAAGACTTGTAGTCACCATGGGCACCAGTAAACACAACAGAGCAAATCACAAAACCAGATATTAAAATACATGAGGGATGGAAGCAGCCTGACCATTCATCCTGTGCTGTTCTCCTTCAGAGAAAGTTGATGTGGGAGTTACTTGGAGTTTTTGGTTGGCTTGGTGCTTTCCAGTAGCTCAGTTTTTTGAAAAAGAGCTAGAAATTTGCTAAAACTGCAAGAACCAAGTATCCACAGCACAAGCTTGGAATATGACTATACTTCCAAGTTACAAGAACCATAGGTAAAATCTAAACTGCAGCCTCAACAGCAACCTGGATCAGCAGGAAACAATTAGCCAGTAAATATTACTACAATCAAAAACATAAAAACCCCAGTGTTGCTACAGATAAATTGTTAAAATTGAATTAAGTCTTATGGCAAAAAGACATTTACAGAAAAGCCCTATCAACAGAAGTAAAAACAGTATAAACTTTAAATATCCTAAGTAATATTTTCTTTATATCCTTGTCCTTCCCCCTCCTTCAGGTTACTCCACTGGTAGTTTGTTTTGCTTGATTTCTACTGTGCTTTGCAAGGCATTTTTCAATGTCTACAAATTAAGAATATATTTTYTAATATTTAAGAGAGTGAGAAATCTAAACTTTGGTTCAGAGAGGATGTTAAAAAAAAGTATTAAAACCTTCTTCTGTATATCAGATTAATTATGAGATGCTTGTAAACTAAGCAACGGCATTTTGTTACAGGAATTTGCTGATGTTAAAAGAAAGTACACCATTCTTCAAGAAAAGCTGAAAACCCAAGGACCTCCAAAAGTAGCACTAGAAAAAGTGAAGCAGTTGAAAGAAGAAGCAGAAAAACTGGCTGAAGAGACTGAAAGGAAGATTAAAAGAATAACAGGTGGTGTTCYCACTTCCACAGTGAGTGGTAAACACTGTGACAGTCATGAATTCAAGGCTGAAGTCTTTGCCCACAAGCACTAACACACTAGGTTCACCTCAAATTAGGTTTAAAACAGTTTACCTGATGAAAATCTTTGCCTGAAACAATTCGTTTTAAAAGTAGTTGAATTGTTTTGGCTTATGTATTTTTTTCTGACATAAACAGGTTGCTATAAGCGAAGTTTAAGAACTGTCCAAACAAGGACTTGCAGTGATTTTCTTCAGTTTTAAAACAGGGCAAGTGCAAAATCTGCATAAAATCTGGCTGCAGATTTAGCTGGAGGCCCTGATTTATGCACTCACTTTGGGCATTTGGACCTTGGATCCTTCCTCTATGCTCTCTTTCCTTCCATCACCTGAGTGAGGGCTTGTGTGCTGGAGCTGTAGGGCAGATGTTTTCCATCAGTCCATACTCATTCCCCTTCACACTCATCTCTGAGCAATGGCAGAACACACCAGGTACAATGAGCAGGTTGTGGAGACTGAAGCTGATGTGCCCTGAATCTGCAGGGCTGTGACTGTGAGGCAGAGGGGTCACGGGCAGTGGAGATTGTGGCTGCTGTGGCCGTGCTGGCACTGCTCCGCACACACGCCTCCTTTTTGTCACCAAAAAGGAAGAGCACATCTCATGTCCCTGCACACAGGGAACCTAATTCTCCTTGTAGTGAAGGTCCGGGCATTCCCACTGTGAATCCTGAGGCCAAAGATCCTGCCAGGTTCAACATCAGGAAATACTGTGTAACACCAGCAGAACTGAAGCTGAAACTCTGTCTCAGCAGAAAACCTTCAGGACATGATCCAAATAAATATTTTGAGCACATACCTCGAGGAGAGGCATTAAGAGAATCTCAGTCACTCCAAATGTCCAGATGATAAGGGCGTTAGGAACAGGCAGCGAATACTGTGGATTTGACTCATTACCAATATGTTTATGTTGGTGTAGCTTCATGGGAACCAGCAGAAAACTGTTACACAACTGAGGGAGACCTAAGCTCATTACACCTCAATTGTCCAGGCTTTACACACATCAGTGGACATGCTGTTCCTCTGAGTGTTTCCATTTAAACCAAGTCCTTTAWGAGCTCCATGTCCTGCCCTATCCTAGCTGATGGACAAAAGCACATGCTGAGAAATTAATTTCTTCCAGGCTGTCATGCTCCTCTTACTATCCAGAAGCCAGACTTTTCSCTCCAGTTGCATATATAGCATTCCCCATTTGAAATGGGCTTATTCCTTCTAAAACTTCTGGGAAAAGAAATGCTGCTAATCCCTAGATTTTACTTACACAACAGATGTGAGCATCATTGCATGTCTCTGCTCTTCCAGATTTAGAGAAGAAACTTCAGGAACTGAATCAAACCAAACAAGATAAGGCAGAGCAACTGAGACAACTAGAGGAACAAGTGATAGCCATTAAAAATGAAATCATGGACCAGGAAAGCAAGTATGCAACRTGCAAGAGTTAGGGTCTGAACAGATAATCAGGTAAAATGCAGCTGAAGTCATCATGATTACCACGTCCTGAGCATCCTGGCACAGGGCACTGTCCTCTGGAAATATGTCTGAAGTGGTCTATAGAATTTAGGCACAGTGAATAATGTAATTTTCTCCTTTTATTTTCCTTTTTCATCTATTGTCCAGTTGAGTTTATATAGAAATAGGAAATACCTTTTAATAAAACATCTGATCTAGTAATCAGATACAGTCTTTGAGTTTCAAAATACACTCCTGTGCACAGTCTAGGGCTTCCCGTGGTGGGGGGTTGGAAATGCTCGGAGAGCTGCTGGTAACTGCCTCAAAGACACTCACAACACCCTATGTCCTCTGCAAACCCTAAACAATGTGGTTATGCCACGACCCTGCTCGGGGCTGYCCAGGCTCGGATGGGGCGATGCGGATGGAACCCTGCGGGCTCCTGCAGCCACCCTTACTGACAGCCAGCATCCAGGCACTGCCACTGCTCCAACCCCGTCTCTTGGCTGAGTCGGAGCCAACCCCATCTCTTGGCTGAGTCGGAGCAGGGATGCCCCAGGACCCCTGACCATGTGCGGGTCCCGCTCTGTTCGCTGAAAATGCGGCAGCTCCGTGCAGCGCGGGGCCGCTGGCGGTGGGCGACAGAGCGGATCCCCCAGCGCCCACTGGATGGCAGTGCGCAGATGCTTAACGCCGAAAGCAACTTAAAAATCTTTTGTCTGGCAATGGTAATCCTGCAATGCCTTTTTTTCCCTTATGCTTATAAGGGGTTTCACGCATTTTTCATTAATGCAGCTAACATCTGGAGGATAAATCCAGCTCTTAGGTTTAAGCAGTAAGTCCAAAGGGCCAGAAATGTTGAAAACCAGTTTCTCCAGCTCTTCTCCCACATGCAGCACTTCACAGAAGTCAGGGTTCACTCAACAGTTTTTTGTAGCCATAAAGAACACCTGAATTGGCCTAAATTCCCTTTTTTATATATAAATAAAGAAGGAAACCGTGGCTAAGCAAATGTTACAGCAGTGCCAGAGTTTAAAAAAGGCTGAAGTGAGCTATRCCTCAGTTTCAAAATCCCACCCTTGGTATACATATTCCTGCARGATGCAGAGCACACTAATGATGGGTTTCCCTCAGTTAACCCTGTCATTCCTGGCTGGACTGTCCCACAGCGAGCGACTTCATTCAGCACGGTGCTGCTTCAGAGCTCAGATATAGCCCAGACCAGGTCTGTAAAASGAGGAATGCTCTGCAGAAACACAGGGCTCTGAACATTTACCCATGCCAGCAGCGCCCGTAAAACAACCCTTATCGATTCAACGGAGATAAACACTGCAYAGTTATCACCCTGTGTTTACAAGAGCTAAAGTAGCATTGGTATGCGCTGGGGGCTTGGGTGGGAACTGCTGGCGGATGAGATTTCTGAGATACTCCTCTAACTCAAACCAGCTGTGAGCCAGGGCAGTGTGCAACGTGCATGATACGTGACACATTCTATTGTGAAAATAATGGAATCAAATTATAATTTTGATATAATCTGACAAAGCCACCTGAACGCAGGACAGCACRTAAATTGTGGGTTAGCATTTTCTGAATTTTAGCACTTTAAAAAAATCGTCTGTGAGGTGTGAGGCTTCTTTCTAAGTTACTAGGCTGTAATCAGATGACTGTATTTAGACTGACTTTGTCATAATGAAATCGAACATCACTGTTTTACTTGCAGCACACACCAAGCTGCACACATGSAGGTCTCCAAGCAAGGAAGAGTTTTCTGCAGGTTTCAGTGCATCCCTGCTGCACTGCACCTGGAAGRGGCAAACTAAAGCCCTTAGACAGAAATTCCCAATTGCATATAAACCAAAATTATTTCATTCATGGCTTTAAAAATCTGAATTCACAAGCAAAAAGTTGAAAGAGAACTTCCTCCTAAAATCCACTGTTGACAGTGAGAATTGCCGTATGGCTTTCCACAAGCTGCGTGGATGAGAAATCTGTAACCACAAGGCAGTTAAGTGTGCCTGGAGGGGACATATATCCACGGGGGGGAAACAGAAATCGCTGGAAGAAAAACGGAAGCAGGAAGAAGAAAGTCAGCACAGAGTCTAATCTCCCTTGCCTTCCTCCAAGCATGCTCAGACACACAAAGGAAGCAGATCTGATGGGACCAGCAGCTACAGAACTCCAAATCCATCCTGTGACAGCTTCTGAGGTTTACAACTGTGCAGCATTTCCGACTGGAAGTGATGCAAAAACTTTCAAAGTGTTTTTGCAGACTTGATTTGTGGGGGAAATGCTGTCTCTAGATAAAAAGTACCTCTTTGTAGTTCTCCCTGGACCTCTTCCTTTTGGGCAGAAGTGGCTTCAKAAAACTGTTTCTTGAAAAAAAAAAATTGAAATARGTATCTTGCTGCAGAGCATTTTGACTTCAATGGCATTAATAAAAATGCAAACAACAATTAACCAATGTACAATCACAGATATATTTAATCAAAATCATATCRTCAGCTCTGTCTGCTAGGCATTCAACCACTGCAGTGTTTCAAGAAAAAGGGCGATCAAGTGGCTCCCACTGAGGTCAAATCCTGAAATTTTGTTATTTGAGAAGACTTCCAACCCAGCACAAACACAGATGATACTCCAGGGCTGTAAAGGTGGCTCACCAACCACAAGGATAGGGCGTGACACAAAAGTGAATTTTTATCACTTGAAGAGTCAAAATACACCTACTCACTATTTGTCACAAGGACTGCAGAGAGGGAGGGACACAAGTTCCCTGTTCCTAATCACTCACACACTAAATGTGGTGGTCTCAGTTGCCTCTGAAAGAGGACTGCGGTTTTGGGTGATGGTGGCCATCCCAGTCCGTGCTGAAACTCCAGCTCCATCCTCGATGTCACACGACAGGGTCACCCCCAGGCTGGAACAAAGCATGTTTTCATGCTGTCTGTGGCAAGGCACAAAGGAGCCTATAAGGGAGAACAGGACTTCTACAAGGCTATGAAACAGAGGGGGAAAAAGGAGAACACTTCAATAAAAGCTCAAAAAACATGGGACAAAAAAAAGTCCAGTGACAATGAAACAGTTGCATTTGGGATGATGCTGCTGCCCATCTGCCATGGATCAGAGGAGGTTCCATTCTAACAGCACAAAAGTAAAACATTTTCTGTAGTGGGGGGACAAAAATGTTTGTGGTACTRAAGCTTAAAAAGTATGTCAGGGTTATGAAATTGAATTTGTTTTGTGAATTTAGAAGACCACATGCAGAAGAAGTTTATAATATTACAATTCCTGTCCTCTCAGCTTAGAATGATTTCATTTTGTGGATATCTTTAATGAAACAGCTCCACAAGTTCTTTAATCCGGAGTCTTGGGTTATGTTTCAAACTTGGTGTTTAACCTTTAGGGCAAGTCACTTGGTATCTCTCTGTTTCTGCTTATCCATCTGTAAAATGAGAATGAACATATTTACCTACCCCGGCAGGGTTTGCTGGGCCGGACAGACCATGGTGTGTTTTCACTCTCGCATTGCAAATAGTGAGGGCAAAGTGTTCTTGAGGGACACTGGCACCTGGTAAAGATTTACACAAGTTCACGTGTCACACGTGCGCAAGCAAAACCCGGGTATATAAACCCAGGCATTTGTCCCTGCCACATCCATCTTTCATTCACACTCCTTGATGGTTTTTTACCCGTAAAGCTTTTCCCTGGGTGCTGAGGGGACTCTGCCACCGGCCAACCCCYTGGCTCTTTGCTGGGTTTTGGGCCATCCATCCTTCCCAGGGGCTTGGCTCCATCCGTACCATCGGCTGAAGGCAGGATTAGGTTAATTACCCCAATCCTTCGTTGTTATTCCACCGACAGGGGCAGGGAAAGGGGCACACGATTGGTGATTTCCCCCATCTATCGGCCACCACTTTCCCATTGTCTGACCCCATCTGGAGCCCGCTCCCGACGCTGGGGAGCAGCGGGAAGTGCACAACTTGGGGGGCTAGGGGCTGGAATCCCCCGTGTGCCTCCCGAGGCTCCCTGGCTGCAGCGGGGTGAGAGTTCCCCTGCTCAGCCCGCTCTTCCACCCACCCCGGCCGAGCTGCCCTTCCTCGACGGCKGCGCTCCCTGCCCCGGCTGAGCGCTACGGCGGGGCCGGGCTGTCCCGGGGCGGGGGGCCGTGCGGGAGGGGCTCGGCCCGGCCCCGCGGATGCGGAGGGGCGGAGGAGGAGGAGGGCCGGGGGCACCCGGCGGCGCGGGGCCGCGGTCGGGAACGGCGGCGCCTGCGTGGAGCAGCCGGAGCCGCGGCTTTCGGCGGCGCGTGGAGGGGCAGCCGCGTCCCGTCCCGTCCCGTCGCGTTCTGTCCCGTCCTGTCCYSTCCCGTCCCGCCGGTGCCCGCCGCCCGCCATGGGCCGCCTCCCGCTGTACCTCTGCTGCTGCCTCGGTAACTCCCGCTCCGCTCCGCTCCGGCCGCCGTCGGGGCACGGCGGGCTGGGCGCGCCTCTGCAGCGCCCGCCGGGGCGGCTCRGGGCGCCCAGCCTGGCCCCGCTCCCGCTTCCCTCTCTCACCCTCTGTCCCCCTCTCTCCCTCCGGCCGCGCAGCGCTGTGGCCCGCGGCGGCACAGGAGCTACAGGAGCCCGAGTACAGCTATGGCTGCGCCGAGGGCAGCTGCTAYCCCGCCACCGGCGACCTGCTCATCGGCCGCGCCTCCCGCCTCTCCGCCTCCTCCACCTGCGGCCTCCGCCAGCCCGAGCCCTACTGCATCGTCAGCCACCTCCAGGTGAGCGCCGGCCGCGGGCAGGCAGCGCTCCCGGGTATCGCCTCCTGTGCGGGGTTCGGGGACTGCGCGGGGCACACACCCGTGGGCAGCCCCCGGGCCAGGGTGGCGGACGAGCCGCCGCCTGAGGGAGGGAAGCGCGGGCAGCCGTGTCCGGTGGGGCAGCATCGTGCCCCGTGCGGGACCCCACACACCGGGTCCRGGGAATCCCTCGCGGCTTTCGGCTCCCGACCCCCCTTTCCTTTCGAGGTCAATAAGGAAGAATGTGCCGCACTAAGTTCAATTAATGCTCTATTTCCAGGCTCTCTCGGAGCCGTCTAGACAGCTTCCTGATGGAGAGTGGGCTGTAGGGCCCGGCAGTGTTTTGTCCACAATCCCCGTAATGTAATTACTTGTGTATGGTCTCGGAGTGAAAGGATGCAAATAAGGATATCTCAGCACATCTGGTGAGCTCGTTGCTTTTTAAAGCCAGAAGCAGCTCACCTAATTTAAAACCTCTGAGAGAGAAGGGATGGTGGAGAAGAATAAACTATCAGTTATAAGTTGAACGCTRTTGAACTGAAAGTAAAGGGATAATCTCCGGACGAATTACTGTGGAGACAATAGGGCCGGATTCTGGCACTTGGAAGGAAAACCAGGGGAAGCAGGAGGGGCTGTAGCACTTGGGCCATTTATGCCCTGAAGTTACCAAATCTCCCCTCATCCCTTTCCCTACCTAAAGTTTTATCATATAAGGCTCTGTCTGTTAGMGTTAATACTTTATTTAACGTGGGATTAGCTTCACTGAACTTTTCCAGTGAATTGACTTTAACAACGTAAGCATCTCTGGTAGGACARAATAACAAAGGCGCTTTGTTACATTTTCTTGTGTCAAAAAATGTTGAACTGGTGTAGTAAAGAGCATCATTTCAGTTCTCATGTGCCCATGTTCCTGAGCTCCCAGCCCTGTTTCAGCATTTGGGATGTTCCTGGTTACTTTTGAACCCTAATGTGTGGTATTGAAGAAGTCATGAGAAGGTGCCAGTATCCTCTTACTAACATGAGGCTTGACCGCACTGAGTGCTTTGCACAACTAGGCCTTCTAGGATTCAATTTTGGTCAGAGAAGGACAAGTTGTGACATGAAGTCACAAGTATGGGGAGAGAAGCCCAGAGTACACAGTAGGGAATGTCTTCCCTGGGACCCCTGCTCTTGCCATTCTTTCTGCTGGAGGAGTCTTTGAGGGCTGGTGGGAGGTGAAGCCCTGATCTTGGGAGGAGCCTGCGAAGCCAGAACTGGGGAAATGGAAAGCCTGTGCGATGCAGACCTGCCAGTGCTCACATTCTTGGCTGATAAAGAATTGTGCTTGTCTCCATAAACGTGCTGGAGGAACGATGCCTGTGTAGCTTTTGGCAGTGATGAGTTGCTGGTGTGTTGGAACTCCCTCACTGCTATCCTRTGAGCTCCTCTCCCTCATCTGCCCACTCCAGGTGGTCTGGGCAGGAACCCTGCCTTTTGGTTCCATTTGCACCCCACCTTGCATGAGAAAGTGGTGGTTTTAGGCACTAGGACAACACAAAACCAGCACTGTGTGTAGTAATAGTCATGATCTGGTTTTGTCCTCCTAGTGAAGAAGTTTCTGCTTTTCCCAAGCAGCACGGCCAGACTTGATCCAAGCTGTTTTGTTTGGGCACAGCTTGTAAYGTGTGCAGATGGATTTTATGTGCTCAGCTTGGGATTGCAATAGCAGGAGAAGATGCAAGGTTTGGGCCAGAGTTTGACAAGCTGGTTTCAGAGAAAAGGGCTAAGTCACTGAGGGTCCCTTGATGTGCACTGAACCTTAGGTATCCCTAATGCAGACAACTTGTATGTCCAAGCCAGCTTCCAAAAGCCAGTGTTATTTCACACAACTGGTTAAGATGCAGTTTTGCAYGTGTGCATTTTTACAGAAGCAATTCAGCAATTTTTGTAGATGCTGCCTTTGGTTCTGAATTCCACTGGAGAATAYGTGTGCTAGARCAGWTTTCCTGMAACTGCAATTTTGATTGGAAACATGCTTCCCCTAAAAATGAAGTTTATGGAATTCCTGGCATATTTTCCATTTGGCAATTTGCATTAATTCATAAAGGTAAATACACTTARCGTTTCAATGAAAAAATACCTTTGATGACTCCTGCAGGCAAAATGAGTGGAATGTGATATGGATGGAAAATACTCMTATCTSCAGGAAGCAGCTATTGCCCCATGKWTAAAATCAGTAGTGCTGATTATCGTGTTGTTTCAGGAGGACAAAAAATGTTTCATATGTGACTCGGAGGARCCCTTCCACGATACTCTCAATCCCGACAGTCATCGCATTGAAAATGTTGTCACCACGTTTGCTCCAAATCGCCTGAAGCTCTGGTGGCAGTCGGAAAATGGTATGCGGCTTGGCCGGAGCAATTTCCGGGGCTGGGAGCTGTTTTCCCTCCTTTTGTTTAAGGRTACCTGTGGGTTTGCTGTTACCTCTGGCCTGGTGATTACTGCCCTGTGAAGGATCATGCTGTGTGAGGAGCCATGAGTAAAACTGGTTGCTTTTGTGTGCCCTGGAGCGGTCCTTAATCTGTAACAAAACCCCCTGAGTCCTCCAGGAGTGTTGGAAACAGCTGTTCAAGCACTCTGCAAGAATCCTTTCCTAAAGAGAAGAGTTTTCCACGCTGGCCTCAGATCTCCCTTATATTCGGGCAGCAGGAGCAGAGCAGCTTTCCAGGAGTAAATATCCCAGGGTAGCGCTGCCAAGGAAGCACAACAGGGYTTCCCCACACCGCTGGGCTGCAGGCTGGGGAAGGAGGAGGTTTGGGCACAGGGCTGTTGCCCTGCCTGCAGACCTCCCATTTCCTTTTCCCACCCCAGGAGAGTAAAGCCAGGGATRTTTCTTACCCTACAAGCTGCCTTCTACCTCCTGAGCTCCCTGAATTTCTGTACTATATGCCAAACAATAAAATGAACTGCAGAAACAAGCCAACTAGTTAAAAACAAAAATTGCATATTAGTTTGGTGGGGTTTTTCTTTTTTTTTTTCTTTTAATCCTTCCTCCATCTGTTTTACTTTTCTGGTTACTTTTGGCATGCCTTCATACACAAAACAAGGCAGTGAGAGTTTCTCAAACAGCAGTCCTACACTGAAGCCTTAAAGCCAGCTGGACAGGATGGGATTTCTCCATATGCACTGGCAGTAGCTGCCTTACTGTATATGAAAAGAAAGGTAATATTTGTAACAGTTTTGCTGCCTGTTAAAGAAAAATTTTCACTAAATTCTTTTTAACTATTTAGATTAGCCTAGCAAGCTGCTTGCCTCCAGCAGCTCTCTACTAGCATTCCAAATAATTCATGTTTTTTGCAACAGGCTTGGCAGCATTCACACAGAAAAGTTCTTAGCTCATAAGGTCATGAAAATGTCCTTCAACAAYAAAAAACAAATGATTCTTTCTGTCCAATTCATGTTTTCGTCTATTCAGGCATACAGCATAAGGGACCATTGCTGCATGCTTCACAGAATGTTACAGCTGGTCAAAAATTTAAGTGCCTTATTGTTTTTATTATTTTCATTTCTTACCCTTTCTCCTCTCTATGAATCTTGATTTTATTTTTTGTTTCCAACTACAGTATAATTAGTATCCAGCTGTTTTGAGAGGTCTTTTCACAAGGCAAAATAATATTTGTAGCTGTTTTTCTTCCTTTCTGTGTAGAGTCCTTGACCACAGGTATTCGTACAGCAGAGTTTGGAAAATCTTTTGCCTCTCACCATTTTCTTAACCCTTGGGATTGCAAAGCAGAGCTGTGATAGAGTCTTTAGGTTCTAAAGGAGATGTCTTGTGGATAGGAGAGTCCAGAGTGGGTGAAAAATGGTGGAAAATGGCCCCACCAGACATGGGTGAGACTGGGGGTGTTAGGGCTGCAGAAGCTTGTGCTGCTGCTGCCAGAGAGGCTGTGGTGTGAGAGGACAGYGTGGGGCCACCATGCAGCTCCATGCCCAGCATCCCCAGCTGTACTGGGGCTTTGGTGCCAGGGGCCAGCCTGTGGTGGTCCCATCCTTGCCCCACATCCAGTGATGCCAGTCACAGTTCTCAGTGTGAAATAGTGGCCCTGCAGTGGGATGTTTGGTGCTGATCATGCACAGGAATCCCATGTGTGATACTCTTCAGCAGGTCCTTGGTGTCTTCCCCATACCTCACTTGACCCTCATAATCCTTTTTCACAACAGAGCCAAGTGGTAAAGAAAATAGTCTCTCTGTGCCAACAGAGTGAAGGCAAAATTTAGATGTAGAGAGTGGCAGGTGTCCTTGTTTGCTGAACACCACCTTTTCTCTGCCCCTGCAGGTTTGGAAAATGTGACTATCCAGCTGAACCTGGAGGCTGAGTTTCATTTCACTCATCTCATTATGACCTTTAAGGTAAGGAAATCACAACCTTACCCTGAACCCTAAAACATGAGGAAATGAGAGGTCTCATAGTCCTTCACATCTATTTRAGATTTGGGATTTGGGCTTTGTCAGAGTGCTTTGGCCTGATTTTTTTTTGGAGCTGCCAACCATTAACCTGTGGTGAAGCCATGCAGAAAGGCTGAGTGAGCCTGCAGAAGGAGTCATGCTGAAGCTGGGTTTTGTGTTGGAGTGTCTGTCTGGTGGTTGTGTTCTAGAAGATTATTAGCTAAACCATATAGTAGCAAGGGTGTTTTTCCTAAAAAAGTTGGCCATGGTATCAGTTTTCATTTGGCAAATGGAAAGGTCGTCAGGAAGAAGGAACATCTGTACACAAAGTGTCTTTGTTTTTTTTACAACAGATGTCTTGGAATGGTAGATTATGTCCTGTACATCCTAAATGCTCTTCCCATGTGGACAAATTAATCTCCGCATTTTTACGCATCAGCTTTCTAGGACAGACGGTTCCTCTTTCCTGTGGTGTTGTCTAGGGTTTCTCCCCTGCCTTAAAGTGGCTGAGGTGGAAAAGTGCTCCTTTCTGCTGGAGCCAGCAGTTAGGGACCCCCAAAAGACCCCTGACCTGTTGTGGGTGCTGCAGCCATTGTACCCCAGTACTGGGGCTTGGCCTGCTGTCAGGAGGAAGACTGCAGGGGAAAGATAATTGTCATCATACTTTGTGGACTTTGTGTGGTGGACACTTGAGCTGTCTTCCTTCTATGTTGCTACATTTTTTTTGTTGAGTGAGATACTAGTTTCTAAGCTGAGTGATATTTTCAGCTACAAAGCAGAGAGAAAATTTCTTTCCAGCTGTGACTGAAATGCTTGGCTCTGGGAGCTCCTCCTCTGAATACATAAAACTAACAAAGAGACTGTTGGGCTTGCTTGGTAGGCTTGAGCCAGGTGCTAAATTAATATCTGCTTTGTGAAAGGCAGCACACAAATAAAAACATGATATTCTTCAGGTCAGAAGGATTACTAATCTTTTCAAAAGCTCATTAGCTACTTGTTCTAGAGTTGAACACATGTAGGTAAAAAGGACACTGGTTTGTGTTAAGCAAATGCAGCCTGTCAGAGTCTATGTAAGGTYAGGTGGAGGAAGGTTAGTGGGGATTGGGGGAGTCAAGTGCAAACATGAGTGGACAAAGCTGAACCTCTCAATCTCCTTAAAGAAGGTTTTCTTAGGGCAGCACAGAGGACAGCTGGCACTGAATGTCAGAGATGCTGCAAAAGGTCATGTGGTCAGGCAAAGAGAGGTAGGGAATGCTGGGTCTTCTCTGAGCATCAGAGAGTTACTCAGCAGTAATTTCTGGGCATCAGAGCTGGATAGGAAGCACTGACAGTGGCTTCCTGGTCCCTGCTGTAGGAGAGGATGCCCATTAAGTCCTGTGCAGAGGATCAGGCAAAGAGGGGATGGGAGGAAGAAGGCTGGGCTGCTTTCCACAAGCATTGGGAAAAAAATCCTTTTGACTCTGTAAATCCCTGTTTTAACCCCCACATTTCAGAAAGAGTTTGGAATTAAAAAAAAAACTTATAAAAGAAACAAGTTTTCTTATTTATTGTGTGTTTAAGCACTTTGCCACTGAGTTTTTTGGAAGACAGGTAGCCTGTGGTTTGATGTGTGTTATTTCATATATTTGCCTCTGAGAAGAAAGTGGCATATAATCAGAAAAATATTTCCAATATTTCCACACACTGGAAATAGTCGRTGCAGGAAGATAGATTAAAATCCAGATTTGTGGGTTGCTCATGCTAACAAGGCTCAATGTAAATGCAAGTAATAATTAACCAAATACAATCACTTGTTTTTCTTACTGTTAGACATTCCGCCCTGCTGCAATGTTGATTGAAAGATCATCTGACTTTGGACAGACATGGCAAGTTTATAGGTATTTTGCATATGACTGTGAGAGCTCATTTCCTGGGATTTCAACTGGACCCATGAAGAAAGTGGATGATATAATTTGTGATTCCCGATACTCTGACATTGAGCCATCAACAGAGGGAGAGGTCAGAGGCGTTTTTTTTCCAATATGTTTATTGTGTAGACCTTTTCCTTATAAATTCAAATTCTCTTATTTTTGAAACGGAATCTTGTGTTGTTTGATTTCTCCTCCAGGTAATATATCGTGTTTTAGATCCTGCTTTTCGAATTGAAGATCCATACAGTCCAAGGATTCAGAGTATGTATGCAGTTACCTTTCAGGCTGATTTGAAAGCATTTCAGTARTTACTTGCTTACAAAAACCAGTGAGCCACAGCCAAAATCGTGCATTAGCCCCTGAT
This sequence comes from Malurus melanocephalus, assembly GCF_030028575.1. NCBI lineage: Eukaryota > Metazoa > Chordata > Aves > Passeriformes > Maluridae > Malurus > Malurus melanocephalus. The sequence goes on along the minus strand of NW_026623350.1, from coordinate 59,615 downwards.
ACCAATTTTGAAGTCATATGAATACCTTTGTGTGTGGCTCCTTTTCCTGACTCAGACAGCGATGTACTGGAAAATAAGGATCAGTGTTGTGAACTCAAGGGATTTTTGCTCTCACACCCCTCATCGGAGTTGATCCTTCTCTTAATTGATCAGGGATTTATTTTCATTAAAGRCCCCCTCTCCTCAATACATGCAATTGCCAAGAGAACCTTGGAATGTGGTTCTGTAATTGCACAGTATTCAGAAAGCAAATAAATACAGCTACAAAGGTGCTTATTTCATTGTGCATTTCTAACTGAAATCAGTGTGGTCATGTTTTATTTTTCAGAACAAAGTTATGGCTTTTGAACTGTTGGCCATGGTAGCAGTGCATGGCTGGACCACACAGATGTGGTCATAACCCACAGTGTGCTGTAGTGTTCGTGCATGACCRTGGCAGTCCATGAATTCAGAGACAGAGAGATCTATTGCTCAGCGTGGCTTAAGGAGAAACCTTGTGGGGCATTTGGCCTGAGGGAACTGCAGTGCTTGGCCTTAAGCTTGACCTCTGATTTAATAATGCATTCTCAGGTTCGGTTCATGTCCCTCAGTGTAAAGCTACCTGGAGCAAAAGGAAATAYRTGAAGTATRGGAGTGTCTGCTCATTRCTATGAGTTTYGTGTTGGTTTTTTGKKTTTTTTTTACTCAACATTTTAAAGGAGAAACTGCTTTCATGGGCTTGAAGTACTTTTTCAAGCCTAGTTCAAGGCTATAAGAAATTACATGGGATTCACAATATCAAAGTAAACATGTAGATGGTATTAATTACTGCCATATTGTATTTCGGTGGATTATCCCTCAAGAACTTCTTTGTATTTGGTCAGTGTTGCTTCTTTCCACAAAATGTAACTAATTATATTTACTAGGAAAGTTGGGTGTATACAAAAGAAGAATTGTTTTTATCTTTGTTTCCAACTAAGACTTTTTCAAAAAGTCACATAACTCTTAAGGCTCCTAGTCCCCTTGGCARCAGTTCTCAATATCAAGTCCTTGCCCATCTTAGATTTTTGAAACCCCAAAGAACCAGTGTCTTTTAGATGGTGCTTTTCTGCTTGTCTTCAATGTTTGTGTATGTGCCTGTGCATGTCTATAATAAAATAGATCAGTATTTTAAATTATGTTTAAACTTACTTAGTTATCAACATGTAATAAAGTAATGTAATTTTTTTTTTAATTTGGTGGGTATGAAGTGATGTGTAGTATGTAGGTGCTGAAATGAAATTTGATCTAATCTGCTCATAGGAAGCGTGCTTAGGAAGTCACTCCTGGCTTCCTCCCATTCAATATAATATCTSGTAAATAATTCCAAAATGGGCTTGCTGTTTTTTTTTTGGTTTTTTCTTTTTTTTGTGTATGTGTGTGTCCCCTGCAGATCTATTAAAGATCACAAATCTGAGAGTCAAATTTGTCAAGCTGCACACTCTGGGAGATAACCTCCTGGACTCCAGGATGGAGATCCGAGAGAAGTACTACTATGCCATCTATGACATGGTGGTTCGTGGGAACTGCTTCTGCTACGGACACGCCAGTGAGTGCGCGCCCGTGGAGGGCTTGGATGAAGAAGTGGAAGGAATGGTAAAKATCCACACTTTTGGGCATAAAGCTTGTTCTGTCTGTGCCTCTTAAGTGATTTGAACACAAATGYAAAGATAAWACTGTGTCTCACCTCTGSACTCTTGATTCTCCAATAACAAAGTGTTATAATTGTTCCTCCTTGGCAAACACCTGGGTCATTATTGGTGTTAATCAAACACAGATCTCAGATTAGGTGATAATTGTTTTAACATTCCTTTTTTAATTATGTTAAGAAGCTGATTAAATTGAAAGGTAGGAATGAAGAAAGGAAGTGTAACCTTATTAGGTCAGAGACGGGTGTGTGAGTTGACTTGGTTACCCTAAAATTGAAGCGAATGGAGGCATCAAAGGCTGAAATACTTGTGAATCAAGCATGACCTATGTTCCGATCAGTTGTTACCAGTGGAGAAGTTGTCACCCTAATTAACAGAGGCCCTGAAGGAAACCCCTGATTGTCTCCRTGATGTGYTGCTGCACAAGTGCCACAACCCATSTGGGGTCTGCTTTTCCCTGTGATTTTTGCCCAACAAGCAGTAATAACACCCTGTTAATGGGTGAGTTATTAACTGGTTGGAGATGTGGAAGCATGTGGGAAGGTTGTGTGGGCTGTCCAGGGCTGCAGGATGCCATCGAGCTGGGTATGCTCCATTGCCCTGTGTTTGGGTCAGTGTCTCCACCTGAGCTTTGCCTTTAGCATCATGGCTGCAGTGCTGGTAGTGCTGGTGGTCTGTGGCAGCAGCTGTCACACGTGGTTCTGTTGGTGCTTGTTCTGTACACACTGACAGCAAAGCCTGGGGTTGGTGGATAAACCCCATCCAAAGTGTCTGTTTGCTTTAAGAACCAAGGCAGGGCTGGAAAAAGGGCACTGGGCTAGTGACCTTCTGATACAACCAGATCCTAATTAACAGATAATAAGCAGCTAACTTTCAGTTCCCAGAAGCTTTTGTGATTATTTAGGTGGAACTGTCCTCTCCCTTGTTTATTTCTGATGGCATTTATTCAGGCACTAGTTCCAGTAAGAAAAGAAGGACAAATCTGTATGAAGACTTTCTTATCTGGGGAGGTAAAGGACACTCCTATGGCCCTATGTGACTTTCTAAATGCAGTTACATGGATTAAAGTCTGTAAAAGTATATCCATTATCTACTAGCTTTATTTTGCATTAATTGGAGAATGGTCTGGGTTTTTATTTCCTTCTTCTTTTATAACCAACTCTCTTTTTATTCTTTTCTTTTTCAATTACAGGTTCATGGTCACTGCATGTGCAGACATAATACCAAAGGATTAAACTGTGAGCAGTGTTTGGATTTCTACCATGACTTACCGTGGCGCCCTGCTGAAGGTCGCAATAGTAACGCATGCAAAAGTGAGTTGRAGTAAAATGCAGAGCTGGGTGCCATGAGCATTACATGCTGTCACTTGGGAATTTGTGTGTAAAATCCTTCATGTTCTTTGGTTGACACCGGTGTGTCTTTTGTGCAGAGTTGTATTTCCCCTAGGACTCTTAACTTTGCTTTCTGTCTTTGTCACAGAGTGCAACTGCAATRGCCACTCCAGCCAGTGCCACTTCGACATGGCTGTGTACATGACGACRGGGAACACCAGCGGGGGAGTGTGTGACGACTGCCAGCACAACACTATGGGACGCAACTGCGAGCAGTGCAAGCCCTTCTACTTCCAGCACCCAGAGAGAGATCTGCGGGACCCYGATGTCTGTGAGCGTAAGTGCAGCCCCATTCCGCAGGGTGGGAATGGCCTTGGGATCCTTGAGGGAAGGTGGTTGTCTTGGAGGTCTTGAGCGAGCCTGCCTGGGTTTTGTTTTCTCTTTGAGAATCTGGAAGTTTACCTTATCCTTGCGTGCCCAGCCCACGTCATGTCTGATACTTGGAGGAGTGATGGTGTTTCTACACAGCAGCTGAGTTTCAATGATTCAGTGTGAGACTTGGCCTTTAATTTTGTAGCAGTTAATAAAACACGTGCTATGCTTCCTTCTTAGCTTGTGACTGTGACCCAGCTGGCTCCCAAAATGGTGGGATCTGTGACCGCTACACTGATTTCTCCACCGGCCTCATTGCYGGACAGTGCCGCTGTAAATTATTTGTCGAGGGGGAGCGTTGTGACCTCTGCAAAGAAGGTTTCTATGGCCTGAGTGCCGATGACCCAGCGGGTTGTCAGTGTGAGTAAAAACATATGTTCCTTTATGTGTGATCAAAAGCTCTTTGAAGAGCTGTTGGTGCTGGGAGAATTTGGTTTGTGGGATGGATTTTTTTTTCCCTTTTTCCCCCTGTTTTTGCTAAAGTAAAAAAATTGCTGTACATTGTCTGTAGCTTGGAGTCCAGAGCAGTTCACCAACAGGTCCTTCTAGTGTAGTCAGTGGAAATAGCATAATCCTCCTTATTTCTTCTCTAAGCCATGGAAGTTTTACTGGGATGGGTGGTGGGCAAAGAGTGCAAATAATTTCTGTCCGGGGGAATTCAAGGGAAGCTTTAATGTGTATACGTGTAAGTTGAACACTGTCTAAAGTGTAATTCCGATCCTGCTTTTGACCTGCCTATTTGTATTTCCCACTCTAGCTTGTGCGTGTAATCCTCTGGGTACTCACCCTGGGGGGAATCCTTGTGATTCGGAGACAGGAAACTGCTATTGTAAGCGTCTGGTGACAGGAAAGCAGTGCAATCAATGTCTGGCAAGTAGCTCACTGTAAAATAAATTAGGAGACACTGGTGTGAGGGTGGCTGGAGTGTGGGAAGCCAGGTGCAAGGTGCTGGCCACTGTCTCTGCCTGTTAGCCCATGCCTGGTGTTCAGGCTGGAGAGGGCACCTTGGGATGTCAGGAGCYATGAAGTGTGCTGTGTTTTGGGGAGCTGGGATGCATGTCAAGGCAGACAAGAGCATCCAGTTTAATTTCTGGGACCATAAGGAGTGAGACATTAGGATACCTGTGGTTGCTCTGTGAAAATAAAAAAATCTAAAGGCAGTTCTGCTAAAGTCCTTGCTGAAGTGAAAGATGAAATGGTGAGGGAAGCAGTGTTACCAAAAAAATTGCTTTCTAAACTGGTCATTATTTTAGGAAGGGATTATTTCATACACATACATTTCCATGTTGTGTTTAYGCATGCTGGAGTGTTATAGAAACACACTGTCAGATAACTGGATGTGTTTGTACAAACACTGAAAAGCTCTTATCTAGCAGTGAACCACTGGAAAAACCAGTCTGTCTGTCTGCCTATCCAGCAAGCAAGTTGCAGAGTAGCAGCCCTGCAAGGACAGTGCCCCACACAAATACCCACTGCCCCACGTGTGGCTCTCTTGCCCTTGAAATGATGAACAAGGTGGGAAGAGAGCAGGTAGGGAAGTGGTGTTGGTGCTTGTGGGGATAGACCCACAACCAAGGGAGCAGGATTTGTGGGTTGGGGGCAGTCAGGGATAGCTTACTTTGAGTATTTTAAAATGTGCCTTTGGGTTAGATGGAATGAAGTGTGCCCCAGGTTACAGTGCAGGTGATGTTTTGTCCTGCAGCCCGAGCACTGGGGCCTGAGCAATGACATGGATGGATGTCGGCCGTGTGACTGCGACCAGGGAGGAGCCCTGAACAACAAGTGAGTCTCAGCCCCGTTACTCTCCTGGAACTGTTCACCCAGTTTCACGTTGCTGCAAACACAACATCCAGGGCTCAATGTGCTCTGGAGGAGGGTGTTTGATACCCATCTTTCTGCTTCAGAAAACTACAGGTCTTGATCACAGCAAGGGTGAGAGGCATCCATGTCTTTTCTGTGCTGAGCAACCTCTGTGCCATTGGTGCAAATGAACATGTAAAACTGTTGTTTTACAGTGTAGCTCTGCCTTTGTCAGCCAGAGTAGGAACCAGACATGGATTAAGMTCTGCCTTGGCCATAGGCTGGGGTATGGTCAATGTCAAAGCTTTGTTCTTACAGGATGAAAGCAGGATTCAGGCAGTGACATACACAGGCTGGTTCTTGCTTTGCTCCYAAATTGCCCTTTGTCCAGTCTGCCCACCAGTGCTGGAGAAGCGTGCTAGCTGCACAATACTGCTCTGTTGCCCCATGCACTGGTGCTGCATCGGATGGAATGTGGACCTAGAAATGCCCACCTGGACATCTTTTAGAGAAAACTGTAGGTTTTAAATATGCYTCTCTCAGTATCAGCATGGAAAGTYCTGGCTTGGGTGCCCTGTCAGTGGGGTGCTGGGTAGCCAGATTGCGCCTCTGACCAGAGCAGTTTTCTGTGTGCTAGCTGTGTGTCTAACCCCTGGCTTGTCAACAGCAGCATGTTCTTTTGCCTCCCCCCCTGCCCCCCCCACCCCTTCCTTTCACAAATCCTTTGAAATGACATGATTTTGTCTAAAGTCACACAAGTTTCCCAAGGGAGTCAACAAACTGTTTCCCACTGGAGCCCATGGGACCACACTGGGGGAGTGTGGGACTGGTGTTGGTGTGACTCCCATAGGTCGCCACAGCCTRCGGACACCCATCTGCATCAGGGATGGCCGTGAGAATGTCCCACAAGCCGTCTCCCCTGTCTGCTCCCGAGTGAATTATTAGCCCTTGGCAGACAGCAGTGTGGATGTTAGGGATTATTTACTCCCCCATGCTTGCTCCCTGTGTGCAGATGGGTTACACCACACCTCTCAGAACAGCTCCCCCAGCGCARCAGCTGCTTCCAGGGGGTTGGGGTAACAGCCCAGCCAAGGCCCAGCCTGTTTCCCATGTGCTGAGCCCTGCGATTGCAAAACCATGTGGGGAGGGGATGTGCAGCTCCTGGCATGGGCAGGCAGCAGCTGTGCTTTCCTCTGACCGCAGGAGAGCCACAAAGCCCAGCTCTGGCTCCTGACTCCTCTCTCTCACGTCATTGGGAAGGGAGAGCTGTGCCCTCCTYGGGGTTCGTCTCCTCAGCTGCTGAATTGTTGCCTTCTGGCTCCCACTCAGGGTGTGGGATGCTGTGCCTCRCCCAAAATTCATCCCTGTGGTGTAACCCAGGTGGTGAAATTATTGCCTCCCTGGAGGGGAAACTTCCCAGCTCCTCTTCTAGGACAGCTAAGGCTCTTCTGGCAGCTCAAAGTGAACATTTAAGTGAATCTTTTCAAATGCAGTTTAAGTTAAAAATTACTCTTTGAATGGAGGCTTGAGGAGCCTGGAGATTGTTCATGGAAACCAGAGGCATTTACCTTTAGAAAATGTTTCTAAATTCCACTCAGATTTAAAAAAGGTGTATTTTGGTGGACCAAAAAACCTTCCAGAAAGTGTGATTGGGTTTGTGCAAAATTACAATGTGCTCAAGGGTTCTTCATGATGCAGGGCAGACACTCTGGGGACAATTATACAGCCAAAGGCCGTTTGGGGATAGAGCTGTATTGAATAAAGAAAATGGCTTACTATAAACAAAAAGGAGGTCTGTGTGTCACTCTGGACAGACCTTCTGGTGATGGCCCTGACTGCCCCATGTCACTGGTTGTKTCTGTCCTACTGTAAAGCAGCCAGGGATGGTTTTCCCTCGTGTGTAGCTGCTGTGGTGACTTGCTCTGCAGCAAGTGAGAGCAGCTCAGCATCCCGCAGCATGTAGGGTCACGCATGTTCTTGCTCTGCCTGACACCATACAAACAGATMCACTGCCTGTGTGGCTTGCAAGCTTGGAACCAAAGGCTGCCCTCGATTTGCAGGGCAGACGTGCCTCTTGGCTATGTCTGGTAACAAGCAGAGCTCCCAGAACTGTCTCCCAGGGAACCACTGCATCCATAGCATGAAATTGTCTTGCCATCCAGAGGAAACTACTTGCAAACTGCCTCCTGGAAATGGTCCCTGGTCCATGCTCACTTCCAGCCTGAGTCTAGATGTTGTTTTGGAGAGTGATGGTTTGGTTGAGCCAAGTCTGTACCCAGGACTGTGCTGCCATTTTTTAAGTGCAGATGGCCCAGCTGCAGAGCATCTAATGTCTGCTGTGTTCAGAWGTGCTTCYCCTYCTGCTTCATTTGAAATGTCAAAGCMGAAGATAGCTCTAACACTGTCTCAGCATAGCCAAGATGTGTTGTAAATTCACTGCTCTTCCATTGTAGCTGCTCAAGTGAATCTGGCCAATGTGAATGCCGGCCCCACATGTTTGGACGTCAGTGCAACCAGGTGGAGCCTGGCTATTACTTCATTTCTCTTGATCATTACATCTATGAGGCGGAGGAAGCCGACTTGGGTCCTGTGAGTACAGTTTTAGTGGTCTGGAGTGCCTGGAGAGGTGTGGGAAAGTTGTTGACTGTTGGAAGTATCTTTTATTAATTGCAGGTTTTGCAATTAAAATGTGGAAAAAACAAAACTGAAGTGTATCAGAAAACCATTAACCTGCAGCTCTTCAATCTTAGTTACAATAAATAACGGAGTAATTCAGGGGGGAGGAATTGCCATTTTTCTTTTTAAACCTGTTTTCTTGATCATGACTGTACAGTTAGTTTTCTGTTGCCATCCCCCTCCGTACCCCACGGCATGTGTGCCCACCACACCCACTTCTCCTATCTCAAGAGTGGTGGGACACAGACAGCGCTGGCTCTTCTCTTTGGTGCTGCTGAAACTGGGAAAGAACAAAACATGTGTTTAAGCACATTGCCACAGCTTTTGTAGTGTCTGTACATCCGTAGCATTTATAAATTAYTAAAAACAGAGTTGATTGTGCAAAAAACTGGTTTTGTAAGTGAGGTTGCCTGTAGCTTGTTCTGCCTGCTGGCATGGTACAGCAGGGTCTCTGTCTCTCCCTGTTGCCCATCATGCAGCCTTGCTTTCAATTCATTAACAGCACCTAGGTGATTACATCAATCACTTGTGCCTCCAGCAAGGAGTCAGAGAGGTGGAAATAATGATTTCTGTAAAGTAGCAGATCCTTGTCTGCCTRCAACTGGGGCATTTGGTCCTAATKTATTTCTTTTGAGTAAAATGCARCCACTTTGCAGGTTCAGCCAAGRTGGAGGATTTTTGCTCTCAGRATTTTTGCAGAAAGGGAAGACAGAGCAGAGCAGAAGCAGAAGTTGTACCACAGCAGAGAGCACATGAGCTGGCACAAGGTTTTTGGTGCATTTGTGTCTGCCCAGCTGGAGAGGTGCAGAATGGGRTGGTGCTCAGGGATGGAGGAGCCCAGCACAAAAACCCACCTTACCAAGCAGAGCAAGGGGATGTGCTGCTGGTTTGCCTTTTGAAACCTTCAGAACAAACAATTTTAAAAGACATTGGTATTGAAAAGCTTTCTCACAAATCCAGTGGTAGAATAAAACTCTGAATTCCCAGGTAGGGCCCCAGCACAAGACAAAATGAAGTGGTGCAGAGTTGTAGGGATTCACAGGCAGTGCCAAGCTCCTGTGCCCTCACAGCTGCACACCTTTGCTCACGTCCTGCCTGCCACCCTTTCTGSGGAATTCTAATCTYTGTACAAAGCCAAAGGATAATAAGTTAGAGCCAGGCTCTATTCAAAGAGTGTGAGAATACTTTAGAGGACATCCTGAAATGATATGTATATATATAGACATTTCCTTATGTTTTATCCTTTTTACTGAAGCAGCTTTCTTWGGAATGCACAGGATGTTGTTCTTTGGAGAGAACTATTTGTGGATACAGATACATTTGAAGCCGGAAATTTGATCACCACGTTTCCATTTTCTGTTACCTTTTTCCTCTTTGCTCTATGTAAAGAATAGATGACAACCTGACACCTCAGGCTGAAAGGTGTGACTGTGTTGATTTGGCTATTAGATATCTGTTCTTTAGTCACACCCTACTCATATTGACAACCTATTCATTAAAGCCATGATCTGCTTTTCAAATGTTATTTTGAGCAGTGGTTTGATTTGAAGCAGCCTGGTGTAGTCAGGTAGCAACTAGCACTTGGGCTATGGAACACTGATGTGCCACACTAGTAAATCCCACTGCTACAAATATGGTGTGAAAATCTGTATGATGAATGAGATGTCATAGCTGGTGAATTAGTTAMAGTAAATTTTAAAATCTAATTCTGCACCACAGCTGAGAAATAAATGAACAGTTGTGTAGTCTTGTTTTGTTTTATCTTTCTCACATTTGTTATSTTGTTAAGAGAAAGGGCAGCAGTGTGCACATGTATGGATTTAAAAGAGAATTTGTGTTGTCTGGGATGCAAACAGTGGATACTGTGATCCACAAGTCGTGCATCAGCAGAATTCCACACACTCATGTACTCCCATGGGGCTTGCAAATTTAATGGATCAGTAYTGAAATGTCTGTTCCCTGTTCTGTAGGGAGTGAACATAATAGAGCGCCAGTACACACCAGACCGCACACCSTCATGGACAGGCATAGGATTTGTGAGGGTCCCTGAGGGGGCATACCTGGAATTCCACGTTGACAACATCCCCTACTCCATGGAGTATGATATTCTGATCCGCTACGAGCCACAGGTRGGTCTGTGAGTATGGGCATTGCTGCCTTCCAGCAAGTGCTGGCTGTCCTGGTGCACAGCCGACAGGAGCCTGGCACTTTCAGGAGTCAGCAGGGCTTCAACATAAGGACAGGTGCTCAGTTAAATGTCTGAGACGTGTGAAAATCAAAATTGATGTCCACTATTTCTAATACTATTTGCTTTACAGTTTACTTCACAATTGCATTATTTTAACACCTGCTTAATGAGCAAATTAAAAGGTGACAAGTCCCATCAGGACAGATTAGACTATAAATTTATTATTGGGCAGATGGCCATCAYGCGCCTCAGGAAACAAATTGCCCATCTTGAATGTTGAATGCCTGCAGTCGAGAGTCTGCAAGCAATTGGCTTTGATARTTCAGAGTCTGAAGGGAAAGAGAAAAATCCCTCCATCTCCTTTCTTAGAGTTTGGCGGTGACTAACTGCAGTGAATACTCAGATGCAGGACCCAGAGGTGAGGGGAGAGGATGTCACCAAACCCGCTGGTGATACCATGATGCAGACGAGGCTGCTGGCCACCTGCTCCTTGCTCTCAACCCACATGTGCAGCTGGTAGATGCCCCATTGATGCTGCAGCTGTAGCCTCATCCTCCCTGAAACACAGTGACCACCCTGTCTGTGCTCAAACTTTTCCTGGCCTGAGCTCTGGAGTTTATAATTATTACTTGATAATAATTCCAGGAGTTTATAATTATTACTTGCAGGAGTTTATAATTCTTACTTCATACTGATGAGCCTTTTTTTTTCCCCAGTTGCCTGATCAGTGGGAGAAAGCTGTGATCAGTGTCTCACGCCCAGGCAAGATTCCCACAGGTAGCCGGTGTGGCAACACAGTTCCTGATGATGACAATCAAGTGGTCTCACTGTCACCTGGATCCAGGTTGGTATAACTGGATGGACAAAAGAAGAGAAAAAAAAATTAAAAACTGAAATAGTAAAATGTCGCATTTTCAGTTTGCTATAGTTTCCATGAAAATTAATTTCCCGTGTATTATAAAAATATATTTAGTACTGTGTCTGTAGATTCGAAGCTTTTAAGTTTATTCTTGTTTTCTGATACTGTTTGTTCACTGAGTAAAAGAAGGGGGAGGTGTTTGCACAGCCTGTGAGTGAACATCAGTTTGACTCTTTGCCTTGCTGATAACCTGTTCCGGTTCTGACTAGCACAAGCTTCCAAACTGCCTCTCTCACATCACACCTTTTGTTCTGTGGGGTCTTGGCTGCTTTCTGTTATCTTGATTGCTTTACAGAGGTGCCTGAAATGCTTTATGGTGCTGTACGTTTGAAGTAAGGATTGTTTCCTGTTCCCCGTTCAGATACGTTGTTCTCCCACGGCCTGTCTGCTTTGAGAAGGGGCTGAATTACACCATCCGCCTGGAGCTGTCCCAGTACTCCTCAGTGGATACGGAGACAGAGAACCCTTACACACTCATTGACTCTGTGAGCAGAATTTATTTCAGAGATGCTCTTAAAAGCCTGAATGCTTGCTTTTCCTCTGGCACGTGTCTGTAAATTCAAAGTAGTATTTTGCAGTGTTGTTYCTTATAGCTGAAGTAGATATCAGCTGAACAATGTAAAGCAGCACAGATTYCTTCAAAAGTTTCTCAAAGTATATGAGTTGTTTCTGCTAAGAGGTTTTTGAGRTATTTTACAGGACTGAAGCTAGTCCACAGACCTGCAGTTTCTCTGGGGAGGCTAATGAGTGTCATGTAGGTCATGAATATCAATGTCAATATCAGTCTTYTTCTTTAGAATATATAGAATTTACTAGATTTTGTAAGAATTTGTCAGATATCGGAACTATTCTACCAAAACTAAAGAAATACTGTAATTTTCTCTCCAAAATCTGTCTGSCTGTTTGCTTTTTAGCCAAAAAAAGATGTTAGAAACTGGGATAATACTGACTTTTCACAATTTTGGTGGAGGCTATTTATAAGTARTGACGCTTTGTCATTGTAAAATTGTTTTGTAGCTTGTTCTCATGCCGTACTGCAAATCGCTGGACATATTCACAGTGGGAGGCTCAGGCGAAGACGTGGTYACAAACAGTGCTTGGGAAACTTTCCAAAGATACCGGTGTTTGGAAAACAGCAGGAGTGTTGTGAAAACTCCCATGACAGATGTCTGCAAGAACATAATATTCAGCATTTCTGCACTACTGCACGAGACTGCGTTATGTACGTAACCATCTGCTTGTAGGGCAAGCTGTGCCTGGGAGCTGGATKGTGCTTGCAGGCAGAGCAGTTTGCGTGGGGAAGGCATGAATGTGGGGTGAGGCAAGGGGGTTCATGTCCTGTGCCACAGTGCTCACTATCTCCAATGTTTTTCTCTGCTCAGCATGCCAGTGTGACCCCCAGGGCTCCCTGAGTTCAGTGTGTGACCCCAACGGAGGACAGTGCCAGTGTCGTCCCAACGTAGTTGGAAGACAGTGCGACAGATGCGCCCCTGGCACCTTTGGGTTTGGGCCRAGTGGATGCAGACGTAAGTTAAACCCTTGGCTCTGGCTGAGCTGTGGTTGGGACCCTGAGCTTATGGGTTGTCTGGAAACTCATCCCCTCTTCTTCTCTCCTTGCAGCGTGTGAGTGCCACGCGCGAGGMTCTTACAACGCCTTCTGCGACGTGGAGACGGGCCAGTGCCACTGCTTCCCTGGGGTGTACGGGCGGCAGTGCGACCGCTGCCTGCCCAGCTTCTGGGGCTTCCCCAGCTGCCAGCCCTGCCACTGCAATGGCCACGCTGACGACTGCAACCCCTACACTGGGGAGTGCCTGAGCTGCCGGGACAACACAGCCGGACACAACTGCGAGAGGTGTGGCACATGTGCCCTTTGTCTGGTCCCTCTGCTGCCCCACAGCAGCTGTTCCCCTCCGGTGCTAGTGCTCAGGCARGGGTGAAGCCACAGGGAAAGTCCCTGGGAGTCAGAGCAGCTCTTGTGGTCCTGGAGAATGATGGCAGTGGGGATCCCCTGCTGCCTGCCTGCAGCCTTGCACCTCACAGTGGTGCCTGCTTAAGTGACCAAGAGCAGTTGCAGGACCCCAGGCTTTCAGCGAGCCATTGCAAGCCTTCTGAGAGCCTTGTAGTGGAAGGGCTGACATCCAGCCTTGGGTCCCTACTCTCACATTGGTGTAAACCAGACAAATTAGTGTCACAGTGTCACTGCTCTGCGTGTGAGTAGTAACAGAGAGCCATAAGGGTCTCCCTTTGGTTCTTCCCTTTGGTTTCTGCCCTTTGGTACTTCACAGTGGTAGACAATGTGAGCTTAGTTACAGCAAGGCTGCAGTGTGTTTGCCTGCAGTCACTGAATGCTATGAATCCCGTTGTGCAGGTGCCAGGCTGGCTACTACGGAGACCCCATCCTGGGATCGGGTGACCACTGCCGCCCCTGCCCTTGCCCTGATGGCCCCGAGAGTGGACGCCAGTTTGCCAGTGGTTGTTACCAGGATCCAGTCACACTGCAAGTCACGTGTGTCTGTAGCGTGGGATACATAGGTACATGGTGGGAATATGGAGGGGTGGCTGGTTGGGTTTGAACCTCTCAGGGAGAAGGATATGTTAGATGTGATCGCAGCACCAGCATCAGTGGGTTGTTGCTGGAGGTTGCCTYGCTTGGAAGGTGCCGGAGCAGAGCAGCTTGTGCAGGCAATGCCAGCACCACCGTGAACCTCATCTCCAGCAGTGTGGTGAGGGGTGATGGGTAGTCAGCAGAGGGTGGACAGGACAGCAGTGGTACCAAGGGGGTGAGCAGCATGTCTTGGTGCCCTGGGTACCATCCATGCTCGGCRCCAAGTTGCCATGGTCTCAGCAAGTCTGTCCCTGTTTCTTTAAACAYAATCCAGTTAATGCTCCTCCATTAATGGTCTTTATTGCTTTGCCGATTAAGAGGCTGCACTAGTGAGCCGTGATGGCCATTCCCACTGTGCCTGTTTGTTCAAACAGGCAGTCGATGTGATGAATGTGCGTCTGGCTTCTTTGGGAGCCCCGATGAGGTTGGTGGCGCCTGCCAGCCATGCCAGTGCAACAACAACATCGACACCACCGACCCAGAGGCCTGCGACAAGAGGAGTGGAGCGTGCATCAAGTGCCTGTATCACACCGAGGGTGAAAACTGCCACCTCTGCAGAGAGGGCTACTACGGGAGTGCCCTGCAGCAGGACTGCAGAAGTGAGTGGGGACACACAGCCTCAGCCCCTGTGATAGCCTTATCGGGGGCAGAGTGGGCACCTAAACCCTTCTTACCTGGGAGCATTTGGGGTGGAGAGGAAATCTTACTTTCAGCTGGAGTTACCTGCAGCTGGGCAGGGCTCCTTGGGAGGGGGGCCCCTTACATCTGAGAGGGAGGGTAGAGACTGCATTTACATTTGCTGAAATGAGAAAGATATTGCAGGAGGGGGGCTTCTTACCCCCTTGATACTGGTCTCTGTTTATCTCTTCRGAGATAACGTGTTGGGGGGAGGGTTTGGATTTTTTTTTACACCAGATTGCTGCAGATGTGGTTGGGCAGTGAGAACAAGGAAGCTGAAGTGGGTGGTGGGGAGGCAGACCCACCTGTCCYGTAGCATCAGGCACAGCCCAACAGGGCAGATGTGTCACTGAGCAGGAGATCTCACTGTCAGCCAGTTGGCCACTTCGAGCAGATCTGCCACCATAGCTGGCTGACAAGAGCTGGGCAGACTTGGGCTTTGAAGAGAGGCAGGAAAGGAGAAAAACAGGGAGGGCTGCGCTGCTTGAATGAGGGACTCCTGAGGCCTTCTGTGTGCAGGGGCAGAAGCTGTGGAGGTGGCCAGCCTGGGACATTAGGGCTCTTGGGCAGTGCTGGGTGTCTTCAGTGTTGAGTCAGCCAGGCCTGGTCACTGGCACTGGGACATGCCAGCATCTGCCCACAGCTGTGTGGACTCRGAGGACAGACTGGATGTGCAGTCAGGGCAGTCTGGTAGCAGGAGGCCAGGCTGACATGGAGGTGCCCTGCTCTTCCCCTCACAGAGTGCGTCTGCAACTACCTGGGCACCGTGCGGGAGGACTGCGAGGGCTCGGAGAACTGCCGCTGTGAGGCGGCCACGGGGCAGTGCCGGTGCCTCCCGAACGTGGTGGGGCAGACGTGTGACCGCTGTGCCCCCCAGACGTGGCGCCTGGCCAGTGGCACCGGCTGCGAGCCCTGCGACTGCGACCCTGCGCGCTCCCTCGGGCCTGCCTGCAACGAGGTGAGGGAGCACGGGCGGCCTGGGCTCTGCTCTGCTCCTGGGCTGAGCTGCTCAGGGGCTCGCGTCTCCTCATGGCTTGGTGTTTTGGTTTTGGCAGTTCACTGGGCAGTGCCACTGCATGCCAGGCTTCGGAGGCCGGACCTGCCGCGAGTGCCAGGAGCTCTTCTGGGGCGACCCAAGCGTGGAGTGCTTAGGTGAGTCCAACCTGGTGCCTGCTCCACCTGCTCTGTTTGGAAATGTCCGTGTGGCTGGACACACCATCACAGCCTGGCTTGCTGGGACACCCCTGCCAGGAGCAGCCCACTTGAGCCTTGGAAAAGAGGGAAGGAGGCATGGTGGGATCTGCCCTGGGGTTTTGGTGCTCTGTGTGGCAGGAGCCCAGCCCTATGCTTTCCTATGTCTTTCTTGTCTGACCTTTAGAAACAAACCTCTGTGTTTAGAAGCAACTCTTCATTAAGGGTGAGGTTGCAAGGCTGTCAGGTAAACCAGAATGATAAGAAAACATATCACAAGCATTTGGGTTTGAGAACTGGTCTAGAAACCAGTTTTCTTTGCCTTTCAGTTGTATGTAACTGAAGACCACTGTTTCTTGTGTGTTCTTACAGAGACTGGCCCTGAATAAATAAGGTTTTTTATTTAGTAGAAGACTTTCCTTATATTTCAGATGAAAATAAAGGAGAAAGCAGAGACCATGCAGTGGGTTAGCCATAGCTACATGCTGCAAAACAGAGCACCRTGAAGTAGGTTGTTTAGAAAGTTGGATGGCCTCTGTCCTTTCATTATAAACAAGTCTGTTTGTTAGCTGGAAAAGAAACTTCAAACATTGTCCAGACCAGAACAAACTTGTATCTCTGATCTGTTCAAATAGGACCCTTTGCCAGGAGGGTTTGCAATAGATTAAGGTATTTTTTTCTTGCACAGAGGAATGTGCTTGCTGTGGTCTTTAATAAATCCCTTACAATAGAGATACCTTAGAGCCCATTATCTTGGTTGATAGGCAGGTCACAGCTACTTGATTACTGCAGCAGATGAAAGGAGTGGGGAATTGTCCCAGTTCCTGAGTACATATTGGGTTTCTTGGGGGAAAGGCTGCCTTTGGAGAGGCTGTGTGTGTTCTGACACGGTAAGGGGTGTGCTGACCCTGCTGGCTCCAGGGCAGGGATTGTCTCTTGGTATCAGTTGTCTCCATCAGGGTTTATTGATTGAGTCCATCTGCATACCTTATCAGCAGGATTTTGCAGCATACCAGCATTTCTGGTCTCTCATGGAGTTTCTGCTGTCTTTCGAACATGTGAAAACCTGTTTAAATGTTTCTGAAGCAGAGAGGGAATTTTCTTCAGACCCCATTTTTACCATGCAACATCTACACTCCTGTGCCAGCCCGCAATCCCTTCTGTGCCGTAGTGACACGGAGAGGCTCACTCGGGTGGAAATGCAGATTTTCCTTCATGATTACATCCAACAGAAGGTCTCTGTGGCAGGTCTCTGTGGAGAGCTGCTGCCCAGGGCTGAGCTGTGGCAGCCTGTGCTGTGATGCTCTGGACGCGCTCCAGGCGTGTGCTTGCTTGTGGAACACATCCAGCCTGGTGGTGCTGCAGAATCTCCCCAGCATGGTGGGGTCAGTGCCTCCTGCCTGTCTCCTATCTTTCCTTGGCAAGGAGACAATCGGCTGCTCAGCCCTCATTTAGCCTCGGGGAGTGAGTGGTGATGTTCAGGCTGGCAGACGTGCAGCTGCTGCGTGGGCAGGTAGCAGCTCTCAGGGGTAAGCGGGTTGCAGGCRAACTGGAAAACCCTGCCGTTTAAGGAGCTGCTGAGCAGTGTCCTTGGAAAATAGCTGAGATCTGGCCTGCAGCCAAAGTGAAGCTGGAACTGAGACAAGGCTTTGTCACTAAGATGTCTGCACCAGGGGAACACGTGCACTCCTGGCATTTGCCACCTGCCCTCAGTGGCACGTTCATGCTGGCCCAAGTAGTCAATATAGCCACAGTTTGTGCTGCATTCAGGAGCAAAATAGAAAYTAATCTGGATGAGTAAGAGCAAGAACTCTGAACTGTGTGAGTGTGGACACAGTGTTCAGTGAGCTGAAGCAGGGGTGTGGACATCAGTCCTAATGATGCCAGGGTGGGATCTTCCACTCTGTAGGGCAAGTGGCTTCTGCTCAAGGTTGGAAACCACACAGTGAATCAATCACTCCAAGGACAGTGAGGTGTGAAGAYCTCTTCACAAGAGGTCTTCAGGTTGTTGGCATCAAGAAACACAAGCTCCTGATGAGAAATRGGGACCATACTGCTCATGTTGTTTTGACAACCTTGACAATACTAAAAAACCCCAAGTGCCTGCAAATAAGATCTGGACATGGCTGTGTGGAGATGTACAAAATGGCCCATCTAGGACAGGCTGGGGGCTGCAGCTCCCAGGCACTTGCAGCAGCAGTGAGTTGTGGATGTGGCCCCAGGGTCCCAGTACACTCCACTGGAAACCAGGCTTTAGGGCACTCTTCCCTTCCATCCCCATTGCCATCTGCTGCTTGTGACTTGTGTTCTAGAAGCCTTGGTAAGATCCGATGTGGTGAAGCAGAAGCCAGGGAAGGCAGGATTTTGTACCTGGTCTGGGTGCTTTGATTTACAGTCTGTGCTCTCTGCAGTGGAGAGAAAGTGTCATCTGATGTCTCCTGTCTGCATGTCCATAGAGATCACACTGGGACCAGACTGCTGGGACGAGCTGAGGTGGGTGCCTGTATTTGGGCAGCATCTTGACCTCACAGCACTGGGTGCACTTCAGCACCCACAAATGTCCATTTGGGATTATAGAGAGCCAGTAGGCTGGGTTTTTAGAGACCACTTACTCCCTGTGCTTTGAAAAGGTCTACATTCTCTTGCTGAATTTGACATAATGCCTGACACAACCACAGCAAAGGCATAGAAGGTGGGGAAGAGCCCAGCATGTCTCTCTTGGCCTCATGCAGTCCCTGGATCACCTGCATGCATCGCCTGCTCTGGGGGCAGTGCCAGCCCCTTGGCAGTATTTGTCTGGCTATTACTCCAGCCACGAGCTGTCTGCAGTTGCATATGAGCCTGCTGATGAACATGTGTGTATGTGTGTGTGTGTATAAAAATCTTTCCTGAGGTRGTAAATAATAGCACTACAGAGTTCATCAAATTCCAGCCTCCCAGGCATTCTGCTGGAGCTTTTCCAAACCCTGGCAACTAAAGTGCAGGACTCGGCATGCTGAGTTCTGCACCACCTTCAACCCACAAAGAACGTCTCTAGCAGAAGGCTGCAGGCTACTGGGAAACCTGACATGTGGAGTGGCTGTAGATGGCAGCTAGAACAATGTCCCTGCATAGCAGATACTTGATGTTTATGTTTCACCTAATATGAAGGAGATGACAAATTTACTGTCATTACTATTTTAGTAAATTGAACAAACAGAYYAAAGTTTAGTTAGTCRGTGSTACTGTGTGAGATGGGAAGTTAGGKGGTGTTGCTATAGCCCCTTCACAAGAAGCATACCTGTGTCATTATTTTTCTGTGTTGGACATRAGTATCAAGTCCTACTGTAAAATCACAGAATTTAACTGAACTAGGATGAAAAAAAAGTCGTGTTTTTCATCAAGTGCACACTGCATCCATTGACTGAATGTTGTTTTTCTCAGTTTYTAGTCTTCGTTATGTGGCTGGTGTAGAAACAGCTGTTCACTGAAAATTACCCTATTGCCATTTAAGAATAAGTTTGGTAGTCTTAAAATTTAACACCTGGGTCTTAAACACTAAGGCTGCTTTTATAGGAGGTGTTTTTGGTGTTGAGAGAAGACCAGTAGATGTCTCATTTTCTTCTCTGAGAAGTGTCTAAAGGAAGTCAGACAAATTCTATTCTAAAGAAAATATAATTTTCACTTTGAGTTTCATAATTTTAATTGTCCTAGGGTCATAAAATATTGTAATGTGTATTGATTGCTTTCAGAAAACTATACTTTTGGCAAGGTCTGCTAGCTTGTTAAGGTGTAGCACAACTCCAGTAATTCTAGGYTTGGATCTTATCTTAACATTCCTACAGAAAATCATAATGCTGAGTAGTTGCACTATGCTTGCAGGGTAATTTGAATCAATAGCTGATTATTCAGAAGAAAWTTGCTRGCTGTGCAAAACTTTCAACCTTACWAACTGTTGAATGGTTTTCTTATCACAGCGCCTCACTACCACTGGGAAATGATGCCAGGAAATCATGTTTGAACTAAACCTTTGTTTTTTTTTCTGTGGAGGAGTTAAACATTTGATGCTYGCCACCTTCAGTCTCAAGCAGTAAAGAAAATATTTCTGGAAAARTTATTTCTGTTCAGTGCAGGATGATGTACAACACTTGCTTGCTCCTGGCATCCTCCGTTAAGGAATTGAACACTGATACTGGTCTTCTTACAGCCATTCTGTATCTATCCTATCACCTCTGCTGTAGTATCAACTGTTCTGACACACCTGAGTTTAAATTAAGTGATGTGCAAATATGCTGCATATTGAATTACAGTAGTTTAAATGGGAGTGAGTTCTAAGTATTTAAAATCAGAGGAAAAGGTAGCAGAGATGTCAGAGTAGGTGAAAGATAAAGCAATTCACAGATTCTTGTGAGCTTAAAGCAAACTTCTCAAGCTAGTCATTTCTTCTTTTGAATTTCTCCTCATAGTTTTCTACAAGACTAGATTTGATACCTATGTATAACTTACTTCTGTCTTTAGGGCTAGGAAAAAGGTGGAGGAGAAATGCACTGATGAAGGTGATACAAAAATTACCCATGGATACTTAGTGTGTGCATGCACATATGTGCACACGCATTTGTGAACAGATGCAGCTACAGTCCTTTATACTCATAATTTGCTAATCAGCAGATCCTGACTAAAGAATTTGGCTAAAACTTTTCCTATCAAAAATACGATTTCACTGAAGTTGAAGTATGTCATAGAAGAATTGCTGATTGAGTTACACACTCTATTAAAGAAAACAATATGCTCAGTTCCAAAATGACATTTCAAAACAGAAACCTATTGTTTAATTTAGTAAATGCTCCTTTGAAAACCCCTAAATCTTGRGCCAACTATTTCAAAAGACTTCTTTTGCTCCACTGTGTTTTCCATGGGAGGTTCTACTTACAGATTTGAAGCCTGTCTAACACTGCTCTTCAAAGCAAGCAGCCGTGTCTGCAGTAACTTGTAGCCCTTCCCCTTGGCTTTGGGCCGTGTATCTGCATGAAGGGAGAGTAATCAACCATTTGTCTTGAAGGCATTTCCAACTCCAAGTGGTCAAGGCATCCAAGTATCTTGAAGTAAACTCAACATCTGTATGATTTTGCAGTTCAAAATGAACTACTTCTCCCAGTTTCTCCTYATGTCAGAATAGGGAAGCCACATAAAAAGGAGCTTACAGGACTTTGTCTTTCCCTATACCACATATACTRTGTTAAATGGAGTATAAAGCTGTTGGTATAAAGCTACTGAGCCACATCTGAAACACTTTTGCATCCCTCAATGTGCCTGTGTGTTTCTTGTTCATTGAAGAGGTTAGATTAACCGGGCATATGCTAACACCGGATGTGTTGTAGCTACTCAAGTCCTACATCAGAYTTAGCAGTGTGCTGGTTAGAGCCAAAATCTCCTGAGTGAAGTGATACTTTGAAGGTTGTGTTTGAGTTCTTCTACTGTTTGGGTGCAGCAGAAGAAAAACTGCTGTAACAGCAGTCTCACTATTTAACTGCATCTGAGTCACATGATGGCCACAGGCATAACAAAGGAGGTGTTGGAGGAACAAGAAACTCCACTCTGGCTAGTGATTGGGGTACTTTGGTCAAACATGATACTGGGCATGATGTGCTGGATCATTCTGATATGATGTTAAGCTGTTTCTARCAGGTGATAGGAATCAAGGTATCTCTGGTATTGTGTTCACATCCCAATTCATTGGCAGTGATAATTAAATGTCACAGCAATCCTTCTGGTGGATGTGCACCCACCATTGTGGATGACGGATGTGTAACTCACGTGTTCTTCCATGAGCYATTTGACAATCCTGTGCAAGTCTTTTCCAGTCTGTGCCAGCTTGGAGGCCCTCTTTTTTTTTTTTTCACATCGATACTGTCACTGTGCTTTTGTCCCTTTAGGATGAAGTTGTGCCCTTCAGTCAAAGCGACTGAAGCCAGCAGGTTCATGGCAGGCAGAGGTGAAAGCTGGTACTGAGCTATTTGCCTGGTGACCTGCAGTGTTCAAGGTGCTCCTCACTACCTAGAATGCTTGGTATGATCTTGACCTGGGCTTGTTTTGTTTCTCTTGAGAGTTGTCCACAACTGAAATGCATGGAGGGTTTGATCCCCACCATGGAATAAAGGGAAGGTGCTCACTAAAGTGGCCCTGGATGTGCTCCTTGCTGGGGTGTAGATGGTGGTGTGCCCAGGGCACAAGGTGTGAGACTCATCCACTAGAGGTGTTAAGAGATGGTTGGGGTTTGAAAGGTGGCATTGTCCTGTGCATGGTTAATGTCTTAGGAAGATCTTAAAGGAAAGGAAGAACAAGTAGGAAACCAGCACTTTTGAAAGCYATTTTATGTACATTTCATTCAGGGGACTGAGGTGATTCAGAGCCAGGATTGCCTTCTGGGTTTGATAGAAAATTGTAAAATGGCGAAATATCCCACAGCAGTGTTTCTCGCTGCCTTGTACAATTTTCTTATGGTCCTGCAAAGCTTGATTTGGGAGTTTTGTAGGACTGGAAATGTGATGGTTCTTCCAACTGTTGTGCTTCACTTAGAATAAACTACTTCTTTGCTTTATCATCCCCCAACAGGCAGCTGCCGAGTTTGGGTTTTCACTTTGCAAACAAGTTAGTGCCTAAATTCTTTTTTCTTCTTCCCTAGCATTTTCTGGTTCCAGAGACTTTGGAATCCACTTTACCATGTAAATGCTGCTAAAGCCATGTCATCTACCTTTCCTGAACATGCAGGTATTCAGGAGTAGAATTACCAACATGGGGTTAGGGTTGTTTTTTTTTTTTTTGCATTAAGCCTTTTAAATCCACAAGTAAATATAGTGATCTGATTTGCCAGCAGCAAGTATTCCTGTAACTTGATCAGACCTCAAGATCTTTGAGAAAAACCACATGCCATTTAGCCTCTTTCTATACAGAGGAATTTGGACAATTCATCATTATACCAAGGSCCTTATTAGTTGACAGAAGGGTTAACTGACCTTCAAACAGGAACTCAACAGTTTGCCTGCAGGGAGCATATTCCATGGTGAGTTGACTACTTAAGCACTTTCGATGTAAAGTAAAAACAATCTCTTGTGTCAGGGTATAATTCAAAGAACAAAGAACCGTTTTGCTCAATTGTGCAGGCAGCAGAAGTTATTTTTGTCTCTTGCCTATCATATTCACATTGGACAAGAAAGTCGTTTTGTTGAGGAGCGATTTGTTCTGCTGAGGCTCTTTGTGTAATATTTGAACTGAAGACCACCACTGTGTTCTGGCATTGAAGCAAACAATGTACGATCTTGAAAACAGCTTTGTGTTTTGCTCTATTTTCAAGGGGACATTTACTTTGGGTGTGTGAATTGRTTTATGGGCCTTTTTGAGCCATTTAACCTCCACTGAGGATGCCTGGTCAATGGATGTATAAGTGAGGGGTTTTATCAGGTGTGACAGTCCTTTTCCTGTTTAAGGAACRTGTGCTTGACTTGCTTTGGAGTGCTCTGCCATAATGGTAGGTAGATGATGTGCATATTTTCMAAGCCTCTCTTTTTGTTGTTTGCTGCTGTCTTTTTATTAAAAGCTTTGCATGTTGGTGTGTCCTCGGCTGCTGCTGCCTCCTATGGAATTAGGAGGTCAAGTGGAGCCCTGCTGCATGGAAACACTTCTGATAATGTTATTRTGTACAAAGCGTGTCTGTGCTCTCAGCAGTGACAGTGCTTCACTAAATTAATTGAGTAACTTCTCTCTGCAGTGGGTTGGTGCCAAGGAAGTGTATTTCAGGAAGGTGTGAGTACTGACTCCTGAGCTGGTTCTCAAAGTCTGAAATAATTAAAAAATATATATATATCTGGGCATTGTCATCATTCCCGCTTGAGAGTGACAAACACTGTATAGGCTCTTGGTCATCAGCACCTCAGGCAGGACTGCCCATGACCACATTCTTTGTTCTATTCTACTTTTCACTGCCAGATTTTTCCTGATTTTCTGTATACCCAAAATGTCAGCCCAGTGCCAGGCTCCTTGATGTGTGTTGTGAATGTTTTCCCACTAGCCATGACAGAASTGTGTTCTCTGAGTCAGTTCCCATACCTCTGCTTAGAAGATCTCACAAGGGCTTTTGCTCCATAGATTTGTCCAGTTCTTTGAAGCCAGTTCAGCTTTTAGCACCCACTCCCTTATGGAAGGGAGTCCCTCCACTTAATTAAGTGCTGTGTAATCAACTATGTCCTTTCAGTGTGCTGCTTGTGGGAGGTGCAGGGGAAGGTGGTTGGGTTTTGATCTGATCTGCAGGATTCCTCAGCAGACTGTTACTCCTGTGCTGGAGGAGACAGTAAATGGTTGTTCCTAGTTCTGTTTCCCTGTTTCACTCATGTGTTGCTCTTAAATTCTCTGCTATGTGCCTGCCTGCCATTTCTTTTCCTATACTGTGGGCATTACTCTACTCACTCTTTATTGAAAGAATGAAACTGGGATCTTTGTCTTCAGATGCAATCCAAGTTGATGTCTGAACATTGCTTCAGGTGGTGTCCATCCTTGCTCCATTATTGTTCCTATTTCTGAGATGTGAAAATCCAGGTCTCCCCCAGTATTATTTCCCGGCCTCTCTGCCCTTCCTCCATCAAACCTGCTTCCCCCATACACAAGTGATACACCCATAATTAGCTTTTTGTACTTCAGACACAGACCACATCTGTACCCATTTCACCACTTTATTGTAAATTATTTTTTCCCAACCTGCCAATATCACTGTCCTTTCCCYCTCCATGGCCTTCACATGTTCCTTTTTCTCCTCCCAGCATGCGATTGCAACCCTCGTGGCATCCAGACCCCGCAGTGCGACCGTGCCACGGGGCAGTGCATCTGCAGCGAAGGGGTGGAAGGGCTGCGCTGTGACAAGTGCTCCCGGGGCTACTCGGGCTTCTTCCCCGACTGTGTGCCGTGCCACCAGTGCTTTGCCCTCTGGGACGTGATCATCAGCGAGCTGGCTAACAAGACCCAGCAGTTCCTGGACAGAGCTAATACCCTCAAAATCACTGGAGTCACTGGCCCATACCAGCAGACGCTCAACACACTGGAGGAGAAGCTCACTGAAATTAAAACCATCGTCACTCAAAATCCAGCAGCGGAGCCTGTGAAGAACATTGGGAATCTGTTCGATGAAGCAGAGTGAGTGCAGTTGGAGTTACTGCAGTTGTAGGTGTGGATAAGTCTGTCATGGGACCGAGTGGGAGTTCCAGTGAGCTSGGATTTACATGTGAGACTGATGTCCCCATGCTGGGCTGAGGGCACTCTGGCTCCGCTGCTCTGGCTGGGCAAGGATGCTGTGGCTCCTGGGCTGCTGGAGCAGCTCACCATGCTCAGCACTGGCAGTGAGTATCCATCCCACGGGCAGAAACCTGGCCGGGGCAGGCAGGAGCAGTGCAGCTGCCACGTGCTGGGAAGGGATTGTCCTGCTCCYACTGCTCTCCAGGCAGCTAATTACCACGGAGCCACTCATGCTTGCCCTGCTCTGCCCCGGGGCAAAGGACAAACACTGCTATTATGTGAGAGAATGAAGAGGGGGAGAGATTAAATTCCTGGATTTCCTCGTGTAGCTGATGAGTTGGAAACTTGGGCTCCTTTCCACACTCTGAGCATGTGTGGGGGGAAGCACCAGTTTATAACAAGGATTGTTTCCATTTTTCTCGGGGTGGAAGCCTTGTATTTTCTTTTAGGGCTAAGCATACAAGAGAAGGCAGTCTGGAGATGGGGCAGTCTAACATTAAGTAGGATTACAGAGGCTTTCTAGCCCTGTCTGCAACAGCGCCAGCTTGTTTGTGCATTGTAAAAAGAACTGCACAAAGCAAAGGGGCAAGGATTAAAGCACAAATGTCTCA
Organism: Malurus melanocephalus; assembly: GCF_030028575.1. Lineage (NCBI taxonomy): Eukaryota > Metazoa > Chordata > Aves > Passeriformes > Maluridae > Malurus > Malurus melanocephalus. The sequence continues at coordinate 34,259 of NW_026623350.1, read as the reverse complement.
ATTAGGAATAGTTTGCGTCCTACAGCTCCCCTCCCTCCTGCTGGAGAGCTGAGGGTTGCTGCTGCTTTTGGGCTCTGTGTGTATTGWGGGAGGTCAGAGCAGCTGAGGGGCTGCTTTTCCCTGACATACTTTATGTGTGTCTGTTCTTGTTCCTCTCTGGCTTTATAGAAAARTACTGGGCTTTGGAGGAGTCCTGGAAAGCAGCAGGCTGTTAGGTTGTTGAGAGAGCTGTAAATTGATCTTAGATCTTAAATACTGCCTTGATTCTTTCAGAATGAGAAAATGCTGGGCTTGGTGGGATCACCATGGATGGGAATAGCTTCSTATGCCCACATCTGTTCTGCAGCAGCCTTGACATGTAATATGCACTTGCTTTTCCTTTTAGGGTTATCCCAATAGCTCCATGGCTYACTGAGTGAATGCTTSAAGCAGGAGGTTTTCCTTCATAGCMCTGGTAGGGAGGGATCTTTAGAGAAGAGTTTAAAGAATCYATTGTGTTAAAGCTGAGGCTCCCCCCTCCCTGCTTCCTGAAGTTCAAATCTGTCCCATGAGCTCGTAGTAATCAAAACTACATTTGAGCTRTGTGGGATGGGAAGCAAATTATGTATGGATCATAGTAGTCAACTCTGACCTATGCAGTTGCCATGATACAAGAGCATTACACCAGTCCTCTGGAATCTGCCTCCAGTTAATCTTACACAAAGCAGCTGTTTTTTGAGCAATTTGGTGCTTTGGGTTTATAAATGTGCTGTAGATTAAAAAGCGGTTTTGTGTAATAAAGGAAACAAAACTGTATTCTAGGTAGGCATTTTGTTACAAATCACTTGGAGCTGCACTGAGGGAGGACAGGTCCTGCCATGGGAGAACCTGGGTACATCTCTAGCCACCACTCTTCAGTGAAGTATGAGGCTTATGACTATTCCTCCTCCCCCTGCTGAGTCCTGTGCCTGTTTTACAGAAAGCTGACAGCAGATGTTACAGTTAAGGTAGCTGACATAGAAGAAAACCTGYTGGCCTTAGCAGCAAAGAGCAACAGCACGGATATTGACCTGAGTGCRCTGGAGATGGATGCCAAAAGCCTCGACCATGTTGTGAAAGAGCTYGCAGAGCAGCTAGAGTTCATCAAGATCTCTGATGTTCGGGGTAAGTGTCACARGGAGGGGGGCAGAAAGCAGTGGGGTGGCCAAAGATTTAATTAGTGCACAGGTTTAAGTACGAGATAAATCTTCCAGCTTGTAATAAAACATAGTTTCTCAGGGACAGGTTCTTTCTGTGCATTAGCAAAGTTGCTGATGCAGCAGGAATTTTTGTTCTCTCACCCTCTCTCTCTCCCTCTGCACATTGCAAAGCTGGCCCAAATTCTTGGGGCACAGAATAGTCTTAAAGTGTCATGCTGAACACATTGTAAATGAGAGACAACAGCAGAAAGTGCACCACACCACAGATTTCAAGATATGCCTGGGTATCCACCTTGCTCCCCCCAGGCTGTTAAACTCCTGTTTCTTATTGAAAAAAAGAGCTCATGGTAAAAGGACCAGCTCTTCTGAGCCACCCAAGCCTTGCACATTGAAATGGGCCAAGAATCAAAATTTGCCAGAGAAAGAGGAATGTCACCAAATTATTTGGAAATTTGAAAAGCTAACTTCTAAGAAAGTATTTTTWAATTTTTCTCATAAATTTCCTTGTTTGCAGGAAGTTTGAGATTGTTTCCAGTGAACATGGGATATTGCAGAGTGAGGCGAGCAGTATTGAGAATAGAGGAGTCCCTGACTTTTGGCATTCTGTAAAGAAAAGCTGCCCCAAGGTGCAGAGTATAGCCAACCCCATAGGGTCCCTCACATCCTCATAAGGCCTCTCCAAAATCAACATAAATCAGCATCTTTCATCAAGCACTTGTTTTTTAGGAAAGCTCTGACCAATTTCCAAACAGTGACTCCATAAGCCAGACATCCCTGGGCAAGCAATAGGAATTTTATGGGATAAGGAAATCCTTGGAAAAGAGACTGTTCCCCTGAAAACCCTAAGGGCTGTATCTCCTTTTGCCCTTAGGGCAAGTACAATTCAGTCACTAGGGTCAGAACTTYGAAGTCCAACTTCACACACTATCCACCATGCAAAAAAGCAAACTTTTCCTTTTTTGCAAGAGCTGAATTCTGTCATCCTTGCAATGGCACAGAGCWCAGCCTCCAAGGCCAGCACTTCATTGAATGTGATGTGCTATATCGCTGACCCTGATGTGTCACCAGCTAACATCTATAATATACATTACTTCGGGATACTTAACAGAGTTCTCAGCAGCTCCCTCTGATTTCTGCAGGAGCCTTGGACAGTATCACCAAGTACTACCAGATGTCCCTGGAGGCAGAGGAGAGGGTCAATGCCTCCACTGTCCATCCTGACAGCGCCGTGGAGCTGTCAGCACAAACGCGGCAGGAAGTGGAAGAATTAATYAATGAGAAGGAGGCCCAGTTGAAGGCTAAACAAGAGGAGCAGTCGCGTCTCCTGGATGAACTCGCTGGCAAGCTGCAGAGCCTGGATCTCTCTGAGGTGGCTGAGAAGGTACAYGGCTGGGAATCGCTGGGATAAAACCTGTAATGAAAACAAAGTGGGATTTGAGATGAAGCGACAGCCGGGGAGGAACTGTAAGGTGTGACAGTGTGAGTTATGCGGTTGTACATGAAAAAGGCACCTTCCTTAGTTGAGGACCCCCTTGGTTTTGCAGGCTAGAACTGGATTGTTTAACTGGTGGGCTCTGAGACTACTGGCTTTCAAACACCAGCCTTTCATGCTCATCTTCCTCCTACTCTTCCCAGCCCCAACGGAGCACCTGTTTTTGCATCACCCCTGTACTAATCCAATGTCCTTTGCTAGGGACTGAGTTCCCACATGCAGAAAAGTGTGGCAAATCTGCTGGGCTGAGAGCCATCCTCTTAAGCCTATCCTGAGTTCAATGCCTGCTTTCCCATGGCTCCCCTCTTCCCTGCTGCAGCTCCATAGGATATAGGATACACTCTGCCTGTGCAACACCCAGCCAGGCAGTTCTGCTCACACTGACAGGGCTCAGCATCACCCCAGGCTCATCCTTGTGCTCGAGACAAAGCAGAATTTACAGGGAATTGGAGTCAAAAGGGCATTTTCTCTGTTGAGGGTGCCTGCTCATCTGTAAATATGATTGAGGGTGTTTTTTTTCTGGGGAGAGGCTGGGTGTTCCCTCAGTTTCTCTTTGAAGTYGGCCAGCTGCATTCAGTGAACAATCCCTGAACAACCCCGGGATGGGGAGGCTGCAGGGCACTGCTTATTAACTCCCCTGGGCAGGCCAGGCATGTGGTAGAGAGTGAGTTCATCAGACAGTGATTGTCCCTTGTCCTTTAGAACTAGTCATCCCTCCCACTCCATCAGCCTTTTTTTTCTCTGGAGAGAAGAAAGAGATATCTTTTTGTTTAGTTTCCCTTCCCCTACATTCCTGCCCTGACTGTTCCTGAGGAGTGAAAATCTTGGGTAGATGTTTATCAAGGCAGTAAATACTGAGTTGCTTGGAGGTGTAATCATGAGACACACACAGACACACACACACACAAATCTTTCTGCTTTCTAGCTACTGCTGGTTTACGTGCCAAACAGGTAAGAGGGACTCATTTACACTTCACAGGAGACAGCTGCAGCTCACTTGGCTCAGCCCCTAGGTTTTCCCAGGGAGGTTTTTTGGCTGCAAAGCCTGAGTTAGTGACTATCTTTGGCAAAAAGAGAGGAGCAGGGCATAAAAAGGTAAAAGAACCTCACAAGAATGGGGAATTTTATAATTTTCCCTGTGGCTAAACCAGCTCCTGTGTTATTTCATTACAAAACAATTGACCAAGTAGTGGATAATTCTCCGTGCAATGTTGCTGATGAAAATAGTTTTACTCCTTAAAAAAAATACTTGCAATTTTCTGGTAGAATAGCGTCCTGCTCCTGTCCAGCAATCAAGCTGTGACTGCTTCCCTTGTCTCCTGTGTCCCTGCAGACGTGTGGCACTGCTCCGGGAGCCTCCTGTGCCGAGTCTGAGTGCGGGGGTTTGAACTGTCGAACGGATGAAGGRAAGAGGAAGTGTGGAGGCCCAGGCTGCGATGGGCTGGTGACCGTAGCTCACAACGCCTGGCAGAAGGCTATGGATTTTGACAGAGACATCCTCAGTGCATTAGCAGAAGTTGAGCAACTCTCCAGAATGGTAATATGCCAAATCAATTGTTAAGATAGTAAAAAAGAAAAAAAAAAAATCTTTCCGTTGTAACAGACACTAGTTGACAAAGTATGTGCTGGTTTTCTTCAGAAAATATTTCTTGTGAGTTGTGTTACTTCATCATGCTAGTAAATATCCTCAGAAAGGGACCTTGCTAAAGTGAAGCTTCGTGGATAACTAAACATCAGCCTGAGTTGTTTRAACAACTAGCACTGGTGGTATGGATCAGGGCCAGCTTCCAAGTGTTCTGTGAGTTTTATGAGAAAAAGCATTCCTTGTTACTTCTGACTCCAGATGAATTGTTTTAAAACAGGCCCTAAAACATAMGAAGATAAGCAAGCAAGCCATTTTCCTCTCTTTAGGTTTCTGAGGCAAAACAGAGAGCGGATGAAGCAAAACAAAATGCACAAGCAGTTTTGCTCAAAACCAATGCTACTAAAGAACAAGTGGACAGAAGCAATGAAGATCTGAGAAACCTTATTAAACAGATTAGAGACTTCCTAATGCGTAAGAACTTTATATTTTAATTCTGAGTTTGTGAAAAATAGCTTTACATCTGTATTATCTTCCAAGGGTTAATGCAATAGTTGTGTCATCATTCCCCCCACCTCCCCCAGACAGACAGCATGCATGATGAAATCTGGAAACATGAGAAAAACTAAGAGAAAACCAAGATGATAAGAAAGTGAGAGCAGACTGTGACATGTTCTTGTGTGCGTTTCAGCTGAGGCTGTTGTAGTGCTGTACTTTGCCAAGTATGTCTGTAAGTTCTGGCTAGAAAGACAAAGCAGTGTTAAAGGGGAAGGGAGTCAGAAACTGAGTTTCTCTCTGTAAGARAGCAGGGAGAGGTTAAGGAGAGCCTTGTTCTCCAGCAGCCCATTCCTTGCCTGTTTGCTCAGGGCTGATGATGGGAGCACAGACACATCTACGTGCAGCTGTGGGCTTTGTTTCCTGTGGGCTGGGGTCCCCCCACTGTGGTGCAGCTGAGCACCAAGATTTTCAAATGGCTTCCAAGAGAGTTATGCCAGCAGGGCCTACATACCTGCTGGGCCTCCCCTGAGAGGGAAGTTTCACCTTGGGAAGTAGTTTTAACACCTTGATTTTCCATAAATCTATGGGAGAAAGTTTTCCCATGATTTTCCTTCTTAAAGAAGCAGCTGAACAAGAATTTGAGTGCTGAGACGAAACAGAGGGAAGCTTTTACTCACATCTTTGTCATTTGTGTCTGTCTGCTAGAAGACAGTGCTGACCTGGATAGCATTGAGGCAGTGGCTAATGAAGTGCTGAACATGGAGATGCCAAGCACTCCACAGCAGCTGCAAGCCCTRACAGAAGATATTCGTGAGCGTGTGGAAAGCCTTTCTGATGTTGAGGTCATTCTGCAGCAGAGYGCTGGAGATATTGCCAGAGCAGAAATGCTACTGGAGGAAGCTAAAAAAGCAAGGTATGCAGTACTGTTCCATCTCATTGTACACAAAATGTAGTTTAACTTTCCCTGATGTAAATTGTCATTCCTTCAGTAAGGGGCAAAACCAGCCCATTGCAGCATATGTTCTTTTTCCAGTTCCGAAATAAGGGCATTTTTAGCATTAACAGAGTCTTGCTCCACAGCAAAGGTGCAACAGATGTTAAAGTCACTGCAGACATGGTGAAGGCAGCACTGGAAGAAGCTGAAAAAGCTCAAAATGCAGCTGAGAAAGCCATCAAACAAGCTGATGAAGATATTAAAGGAACTCAAGACCTGCTGACTTCAGTAAGTTCTTTTTGAGTATTTCAGATAATAAAAACAGCACCAAATCTGATTCTTAGAAACTGATGTAAGCCTGTCTAGGGAAAGCTCTTAGGTACTGCAAAGCAAAGGCTGCAGTTAAAATATATCTAAACCATTCCTGCCTTCACATCAACTTTTGAGTGAGTGTGACAGATGCTAGGGGACTGCTCATGAACAAACCCAACTAGACAACAACAACACCAACAAAAGGCTTTTCTCCCCCCATGTCCTGCACCAGCCAAGTTAAATGAGCAGGACTGTAACATGGCAGCTYTGACAAGATGCCTGTCACGTCACACCTGTCAGCCACACTGCTGGTGTATTGGTGTTATCAGTGTCATCCACTGCTGCAGCACCAGACTAAAATATAAAACTGCTGAAGTGCCAAGTGCTGCAGTCTTGTCAGATAAAGTATCTTCAGACTTCATCTCAAAGCACTCATGAGACCACAGCGCTATCTACACTCATGAAGCTTGGCCAGTTTAGAAGCTTCACAAGTCCATTATCACATGATGGAGTCAAATGTCTGAAGTTTTGTCAGGGGATTAGTCAACTCTTGCATGTATAATGCAATCAAATACTTTTTAACCATGTTCCTTAATGTTTTTGCAGCCCCATATGTACCGTTTTCAGGCAGTGAGCTCTTTCACCCTAACTGCAGTGGGCCATTTTTAGCAAAACTAGATCTAGGGACACAAACTCGTTAAGTTAAGCAGGATTTCTGCAGAAAGTTAAGTATTCTATCCAGTGTCTTTTGAAATTCTAACTCTCATCCTTCTTTCTCTTAGATTGAATCTGAAAATGCAGCATCTGCAGAAACACTGAACAATGCTACCTTACGTCTGTTTGAGCTAGAGAAGAATGTTGAAGACCTTAGGCAAAAGGCTGTTACAAATTCAGAGAACGTGGGAAATATAGAAGGCAAAATTAATAGTGCAAAACAAAATGCTGAAGAAGTTAAAAAGGTGAGAAGCTCAGGAACAATCATAAGAAAAAGCCAGCCAACCCCCCCCCTCCCCCCAGGTTTGACTAAAGGAACATCAGTGAATACATGTGATCCATCATCTTTATTGTTCATATTCTGGGGGCAAAAAATACTTCAACATTAATGCTCTTACTGAACATAGCTACTTTTTACTTTGGTATCAGATCCTGAGAGAGAGAGGTGTTGGGAAGTTTTCAGGTTCTGAAACATCTGCAGGAAACCTGTCACACTGTCAGCCTTTCATAGATAGGTTACTATCTGTTACAGGAGAACTGGTAATTTTTTTCCCATTTGTATAGAGTATTTGTGATAGGTTCAGGACAAACAATCCAGAACTTGGCATATGCAGAATCAAGCAACAGGAAAAACAATTATCTTAACATAATACTGAAGTAATTGCTAAATAKCAGAGATGAAAAATTTTCTCTGTGAATATATGGCATTGCTCCCAATGTCTGCTACACACTTTGGTAATAGCAAAAGAATCCTCATTAATGAAACAATTGACCAGTCTGTCAAAGGAAGTTTCATTGGTCCCAAYTCTTGTCTGTGGGTAGCCCACCAATCTCCAGAGAGCCATTTTCTGAAAGGACAGCTGCATTATCCATCAAMTCAACAATATCCAAACACTAAGTAGTATTTCAGATGCTGTCAAGTAAGCACAAGAGAATTGCAGTGCTGCTATGGTTTGATACCTTGCTTAATGGTTGAATTTAGTTGGGTCATAGGACTTCTTAATCTTAACCCCACAACAMAAAGCACAGCCTCACAACTCCAGCACCTTCAGCAACATCAGCTGGGCAGCTCGTTCAGTTCTTGTTACTGAAAGGGTAACAAGGGCATTCCTCCCCAGATGAACCACTCAGCCAGGAGCAGTGCCATGTGTAGCTTTCCAGCTGTGCTAGGGACCATGGCTTCCATTCGTTACTGAACCCTGTAACTGAATCCCCTAAATCTCTGCCAARTGCCAGTACTGAAGCTGTAAAACAGCCACAGACCTGCTTAAGTACAACTGACGAGTCTTCAGCCCAGCTCTTAGTCTCGGATAGGAAGTCGGAAACACACAAACACAGTTTGTGCCCTTGTTAAGTGAGCTCCCAATGTAGTCTCTCCTTGCACCCGCGTTAGTAAAGGACCGAGGGAGGAAACGCCAACTCSCGCTGTATTGGCTGTGCGTGAGCTCCATCTCGTGCTTGAATTTGGAACAGGTCCTCAACAGCGAGCTGAGCGGCAARTACAGAACCGTGGAAGAGCTCATCGCCAAGAAGACAGAGGAGTCGGCCGAGGCCCGGAGGAAAGCAGGCGCGTTGCAAGATGAAGCTAAAGCTTTGTTGGCTCAAGCAAACAGCAAACTCCAGCTGCTCAAAGGTAAGGAAGTTTGGAGGAGGTAAGTCGACACCTCAGAACATGAAGCAATTTCACGCCGTTTAACCAACTATTCATCAGCAGAAACTGWGAAGTGTTATTTGTCCCGAGGCTTGATCTGCTTTCTTAATTCCTACTACACAATACAGTCTTTTTAATCGAAGATTTTTATAAAATAATGTGAAAGCACTGCTCCCAGAACCCTCACAGGGAAGGAATGAAACTACTCTTAGGATGAGGACTCATCTGTTCGGCAAAACCCTCATCTTCTGCCAGTACTGTGGCACCACACACCCTGGAAAGCTTTTAATACCAAAGCCAATCAGGACACAGGAGTTCCAGTTTACAGATTAATTTAACATTTTCTGCTGATAATTCAAGTTGATTGAACCAGGAGGAGGCAATCTGCCCTTTGCTACCAGGGACAGAACTAAGTTTTCCTTCTGGTTTTGCCAGGCCAGGAACTCATTTTTCTCCTCTTAGTTATTCCTGCAGTTACAGTGACTTGCTGAATAGTCTCAATAATCACAAGCCAAAACATTTCTCTGTTATGTAAAAGGCACTGTAGAGCAAAGAATGACAATTATTTTAACCCTCAAAGTATACTTGTGGATTTTCACCTTTGGGAAATAACTTCCTTCTTCCTTTACATCCCTGTGTTAAGGAAACAAAAAAGTGCCATTCCAGCCTTTGCTTTTTTTTTTTTTTTTTTTTGGGGGTGGGGTTTATGTTTTTGGTGGTGTTGTTTTTGGCATTTGTTTATTTTGGTGTTTGGTGGGGGTTGTTTTGTTTTAGGGGTTTTTTTGGTTTAGTTTTTTTCATTTTTTGGCCCAAATCAGATTATTTTCCATAATAAAAACAAATTTGAATAGTAATTTATCCTTAACTATAATGATTTACATTTCACTGCATTAAAACTCCACCTATTAAGCTAGTTTTCACCTTCCTTTGCTTACAGATTTGGAAAATACGTATGAAAACAATCAAAAAGTTCTGGAAGACAAAGCCAAGCAGTTGGTGGAGCTGGAAGAGACAGTTCGCTCCCTCCTACAGACAATCAGCCAGAAGGTTGCTGTTTATAGCACTTGCTTATAAACAGGAGCAGGAAATGCTTGTGTTCAGGATGGGTTTTACAAGTATTGTACTAGTTCTTTTTGACATTACACTAACACCTGAGAAGGTGAACAGGTTTTATATTGACTTTAAAGTCACAGAACCAAAGACAAGTAACTTTTTGATGTTGAAAATAAACAATACTTTTGTATCACTGTATGTACATAGTATGACTCATTAAGTTCCTTCCTATTTTCAGTAGCTCTAATGGTACATCAATTAATCCTTTAGCAACTCTTGTTCTAAAACTGGATAGAGATCTAATAAAATCTTGGCTTGAACTATGTTAATTCTGAAGAAGGGTTCCTATTACTATGAAATACAGGATGGTGGCTGGGACCAAATTACCAGTGAATGAAGAAATATCATCCATGTATGGTTAGCTAGTTATGCCACACTACTCAAAAAGGAATGTTTATCCCCTCCATGATATCCATGTCCCTGGTTATGAAACACTGGATATGTAAAGTGAAAATGGAGATCAGCTCTGAAAGTGTGAATTCACTGAATTTGTATGATAAACCGATCTTGGAATCACAGAAAAAGCTGAKTTGGAAGGGACCCACAAGGATTAYTGATTTACCCCTAAGCWSCACAGGTTACAAACACCACAACCAAAAAATCCATTCAAGGAACTGATCATCACAGCAGCATCATACAGCATTCACTGCCACCTGCAGTGCACTTAGCAGCTGTTAAAAARTGTGCCAGTTTGGCAGCACTTGGGCCTAACTGCCATCAGACCATTGASAGGTGGCTCAGCAGTTCACATACTTCTACAATCAATCTTTGGTACGCTTAACTAGAATGGGAATGACAGTGAGAGAAATAACAACAATAACCATTTTAAGGCCTCGATTTTTATTTTTAGCGTCTGGAAAACTATAGTCTCCAGAACAGCCTTAGTAGTAGTATTGCATTGCAAGTTTCCCTGGCTTTTCACACTTTTTACTTTAATGTGAACAAAATGAGATACAAGAATTTTAACTGATAAACCTCAAGAATTAAGCGCAGCAAGACTGCCACAGTAAGTATTCAGTAGGTGGATGGAMTGGACACAAAGCTGTTTCTGAAAGAGCAAGGCTTCCAGGAAGAACTTACAAACCACAAGATTTAACACTTAACATGGAGCAGTTAGAAGTGATTCCAAAATGCCAAGACCTATTGGAAGAATCAAGCTTTTCCACCCTGTTTTCTCAACTTTGCATTCCCTTCAGCAGCTTCCTACTAACACTTAGAAACAGATCCACATTAATTCACTAACCAGTAAATCCATGAATCAGAGCTTAAAGAGGTGTCATAGTCTGCTTCRTTGTGGTTTATTTTCTAACTCCTACTTTAAATGTAGATGTGGTTAAACTATCACTGGTGTTTTGGTGAGTAACTGATATGGTAATACTGGCATACATCTCCCACACTAAAAAACCAAAAACCAAACTGCACATTTTCTGAATGTGCACTTTTCCTTCCACTGGCATCAAGAAAAATGACATGCACAACACCAGCAGGTACTAAGGTTTTTCTTCAAGGCATAAGAGCCTGGCAAAAAAAAAAAGAAATGGCACCTTGGAAAATAAGTTAGAATTAACTACTGGAATTGGGCATTCTCCATGTTCATATTAAGGATCTTCTAAAGATGCCCTAAGTTTGTGAGTTTCTTCACATATACTACAACCTAGACACTAAGAGGATCCAATCAGCAAACAAAATCCAAGAAGACCCTCCAGCCATGTCAAATATTTATTAAGCTCTCTTGCTACAGAAGAGACAGAAAGAGAGAACAAAATAGAAAAGTGGAGAACAAAGTATGTCTTCAYTGTGTGGAGAGCTGACACTGCAGCCCTTATGTGTGGAAGGTGCAGAATAACTCTCATGTCATAGCACTTACCAGCAAATGCTGCTTCACTACTCAGTTTTAGCATTTCAAGTTTAAGAGTTGGACAATGGAAGCTTTATAACCAAAACAGACAAGGTAGCAGTACAATGAATTTGTCTTCAATCTCAATCAGCACTCGATTTTTCCCCTTAAGAGTTTTCAATATGAAAACATGACGTGGAGAATCACACACCGAGTAATTTTCTCTTTAAAAAGTCAATATAATTTTAATTGATCTATACAAGCCCCTCTTCTCCCAACATCCCAACACTAATAGGTCAAAACAAATTTTGGTACCCAGATGTAAGAAGCAGGTTAAATACTAAAGTTAATCCTTTCCGAAGGAAACACATTTTTGTGCGGAAGTGACAGTGGCATTTTAAGTGCCAGTGGCATTTTAAGTGCCAGCATTCAACTGGTTTATTGTATCACTACTTCAAATAAGAAAACACAATGTATGCAGGACAGTTATCCAGAGTTCTGACCAGCACACCTGATAATCCCATGCAGCAGCAAAATGTTTGGTTTTGAAAAAGAAAAGCGTTCTGTYAAGCTGCTTTTCTGCAACATTCACCGTGTAAATAAAAATGTAATTTAAAGTATTTAATTTACAGAGACTGGATAATTCCACTTGTTCCAAACTCTACTTGTTGAAATATCTGATTTTTAAAATTAAGATATTCACTTAAGTCAGTCCTAAAATCCTCAGACTCAGCCTTCCATAAGGGCCCACAGTCCACTTCCAGAGATGTACTATATATGTACAAAGATTTGCTCTTTCATTTTAGAAGTTGATAGCTTTGCCAAAGGATGCTGCTAGGTTTGCTTCCCTGAAGGCTTCTGACACTGTCTGTAGAGAGCAAACACAAAAAGACACAAGTCATTAATAGCCACACGGAGTAACAGCACGTCTGTGTAATGGTGTTCAACAGTCCCTTTAGAATACACTTACTGGATGGGCATGGCAAACTCTGGCTACATCTTCACACGACGCTCCATATTCCATTGCAAGAGCAGCTTCATTCACCATTTCACCAGCACCCTGTAATTTAATGGTACTTGCAATTAGCACAAATCCTTATGCAGGTTCTCCTGAATCAGTAACAGCTTATAAAAAGCACTTTTTGCTAAGCATTTCACCTTTATTCAAGTATAAGTCAGATTAAGTACTTCTGACTTGATGATTTGGTGACTGTGCTCAAACCTAAYATAAATCTAAACGTAATTCTTAAAGAGAGTGTTTGCTCTCTCATTGCTGAGAGTTGTGCAAAAGCTGGGCATTTGTCCATTAAAGGAAACCTACCCCAAACTTCAGTGCTCCCCTGGAAAGTTAAATAGATAATTAGATGAACAAAAGCATGTTACTGCACCTACACCCTCATTTTTATTTGCTGTATTTATGCATATTTACKAAGAGAAGGTATCTTTGAGGAGTCAAAACCAGCTAAATCTCCTCTTACATTTTTAGCACTCAGATCCACAGCCATAAGATTCTCCCCTAGTCCTTTCCCAATGAGGAAAATTAGATTTAWTGGTATGAAACAGATGAAGTTGTGCTTTGTTTAGGGCATGTTGGTTTCTAAATTACTGCAATTGCAAGAGAAAATAACTAGCATAATATCTTAYTGACAACAGTTTTAGTGCGTCTCTCAAAGAAAGCTATACACAAAAATGTATGGAAGTGTTTCTGCAAGCATCTTTAAAAAAAAATATTTAAAGCTGAGAAACAAAACAGAGGAATATTAGGGTCTAACTTGGTCCAAAAACAAATCCAAACCCCGCAAACAGGGGAAATCTCAAAGGTTTTTTACTCCAAGTTCCGTAAGTTACTGACCCCAGATTTGGTGACTGCAGTGTAAGATTACCACCTTTACTGAAGTCGGAGGGAGGGGAAAAAAACATCAATGAAAAAGCCACAGTCTTTACTGCTCCCTCAACTTCTAAAACTTGAATCAATAATTTCTGCTGTTCCCTCAAGTATTTGCCAGTATTCATAAAAACAAGGCAAAAAACCAAAAATAACCACAAAACTGGTCCAAGAAACCAAATAACCATAGCAATTCAAGAGAAAAAGAAAAGCTGGGTTTAACAYCAAAATTGACTAAAAATTGGGAAGGAGGGCAGGGGGGCAGAACAGTACTGTAAGTAAAAATAACTATGGTGGATTCAAACCTTCCTTTTTATAAACACCACTTCTAACCCAACAACTCATGCAACACTAAATAAAAAGACTGTTCCAAGGCCAGGACAGCACAATTTAGAATACTTACAGAGCCTAAAATGTGAGCACCCAACATCCTGTCTGTTGACTTTTGACTAAGTATCTTCACCATGCCATCTGTGTCAGCATTTGTCTTTGCTCTACTGTTTGCAGCAAATGGAAATTTCCCAATTTTGTATTCTACACCCTGCAAAACAGATGTGTTACTGAGTTAATGACCAATAAGAACAACGTAACCAGATGTTAAGTACATGAGGAAAAATGCAACAGAACTTAAACACACAAAACACAGAGGAATATACATGAACAACCACCAAAAGTGGTGTAAGAACATACTCAAAAAGATTAATTTGCAAACAAACAATATTAACGTCACAGAATGTAAGTCATTAAGAGAATTGCAGTTCTTGGGACAGTGGCATGCCCAAGGTAATCATTCACTGACAGCCCCTGAGCAATAAATTCAAATGCAGAAATTTGGATGAAGCAGCTAGATAAAATACTACACAGTGAAAACAGGCCCAAGGTAAAAAAAAAAAACAGATTTTGTCTGAAAAGAAAAAAAGAAATGGTACCTCTTCTTTCAGCTGCTCTTCTGACTTGCCAACCCAGGCCACTTCAGGGTGAGTGTAGATCACAGAGGGAACGCAGTTATAGTCAATGTGAACTGCTCCCCCAGCCATGCCTTCTACACAAATAATGCCTTCATCCTCAGCTTTGTGGGCCAGCATGGGTCCAGCAACTACATCACCAATAGCATAGATGCTATCAGACCAACGAAACAGAATAAGACACTGTTTAAAAACATCTAGCATACCTGAGCTACCTTATATAACAGTCTAAAATATGTTACTGAAAACTCTAATTAAAACAGATTAAAATACTACACTTTAGCAGTTTCTACAGAATGACCACACTTCAAGATGTACTTAGTGAYATAAAATGGACAGTGACTTTTAAATTACAAAACTTCAAACAACSTGAATAAATATTTGAATAAAAAATTTTCAGTTCCTGAAATAATACTGATATCTTGAGATTTCAGAAAAGAAAAGTATGTTCTGTAATTAAAAACCAGAAGTGCTTTAGTAGGTTAAACTTTTAGTGTTTTGCATTTAAAAAAACAGTAAAAAAAATTAGTCTTACTTTGGAATCTTGGTTTGGAATCTGTTATTGACTGGAATTCTCCCCTTCTTATCAAGTTCAATTCCCATTTCCTCAAGACCTAGATCTTTTGTAAAAGGACGCCTACCGATACAAACTAGGAGCACATCGCAAGTTATTACTTCTGCCTTGCCACCAGCAGCAGCTTCAACCCTGTAGAAAAATAAGAAGTGAAAAATCTAAACTATAAACTTGCCATCTTATCTCTCTCTGACTAGCAATATGACTGAATAGGTCACCTGAATAGATGGTGACCTATTGCTGGGTCTGGCACCCAAAGCACTTCATTCAGCCTGCCCCATGCTTCCTCCTTGCAAGAGTTCGGGGAAGAGGAGGGATGAAGGGACAACAGCTCTTACTACATTTCTTAACAATTGTTAGAGAAAGGAATTCATGGTATATTTTCAATAGCAAGTAGCATGACCTGACAGAGTCAAACCTGTAGCGCAACATAATAGGTGCTCAGTACTTGCCACCTGAAGTGTATACACYTCAAGGTGGGGTAGGGCCATGTATTCTGAGCAATCTTCCTTCTGGCCCAAGAACCAAAGCATTGGAAGTGAGGATAATTGGAAGTGTGTTTCAAAAGCATACTCCTGAAGCAAAATGAGAATCTAAAGAAACAGACTACATAGAGATCCAACCAGCATCAGCATGGTATGGAAAGAAGACCTTTACARTGACGGAGGACAGACTATCCCAAACTACAGTGATACAGCAAGCACCAGCCATCATATTGAGAATCCAGTGAAAAAACTTAAGCCTATTTTTGTGAAGTAACATTAAGCATTTTCTTAAACTACGGTTTCTGCATGGAGAATCTGTTAACACAAACAGACGTAGTGCACACTTGGGGACTTTTGGAAAGCAAATTTGCCTTAAGTGCTTCTTAAACTTTAACTGCTCATCTATAAAACTTCAAAGGTCTTARGCRCCACCATTAAAATACACTTTTAGGRTAGTTTCATTTATTTCTGTTCAAGAACAATAATATCTCTGCCATGCTTATTCTGACACAAGAGGACCTTCCAGGAAGTAGCCAAGAATTAATGGCTTGAAAATGACTGTATGGACAATCATCATATTTACACTAATTATACCAGAAGCAAATATCTTCCATGAAAAGAATAATTTAGTGTTCTGTTTTTATTACTGATCTCATTGTAACAGTCATTATATAACACCAAGCCCTCAACTCAAGTCAACAGCACCTCTTCTGTATAAGCAACCTAAGACTCAATAAACCCAAAATTATGAGCTCTGTAAGATACAGTGGAGAATAAACATTTTAACTTCACAAATAAATTTTCATCCTAAATACCTTTTTTTTCTGTTTAAAAAAATATCAGACTTTTTAAATAGCGTTGATGGATTGGGAGGAAGAACACATTTGGCATTCCTTTAKTTTTCTGTTAAACACTTACGCTACATCTATTTTTCCATCTGGTCTCTTGGTAGCACCAGTAACTTTGGTGTTCAGTTTAAACTTGAATCCCTGCTTCTGCAGAATACGTTGGAAGTTTTTAGAGATCTCCATGTCAATTCCCATTCCACCAACATGGCCCATGAACTCAACAGCTGTCACATCTGCACCGAGGCGCTGCCAAACTGAACCCTGCAGTCACAACAATAYAGGTAAACAGAGTTTTTGAAAAGCATACTGCAGATACTTTAAAATTTACAACAGACTGTAAACTCTTCTGAAGAAGGATAACATGTAACAGCAAACTGATCATGTGACAGCATAAAACTGATAAATGTGACAGCATAAAATAAAACAAGTTCAACTTCCCCCAGCCTTTCCACAAGGGAAAAAAAAGAAGAAAAAAAATATTAACATTGCTTATTTGCAGACTCAAAATTRATTCCCATGATCAAATTCAGGGAATAAGGCTTTTAAAGAAATAGCTAATAAAATTATTATATACAAATCTTGTATATTTTATGTTATAAAGAAGAAATTCAAAATCAAAGAATATAAAAGGATAACACAAAGGGAATTGCTTGTGGTGTTCTAATACCACTAATTAGCCAAAACARTACCACAGTAAGGAAATTTTATGCAACAAAAAGGAAACACTGCTGCTTCTGTCTTGTTTATAATCTGAACTATCACAGGCCTCACCAAGAGAACCCACATCCACCCAACACAGAATTTCACTTCGCTTACTCTTTCCCTGCTTAAAGGTCAGCAAGCAAAGCAACCACTAGGCAGATGTGCACATTGTCAAAGAGTTGCATGACCAGCAAATACAAATTATTTTTTAAACATGTAGGTGTGAGGCAAAAGGACTCAGATCAAGATGAACTAAAAAGTTTCCACTTCTTTGGTTGATARACAATGCACAATCAGATCACATTAAACACCTCCTGAGATTAACTGCTAAACACAAGAATTTGTCCCAACTTAAAGTGAACTTCCCTTACAATAGGAAGTTCTCTCATCTATACATAAGCCAGTGCAGATTYCAGAGTACCATCCTTCCAATTCCCTAATCCTCCAAAAAAGAAAAATAAATCTGCAAGGCCTTGTATGTTCCTCTCTTATCTGTCTGCTTATCTAACTAGCTGCAGAAATACTGATCCTACAAACCTTTATCCCAGCTTTTCTGGTAAAAAATGGAGCCAGGAGGCTATRAAGTCTGAACATTCATTACAACTCACTGAAATGTTAAACAGAGCAACATCATCAAATACAACAAAAAATAATGTCTTGTTCCTGTAGAAATTAAAGAWCAAGTGGTTTAAATATCCTCTCACCAGTTCCACACCAATGACTCCTGCACCAATGACAACCATCTTTTCAGGAACTTTTTTCAGTGACAGCGCACCAGTGGATGACACGATATTATCTTCATCAATCTAATGACAAAGAAATGCACTAAGGGAGGTTCACAATCTCTTTTACATATTATAAATAAAACATACAGAAGCTGAAGTGCAATCAGATGGATAACATTATCACACAATCAAGTGTGTGCTATGAGACACTGAAAAGCAAGTAAAATTAAATCCAAATACATACAGTAATTCCAGGGAAGGGAGCAACTTCTGATCCTGTGGCTATAAKTATGTTCTTTGTATTGATAACTTGTGTGCTGCCATCTTCCTTGGTTGCAGTGACTTGGTTTTTGCCAGTTATTTTTCCAAACCCAGGTACATGTATGACCTTTAGTAATCAGAACACAGTGAAGTCAGATTCAAATACATAAGTTAGGCTACATTTCACCCAAATCTCACTAATGCTCAGAAATGCTGCTAAAATATCTCTCTACATCAGTATCTGGCACAAAGTAATTGTATACTTTTAAGATTAAATATGAAGACACTGGGCACTTAAAAGTATCTGAAAGAGAAGAATTCAAATTCTGCCCTTGTCGAATCAGTCATTCAATTTATGTGGCAATATAAAAATGCAAAAAGCAAGAAATTCAGATCAGAAAAATGGATATACCTCAGTATATAATCCAGACTAACCTTGTTTTGTTTAAATAAATGAGCAATTCCACCTGTTAAGGCCTTCACTGCACTACTCTTCTGTTCCATCATTTTCTCTAGATTCAAACGGATTCCTGTAACTAAGGTTAAAACAACAACAAAAATAAATTACATGAAGCACTGCAGTGTTAATGTTAAAGGAGGTAACCTCAACACAACTAACAGCTCTAAMACAGAAAGATATGCTGAATGGCCCTACTAAATGCTAAAGGTTACATTCAACAGCTGCTATGTTGAAAAATCATTCAAATTATTCAAACATAACTTATCTATCCATTATTCAGAGTTCAAAGAGCAGACACATGCCTATGCCTCCAAGTGACAGAAAAAGGATATTATAAGTCTAAAGATTTTTGACCAGAAAACCATACTAGTCAGATTTAAAAGATTAAATTTGCTTCTTGGTGGAAACCACCTATGTTAACAGGTACTGACAATTGTTCTTCACTCACTTTCAATTCCTCTGTTAGCAAAATCTTTTCCATGAGCCAAGTGATACAGATGTGAGTTGTTCAGCAAGGCCTAAAACAGACACACAAAAATGTGAATTGGGACATACATTCACAAAAATGAGTTATTTATTGTAAGGAAAAATACTGTATTATTTGCAAAGTGTTCTCACTACTAAGAAAATGTTTGGCRTAATTTAAAAAGGAGTATTTCAAACACAGAAATTGCATACAATTGCTCTTACTGGAACATTCAATGAAGTTACCTACTTAACATAGAAATATAAAACAGTTAAATCCACACCTAGCCTTTTAACTCATTTCACTATAGAAATTGGTAATTATTCCACAGGGATTTGGAAAAAAAAAAAAAAAAAGAACAGATAAAGTAAAGGAAAAGAAAGATGATTCTGACTGTCTGCTAAAAAGAAGATACAGAAAAACTGGATGAGAAAAATCTACACTAAAATGCCTGTGTAGACATGTGTGAGTTAGATTTTGAGTTGTGCTGAATTTACTACAACTGCATAGCTGATTGAGTTGGAGCTGGGTGGATTGGAGATAGCTCAGGTACATGGATCTTCAAGTTCATAGATAAAATTAGAATAGTTTTTATAAGGATGGCTATTAATCAGTAAATTGAAATTCGGAACCTTGATAACTGTATTTTGATCAGAATATAGTTTAGACAGGATCTTACTAAGAAAACTGATTATTTTGTTATAGCCATCCCAAATACAAAGTTATCAGTATCTCTGCAAGTACAACAGGGTGATTTTGCACAGACGTAAATCTAAAAGATTTAAAAAGCACAGTAGAAGATTCAAAAGTCATTTTTAAATACTTGCCTTATCTACATATGCTTGAGTAAAACTAATACTATTAAAGTAAGATAATTCCATTTTTATAATTATTATCAACATCTTTAAAATTAATTTCTCCACGTCACTGCCACAACCTCAAATCTGCAACATCCACATTACTTAAAGGACACAACCACTACTTAAGCCTTCAGCAATTAGAATGGAAAAAATCCATTTCCATTTTACTATTTTGGGTGATCTCCTGAAGCAGAATATTTGAATTATTTATTGTTGCCTTGGTGTACACAGCCTACATATCCACCTCTTATGTTTATTGCCATTCAAACAAATTCTAGATAGCATTCAAGTTTAACCACAGGTTCAGCAGTTATTCATAAAAGCTAAAAAGGATAAAAATATAAAAAGGAACTTAAGAAGTTAGTTAAATAGATTCTAGCAGAGTTTCAAACTTTCAAGGTAACACTGTGTGGATTAACATTTTTGAGTGGTGCTTCATTATATTAAGATACTCTGAACTTCATCAAAATTATACTTAAAATGTTTATAAAAATGAATATAATTTATTTTTGAAATCTTAGTATTTATACTGTATTTTCTCATCCCATGCTAATGGCACCTCTTGAGCAAAAGGATTAGAAACAGCAAGGGATCTTGTTAAGAATATTACGTCTGTCACTGCAGTCATTACAAATCTGGCATTAACAGTGTCCTCCTTCACCTGCTGGGTGCTATTGAGGCAAACTCCCCAGCAACAGCGCTGTCCTTACAAAGGCCTAGGCGTGAAATTACTTAAAACCAGATTGACRATGTCAAATATTAGGTTCTTAAGAATTTCTTCTCACTTCTCCTTTCTTTCAGAGTGCATGTGTTAGACTCAATACTTTCTCTCCACACCTGCACTGCTCCACACAAGCACCACCAGTCTCACCCTGCAGGCCATTTTGCACATGTACGACCATCTTGAGAAACTCCTTCCTAATCTCCTTCCAAGTGCAGCACATCATATCAGCTGTTTTTAGTGAAGTTATGACAAACTATGTACACTTACCTTGGATGGAATACATCCAACATTCAGGCACGTTCCCCCTAACGTTGGATTTTTTTCTACACAGACAGTCTGAGGAAAAAGAACAGAGGAAAAAAAGAATTTTTTAGCAATACTATGCCACTATTTCTTTATAGGCTTAGAACTGATGACAAAGACAAAGGCAGTTGTCTAGTAATTCTACCTCTACAAGTGTGTGATTAATTTCACTCGCAGGTTTATTTTGTGGCTCATATTTCCCTTCCCTCATTTTTTTTCCTAACCTAAAACCCACAAAATAGTCTTTGCAACAAAATTCTTTGGTACAGTGCTGTCTTATGGTATTCACATTTTCATATAAGTTTAAGTGCTGCCCTACTACAAAAACCTACAAAGTAAATAATAAATACAACAATCAGTTCAGTAAAAGATGTTCCCCCAACAATAATAGAAAAAAATGCAAATCATGCAAAGATGTATATAAACAAGAACATAAGGTAAGTGAACTGGCATAGATTTAAATCCCATGAAGCAATCTTTTCTTCAAAGAAAACAAAACGGAACAGAACACCCAAGCCATAAACAACACTTCCTCCTGTGAACACACTATCCTGTAAGGTTCACTGATATAAAGTTGTGCCAACACCTATAATGAAAAAAAAAAATCAAGTAAAGCAAAACCAAACAAAAATAAGGTCGATACCAAGAGGGATAGAAAATATTTCATCTCCTTCTGATTAAACTGACAACATCAAGGTGTGCCAAGGACAAAAACAACTGCCAAAACTTCATAGAGAAACAGAGTATTTGGAGAGAGAGTGGGGGAGAGAGTATCATAAACCATTCTTGCAGAAGCAAAGGAATTGGCATTTTCTTTGGAAGGTACATGTATATTCAAAATAATTGTTTCTTGGTTTACCCTCTTAAGAGCTCCAGCCTGCTGATAGGTAGTTACTCAGGTGAAAGCCGTTCATAATTTCTTTAAACTGCTGTTTTTGTGCTAAGGTAGGGATCATTGTAACATGAAAAGCAGAATTCACCGAATCAAACCACAGGAACATTTTGAGACACSCTGATCTCCTACCTCCCCTTCCTCTTGTTTTAAGCACATGAATGCAAGAAACATCACGTAAGGGCTACAAAAGCTGCATCATGGATCAAACAGCACAAGACTGCTCCTATAAGGATGCAATAAGGACATTCTGCCTCATCCACTTTACATCAACTTCACTGACCAGACCAAGCAAAGCTTTTGSAAAGTGAATACCCAGAGCACACTGTCGGCAGTAACAGAAGATGCCCGTGGTGGTGACATGTAGACTTGATGCTTGTGCTAGCAGAAACAGCATTAAAACTGGAAGTTAAGTAATTCAGTAGAGAAGAATCAGGTTCTTCCATGGATGGTGTAACTATATAATCTTTTTACCAGTCTGCTAAAAACATCTCATATTCCTCAAGGACACCAAAAGGATCATACATGCTTATTCACTGCAGAGAATTTTCCCCTCTCTGACTAGCTGTGAAATAGTGTTAACAGAATTATTTTTTGCTATGATGAAAAACAGAGTCTAGGACACTTTTCAACCCCCTTGTGTATGGTATCCTATTGTTAATCACAGATATGAAGGACTCAAGTACAGCATTGTTTCAGGAAAAGCTGGTATATAGCCAGCCACAAAAATCACATTAGAATAATCAAACATAAACATGGCAGAAGGCCACAATTTTAATTAAAACCTGTAGCATTGAGCATCTTTTTTTTTGTCTCAACCACTACTAGCTCAGTAACAAAATACATCCAGAAGCAAGCGTTTTTATTATGACAAAAATAACAATTCACAAAGTTGTCTAAAGACAACTCAATTGTTTGCACTAGGTCACAGGCAGATGAACAACTTAATAGAATTTCAAATGTCCATATTTGGTACAGTTACATTAGAAGGCTAAAAGATACCCAAGAACATGTCACTGACACCCACTTGTGGGAGTACAGACCAGTGAGGGACAACACTCAGAATTACAAATTCAGTTCGGAGGGACCTCCTCTGGAGGCCATCTAGCTAAACCTCCTTCTCCAAACACATTCAGCATCAAAGGCATTGAGGGAGACGCTTCTCCACTCCACTCTGCTCTGGTGAGAYCCCACCTGGACTACTGTATCCAGCTCTAGGGATCCCAATGCCTAGAGTGACAGACATGCACCTGCTGGAGCAAGTCCAGAGGAGGCACCAAGTTACCAYAGGGCTGGAGCACCTCTACTATGAAGAYAGGCTGTGARYTGGGACTGTTCAGCCTGGAGAAGGCTCTGGGGAGACCTTAAAGCAGCCTTCCAGTACCTAAAGGGGCTTAGAAGGAGGCTGGAGAGGGACTTTTCACAAGGACATTCAGTGACAGACATGGCCTTAAACTGAGGGAGGGTAGATTTAGATCAGCTCTTAGGAAGAAATTCTTTACTGTGAGGATGGTGAGGCACAGGAATAAGTTGTCCAAAAAAGCCATGATGTTCCATCCCTAAAAGTATTCAAGTCTGGGCTGGATTCGGATGAGTCTCTGAGTACCACGGTCTAGTGGAAGGTGTCCCTGCCCATGACAGGGGAGCTGGAACAAGAGAGTCTTAAAATGACCCTTCCAACCCAAACCATTATGTGATTCTATGATGAATCAGGTGGCTCAGGGCCTTGTACAGCCAAGGTACAGATGAAGACTACATGCTATATATAGTAGCCTATTCCAGTGCTTCACTGTAACTCATCAACAGGAGTTATTGTCCTTACTAGGTGATGAAACCAGCTAATTTTGGTCATGAACACTTATTTTTCATAACTCAGGAACATTGAGACATATCAAACAGTAGAAACACGCTCAAGACTACTAGCACCACCTTCTCAGAGTTCCAGATAATTAAGAAAATAATGCAGTGCCAAGAGAGTCAGTTGGTCTCACACTAAGGAATGAGGCCAAAAAAATACACTGCTTAAGTCACATTCTGTATTTTTGTAATTTTAAAAATATCTGAAATATATTATACACATACAACTCCCACAATACTTAATGAAATGACTAGCACACATCAGACATAAACTGCCTCTTCAAAAAGCATTCAAAGACAACAGGCAGAACAACAGAGATGAACATAAATAAATGTAACTAAGATACTATAATATTTCTACACACATATTTTTGCATCTAAAATTACCACATGGGAGTGGAATTCCTCTACTCACACTTAAGAGGCGTATCAGATGAATGTGGCTTTTTCCCCTTTTGAGTTCCCTCAGTCTGTTTTCCTTTGCCAGTGGTGTTTCTGTCAGTCATTGTCTCTTTATCTTTCCCTTTGTTGAGAGAAAAATTCCTTCCTAGCACTGTTTTCCCACCTTCTCTTTCACAAGAGTGCAAGCCCACCTCAATTATCAGTTCCAAGCAAAAGCAAGCTGTTCTGAGCAGCTGTGTCAGTAGCAGGGCTATAGAGAGTATTACGGTCACATCTCCAAATTCTGTATAATCTGGGTAAGCAAGGTAAGGAAAGATTAACTAAAGATGTCAACAGCATCTGGTGGCCTAAGATGGGACAGAAGAATTACAGCATCACACAGACACCTTTCAAGTTCACCTGGATGACTGTTCTGCTGAATGAGGTTCTCACCTTAAATCCAAGCTGCGCTGCTTTGATAGCAGCGACGTACCCTCCAGGCCCAGAGCCGATAACCGTGACATCGGCGTCAACTGAAACAGAAAACATTTGACTTTTTTTTTTTTCCCAGCAAAATAACTTCATGTTAAGAATTATGCAAGTTAATGAATTAGGTCTGGAAAAGGAAGTTACATCTCATATCTGAAAATAACTTTCTGGACAGGGGGAAAGGTTGTATAGAGGTAGCCATTCCACTAGAAAAATAACCAGTCTTAAATTTCACAAGGAAAATAATGTAAAATGACAAGAATAAACTGAATTCCCCACCCCTGTAACTCAAAAGCCTTTAAGAACTTAACCCAAGATGTCTTGATAGTTTATTGTAACGTTTTTTCCAACACAGCTTCTGTTGATGTTTAGCACAAATATTAAATGTTTACCCAATGCCACAAATTTATAAAGAAGAAAATATGGCTGCAATAGATATCTATGCAACCTCTATTGATCATAAAGCAGTGGAAGTGATGAACTTTGTACCTAGTTCATATCTTGTAACCACAAACTCCTTTAGAATATTAATTGACATACGAACAGTGATGGGAAAGTTCAACTTTTATTTACACCTTTAACTTGAAATCTAATAATGCAAATAAACCACGATTTTTCATCTAAATCTCCACTCTGACATGGATTTCCGCTAGACAACTGATGTCTGAGTTTGAAGTATTGCTCAGTTTTTTGTAGGGGTTTGGATTGGTGGGGCTTATTGTACAAAAGAGTTTTTTCATATTAATTACCTTGATCGGCATAGGACCTTTGTGGCACTGCACAAACTCCCTGAAGACCATGATGAATCCGATCAAAATGGCTTCTCTAAAAAGGAAAAAAATGAGTTAATAAGTTAAAAATAAGTTAATAAGTTTTTAAGTTGATAACTTAAAAATAAGTTATAAAAGTTTATGCCTATCCTTGAGGGAGAACAAGCAATCAGCCATACACAGATGAACACACAGTGACTGTAACCAGTTAACAAAAACAGGAACAGCATGACCGAAGCAGACACACTGGGCACTGACTGGAACAAGAGGCAGAAGTTGCTCTGCCACCTACCTGCCCTGTCACCACAGTCTGTCATCACACCTGTTCTCAGGTCAGACTCACCTCAGGCTGCCGCTAGCTACACAACTTTCAACTCTTTATATGGGGCTCTCAAACCACAAAATGACATAAATTATATGTCTCCACAGGCGTTTATGAAGAGTCTTGTTCTGCAACCATCCCCTTCAGCCACCTCCTATGTACAGGCAGCTATATCACTCATTTGTATCTGTATCGAGCGGGCAAGTTTTTTTAACCTTTACGAAAAGGTAATGGGACAGTACAGAACAGCTGCTACAAGCATATGGAAGGCTGATCACCCTGTAACTGGAGTAGCGGATGTCTGTGGGAGCATTTGCGAATTCCCCGTCTCCGCAGCCCAAAAGCTGGGCCCGGCCCCACTGACAGCGGCGCTTTTCGCAGCCACCACGGCCGCGGCCTCCTGCGGGCCGGGGCTCCGTGGGACCCACACCGACAACCCACACGGCAGCAGGGAGGCTGGTCCCTGCTGCTCACGGACCCTGAGGGCCGCCCGGGCCGCCGCGTCCCTTCCGCCCGGCCGAGAGGTGAGGGAAGGGGACAGCAGAGCAAGGAGAGGAGCGCAGCCAAGGCCCGCGCCCGCCTCAAGGCGCCGCTCCGGCCCCGCCCGCCCTCATGCACGCCCCTGGCGGGGTGAGGGGGCTAAGGAAAGCCCAGGCCTAAGCTACCCGGCGCGGCTCCCGACCCTGATCCCTCCCCTCCCCTTCGCCTCGCCTCGCCGCCCCGCCGGGGCCGTACCCGAGCGAGCGCGCAGGAAACGCGACCCCAGCGCTGCATGGTGGCGGTGCCGCCGCGCCCCGGCCGCTCAAGGACTCCGCGGACGCGCGCAGGCGCAGGCGCAGTGCGGGGCGGGGCGGAGCGGCGCGGGGCGGGCCCTGCAGCCTCTGGAGCCTCTGGAGCCTCAGGGCTGGGAGGGAGCTCGGGGGATGATCCTGGGGGGTGATCCCGGGGGATGATCCCGGCCAGCCCACACCGGGCAGGGCCACCTGGAGCAGGTGACACAGCGGCGCAACCAGGCGGGTTTGGAATGTCTCCAGACAGCGGGACTCCGCGACCGCCCTGAGCGGCTGTTCCAGTGCTCTGCCACCCTCAACATAAACCAGTTCTTCCTCATACTGAAGCGGAACTTCTTGTGTTTCAGGTCATGGTCATTGCTCCTCATCCTTATGCTGGGCACCACTGCAAAGAATCCGGCAAATCCTCTTGGCACCCGTCTTTGAGATATTGATAGAATCAGAAAATCATAGAGTATGCTGAGTTTGAAGGGACCCATCAGGATTCAACTCCTGGCCCTGCACAGGACACTCAAATAGTCACAGTGTGCTTGACAGCCTTGTCCAAACACTTCTAGAACTCTGTCAGGCTGGTGCTGTGACCACTTCCTTGGGAAACCTGTTCAGTGCTCCACCACCTCCTGGGTGAAAAACCTTTTCTTGATATCCAGCCTAAACYTCCCTTTACTCAGCTTTATGATGTTTCCTCAAGTCCTATCACTGATCATGAGAATGAAGAGATTGGCACCTGCCCCTCTACTTCCCTTCATGAGGATATTGAAGACCACAATAAGGTCTCCCCTCAGTCTTCTCCAGGCTGACAAGACCAAGTCACCTCCTCATACAGCTTCCCATTCAGAACTTCGCTGTATTTGTTACCCTCGTTTGGGTGCTCTCTAATAACTCAGTGTCTTTTTTTTATATTGTGATGCCCAAAACTGCTCCCAGGATTCAAGGTGAGACTGCCCCAAAGCAGACCAGAGTGGGGCAATCCCCTCCCTTGCCCAGATGGTGATGCTGTGCCTGATGCACCCCAGGACCAGGTTGGCCCTCCTGGCTGGCAGGACACTGCTGACTGACATTCAACTTTGCACTTACATGTATTGATAAGATCCCTTCTCAGGCTCCCCTTGACTAAGCAGTCCCAGCTCACTCAGTCTCTCCTCTTAAGAAAGGTGCTCCAGTCCCTTAATCAACCCTGTGGCCTCTGCTGGACCCTCTCCAGCAGCACTTTCTTTCTCTTGTATTGAGGARCTCAGAACTGAACACAGCACTCCAGATGCAGCCTCACTAGRGCCAAACAGAGGGGGAGGACCCCCTCCCTGGGCCAGCTGGCTATCCTCTTCCCAATGTACCCCAGGATACTATTGGTCTTCCTGCAAAGGCCCACTGCAGCTGCCTAATCAACTTGAAACTGCCAAACCAACTGCAAAATCAACTTGAAACTGCCAAACCAACTGCAAAATCAACTTGAAACTGCCAAACCAACTGCAAAATCAACTTGTCACCCACCAAAACTCATAAATTCTTCTCAGCAGAGCTGCTCTCAAGTAGATCAGACCCCAMTCTGTGCTGGTACTTGGGAGCTCACAAACCTACCTGGCACCAAAATGAACCCCGGAGTGAGCAAAACAACCCCTGGACCCACATTGACTGCATCAGAACAACACCTGGGCGCAGATGGAGAAAGGGAAATTACATGTTTTAGACAGAAACCTCTTCCATCTAATTGACAGTGAAATGCACATTTTTTTTAATATTAAAATATGCAAAATCTGAAATACTTAATTTTGGAAATACTTTCAGGTGACTTGGAATAATTGAAATTTATTTAATCAGGAAAAAATTGAACTAGAATATTCTTGAGAATATTCTCGAGCTAGAACATTCTCTAGAAGAAAATTCTTCTTGAGAAGAGATGACTGAGAAAGGACCTCATCAATGTATACAAGTATCTAAAAGGGGGTGCCAAAAAGATGTAGCCAGGCTCTGCTTGGTGGTGCCAAGCAATAGGATAAGAGGCAATGAGCAGAAACTGATGCAGAGGAAGTTCAGCTTGAATATGAAAAAAAAACTTATTTACTGTCAAGCTGACTATGCACTGGAACAGATTTCCTGGAGAGTCTGTGGAGTCTCCCTCACTGGAAGTATTCAAGAAMCTTCTGGATGTAATCMTGTGCAATGTGCTCTTGAACAATCCTGCTTAAGCAGAGAGGTTGGACCAGATTACCYACTGTGGTCTCTTGCAATCTGACTGATTCTGTGATTCTGTGCCAGTGAAATGCACATAAATTCAATCTTTAAAATATAACATATTTGATTTTGGAAAGACTTTCAAGTGCCTTGGAATAATTGTTCCCTATTTATTTAATCGAGTAAAGAATTGAACTGGAATATTGAGACATTTTTATAATAAATATAGTTTAATTTAATGCTCTTTGTATTTTTCTAGAACTTAGAAAAATATCCTCTAGAAAATAGACTGTGTTCCAGAATAATAAAATGCATACTCTAAAATCCTCTGCTATTTACACTTCAGCACACCGTTATTTTAAAACATAAATCCTTCATTGTCTATGGGAGAACAGAAATGGACCAAGACCATTTTCCTTCTTCAGTGAATTCTACCTAATTTAGAATATATACAATAGTCTGTTCAATTTATGCTAAAAACACTTAAATGTGGCTTTAGGTAAGTAATATGCAACATAGGTCATAGTATTGATTGCTCACGTTGCCTGAAACTGAAAATATTTTCTGTGAAGAAGAGTTCCCAAGTTTTCTGCATGTACTTTCTGATTCCTTGCACATGTCGGTATTTCCATCAGGGGGCAGCGTTCTACTATTTCCCACGCAGCCAGGGAGAAAGGGAAGGCCTTATTCAGTGAGCAGAACTCCCCTTCTGTCTTTCTGCAAAAGGATCGCTCTGATCGGCCCTTCAGCATCCCTGGAGACTGCATGTGTCCAATATTTTTACAGTTAAACCCCCTGTTGGTCAGAGCATGGTGCCAATCATGGCAAAGTTGTGGGTTTGGTCCCTGTGTGGGCCATTCACTTCACATTGGACTCAACGATCCTTGTGGGCCCCTTCCAATTCTGAATATTCTGTGATTCAAATGAGAAAGCATCCCACAGTACCTGATACTCGCAGGTGTAGTATCATGTCCCCATCATTTCCTCCCACCCTCACTAATGAGCCAACCAAAGAGGATAAAACCCAAAACTGCTCCAGCTGTAGCTAACTGGAAGTCCTCAGTCAACACGTTTTAAGTCTCCATGGCTTTCCACCAAGCCATGGTGCAGGTTGGGTACCAGAGGTCTGCCCTCTACACAGGCAGTACATGAGTATTTCTAGGGAAATTATAGGTTTTTTTCAGACACAAATCTGAATACCATGAGCATGCTGTTATTGCAAGCAATGAACAAGACCATCTCCTGTGACAAGAAATGGCTGGAGGCTCCAAATTATGGTTACTGTGGCCACCAAAGGGAAGTCAGCTTGTGTGGTGATTGCTTCAGCACCCAGGGGTGGCAAGAGGGTGTAGGGGGCCTGGAGGAATGCAGGAAGCATCAAAATGTGTCTCAATGGATGGGGACAATGGGAAGGCAAAGAGACACATGGGGAATGAAGGGTTAAATCCCTCCATCCCATTTGCCTCAGCCGTGGTAGTCACCTCTGAACAGCCTTGCCAATTAACTGCATATCCCTTGGGGTCATGGTGGCTGGGACCAGTGTTCTGAACCTTCCTGGGAACTCTGCTGAAGTTTGGAGATTGTAAAACCTCAAAAAAGAATTTTAACATCTCTGAGTAATAAAGATCATAAAGACAGTGGATTGCCTGTAGAACTTGGTACTTGTAAACCATGGACACCTGAGTACTTTTTGTTCTCTTGCTCCTGGCATGACTCTGCCTCACCTTGCCTTGGTTGTGGCACTCCTTCCATGAACACTGAGGTTACAGCACCTGTTTACACTCCCACTTTTTATTGTATCCATGAGTGCTCACGGAATGTCCCCTCACAGCAAAGCAGGCTCCCAGGATTCCAGGTGAATCCAGGTGCCTTCCTGGGAAGGCACAGGCTGAAGTCAGCAGAGGGCAATGTGGCTGCATAGACTAACAGAGCAGCAAGGATGTTTTAGAGAGAAGTATTCTATTTCTTTGAAATACTGAATACTGTCTTGTATTAAACGCTGGAATTCTATGTATGTATCCATGCACACATGGTTATTTGTACACATCAAGATTACCAGTCTAGAGAGGCTATTACACTGGAATGTATAATTACTTTAGAAAACAGAGCTAAAATATCTACCACATTGCATTCAAGGACTGGATGGTGGCCATCAGTGTCTTGTGCCTTGCAAAGCCATAATTAACAAAACACATTTTCAGATTAGTCTTACTCTCTTTGGTAAATCCTTTTGGTAAATTCCTCTCTTTGTGAGAGGGGGCACCGTGGCAGGGCAAAGTATATTAAGAAAGAAACAGGGGTGGCATTTTCTTCCATCCTTGTTCAAACAGGACACTTCAGTGTTTCCCAGACTGCTCAATTTATTGCTCTGCATAGAGAAACTCCCTATCACTCAGGCAGTAAAGCAAGATGAGCAGTGCAGAGAAAGCTACAGCACGTCAATGATCTCTGAGGTTCTGCATAAATATGTGGGATAAATAGGAAAGAAGGTGAGTGAAACTGGACCAGATGCAAAATAGCAGCATACCTCAGATTCATTGGAAAGACAGGACAAAGCGTATCAGGAGACCTGTGGTATGTGTGCTGTTCTGCAGGTATTTAGGTATTTTACGAAGATCTGTGGCTCCCAAATGTCAGCAGGAGAGTTAAGCAGTCAGGACATTCCTCTGCTCTCTAAAGGAGCACACGTAGGCAAGAAGGGGTTCTGGAGCTTGAAGCATTTTCATGCCAAAGAGAAGTTCAATCACAATCACAGACCCTACAAAGGACGCCAGAGCTGGTGCTAGTGACAGAACACACTTGGGTTCTCCTGCACCGCCTGGTGAGCACAGAAAAGGGCACTGGCCCAAGCTGAACCATTGCATACTSAAGACYTTGCCACATAGCACGGTTAAACACYCAGCACCCTGCTCCTGGCAGTGGCTTGTGGGTGAGGTGGAATCCAGCTGCCTCACCTGAGGGAGTGACACTTCTTTGCATTTCAATGCTAGGAACCTGAGAGGCCATCCTCCTCAAGGATGACTATCCAAATTCCCTTTGTGGCCAGTAGGTGTCTTTAAAAATAAGTATCGAAGAGATTCTATCTGCCTGTCTTGTATGCATGCACCAAAGCCAAGATGACTTTCCTTGAGGCCTTTAAGGATTCCTGCCTCTGCTTTTACTACATGGGGAAAGTGAGCAATCATTGTGGGACTTACTGCAGCTGTCAGAGTCAGACATCTGGTTCAGCAGGTCTCATAGAAAGCTTGTCTTCTGGGTTCCTGTGGGAGGTGCAGAAAGATTGGCAAATTGAGAGGGTAAATCATCCTGTCCGAAGGTGGGTGTCAAGGATTGCCCTCCAAGGGCTGAGTGTAGTGCTGCCATATGCTGAGCAGAGAGGGGACGCAGGTGACCTACACTAAACATGTAACTTTGATAAAGTCATGATGAGAAAGAAGTTCACCCCATTAAAGGAGGAAGTCTGGAGAACTTGGGCATCTCACGCTGTTCCATTGGGTCCTGCCCTCAGCATCCCTGTGACACAGCTGTGTTGCTGCCCCTCCAAGGAGGCAGAGATGAAACTTCCTTTAGTCATCAGTTTGCTTGACTTTATCAAGTTTGTGCTGCAGAACAACAGTGGGAGGTTTGTGTCTGATGTCCTTCCCTCCAACTTCCTTCCATCTGACTTTATTCTGGGCAGCAATTATTTTGCAATAGCAGTGAGTGGCTTTGCATATCAGTAACTTGTTGTAAAATTCTGTTCCCTGCACATTACACTTGTGAAAATCTGTGACTTAAAAAGAAAATAGATTATGAATGAGGTCAATGCAGTATATGAAAGCCTAGTTTGTTCATGGGAAAAAATCAGTGTTCTTTCTAGCAGGTTATACATAAAATGATTCACTGCAGGATAAAATTGTCCCACACCTATAATTCAAGGTCTTTGTAATGAGAATTAGAAAGATATATTATTGTTTCCCCTTTTCTGTGCTCAACATATCATGCCAATTTAAAGTTCTTTATAAGCATTCATAGCTGATCATTCAAGCACCAGAGCTGATCATAAAGTGAGTTAATTTTCACAGAGCAAAAAACCATGCTTTCATTTGTCTTAAGCTTCCAGTTGAATTTTCAGCTTTGCAAAAAAAATCAAACCAAAAACTACAATTATTTTCTATTTCTTAAACGCCAGTAAAATCAATTTGTTCTGTTGTTGTTGGAACACATGTAAATATAATCTGAAGTGTAAAGTTTCCACACAAGTTTTCATGTCAACTAAAATCTCATTCTGTCCTCAGACAAGAACATTAAAAATGCAGAAACTGTGCAGTATTTCATTTTCTTCAATTCCAAAAGTTCTGTCAAAAATACAATTCACTCACCCCTCAAGAAATACATATTGCATCAAAGAAATTGTATGCTTCTCCTCTGGGCATAGGTTTTCTCATGATTTGCTCTCCTAATTCAGGACCTGAGCTTTAAACCTCCTGAACAAGCAGAGGGAAATTGTGCCTAACAGGAAATTTTGCACCAGGAAGCAGTGACTTTTTTTCCTGCAGAAAATCTTTGAAGTAATAAATTCCATTTTTAGGTCATCTTGTCTTTATGAAAGTCAAAGTTCTCCCTGAAGCACAATGATCTTGTGCAGCAGGAAGTTTCTCAGTGATAAAAAGTGTCATTCCTTCATCCTAGTTCACTGCAGTGTTGAGGCTGTAAGCACTGTACAGAAATCGGATGGGAGAATGTCCTGATCTAGCACAGGAAATCAACTGACACCGTGAAAATCAAAGTGCACACCCCATGCTAATCTGCAGTTTGCCCTTTAAGAACTGCAATTTATAAAGATTAGTTATATTAACATTACTGTTTGCTTGTGATAGTGAGTGCTAATCTGTTAATATAGGACATTAGAACAAAGCTGTGCTCCTGGGAGGCACCAACCCCATGCCACAGTGTGGGCTGAGCTGCAACTGCTGAGAGAGTGCCCTTGCTCTGGAGAAATGGGGCTGGTGGACACCAACCTGACCATGAGCCAGCAGCTCAGCAGCCAGCAGGCCAACAGCTGCATGAGCCAGCTGGACAAGAGGGGATGACTTCCCTCTGTTCAGTGCTTGTAGGTCTGCATCTAAAAGTCTGCATCCAGTATTGGCTCCCCGCTGCAAGAAAACACAGGGATAAAGGGAACAGGCACAAACTGGAGCACTGACACTGTGCCCTTTCTCTGGGCACTTGTCCAGACATCCCCAAGACTATCTAACCTGCTCTTTAGGAGTCCCAAGGAGATTTTAGAATGCTGTTGGCTATCTGTTCCTCCACTCTAATATCATCATCATTAGAAAATTTCGCATTTACATTGGATCAGCCCTGGGCTGATTACTCTGTCAGAGAGAACATTTTATCAGTTGGGTACAATTTGTTCTTGTAAAATGTCTGTTCAACCTTGCTATCTCTTTATTGTCTTAAAGGTGCTAAAATTTACATAGAAGTATTAGTCTCATATTCTCTTGGTTCTCCTTTCTCTTTCAGTTAAAAATAAAGTAAATCCTTTCACACTCAGCAAGACTGAGTCCAGGCCTCTGAGAAGAGTCAGAGGTTGCTTCTCTGAGCCCAGGACTAATTTCATCAAGTCCTGCCAATCTAGGAGCCTTAAGCTACAGTTTATAAGCAAAACATTACATACACATTTTTTAAAGGATATGTAGGATAGTGAAAAAAGAGGTTAAATAATATTCAGACAATCTAGCATAATTTATGACCATTCTCTACCCTTAGGGTTGGTGTTTCAGCAACGAGGAAATGTAAATTTGCAGGTAGTAAAACAATATCAAGCCAAATGTTGCCTGAAACTACTCATGCATAAGAAAAGGAAGGATAGAAAAAGAAAGATTCAGGGAAAAAAATGAAAAACCAAATCAAACCAGCATGACTTGCTTCACAAAGTGAACAAACACAGAGACAAAAGTTACTTCTACTTTATCATGTAGCATATTGTAGTGGTTTTGGCTGGAAAAGTTTCTTCACAGTAGCTTGTGTGGGG
>NW_026623349.1:2082695-2097921 GCF_030028575.1 Malurus melanocephalus | reverse complement strand
AAAAAAAAAAAAACCAACAAAAAAAAAATCCTCACTTAAGTTTATTTTGTTATCAATGAGATAATCTATTACACACATCTTACCTCATGTAATTTACATCCTTCTATACTTCCTTCACTCCCACACATTCCTGACGTATGYTCATCTGCTCATATATAATTTCATCTTTCTCGTATTTGCCTCCTSTTTTCCTACAGTTATTCATCTCTTGGTGCCAGTGAAGTAATTTCATCTCTCAGTTTTCTTCTCTTATGACTTTTTCTCTATATAAAAGTTTTCTCCCTGAGCTATCTATTCAGGTAAATGATACTAAATTTTCTATTAAAGTTAAACCAACTAAAAAACTTTTTTAAAAAGGCCAAAATCTGCATCTTATGTAACAGGACTAAGAGAGCAAATGGATAAAAATAATTAATAACTAGTTAGTCACTGTAATATATATAACTTTACACTTCTTGTCTGACGAAAATAGATGGCTCATTGACTGCAGAAAATAGAAATTATGCCCTTTTTAAAAGGAGAAGGTAAACCTTGGACTCAGACACCTGAGTCCTGGTTTTTAACACTCTGCGTCCTCAGCCATTTACCCAATGCATTATTAGCCCAGGTAAAGTTGCATCAAAGTAGCCAGTACACCTTCARCACACCAAAAATCTACACCCAGGGCAATACAATTATATTTTCATCCTAGTCACTATGCATAGTCGCAGCTTGCTTGCCTTGAATATCAGAGAAATCCATTTCTTTCTTTCCTCTTAGACAAGTTGAGAAATCTTCTCTAGTATTTAAAGTTCTCTATTACTTAATTTCACACATTTTTCTTAGTACTGTGGAAAATAAGCCAGTGGCTTTCCCTAGATTCTGGACAAAACTTTGAGCCCTGGCCCCCATTTCAAGAACAACACCATTACTACTGTCAACATCAGCTTTTTTCGAATGAACTTTTCTTGCTTTTTATGACAGAACTCCCTGTTTCTCAAAAACCATCTTAAATTTTTCCATATTCATATTAATAGTCTTAATGTTATTTGGGATCTTTAAAGGGCACTAATTCCTTGTGTATTTCTGTGAGGTGCTTCACAAAACAGTGAGTTATCCCAGATATTGCCGAAATATTTCAAAACTTACCACATTCCGTTTTTCATGGCTTTTGGTTTGGAATGAGTGTTAGGAGGACAGTAATGGAAGAAAACTAGATTAAGCAGGTGCTAAAGCAGCAGACTTTGGTGGTATTATACAGAAAGATCAATGAATTCAAGCAATGAACCTCTCTTACTAGATACCTACAAAGATGGATCGCTAGTTCTAAGAGGTTTGAAGCACTTTTTTAGAGGTAGACAAAAAGATGTTTCATAATTTTGTTTTTCAACAGTACTAGAAATAACACATTTTGCTGAATCTTCAAATATCAGCACATCAGCTGCTGTTCATCCTGAAGAGCAATTATGTGACACCTCTTTACCAAGTAGCCAGTGATCTTCAAGACCTCTACATTCTCATCCTCACACCTACCTTCCCATGTTGACATGTATGTTTACTCTTTAGATACACTTCTTAGATAGGATGGTGAAGGGAAAAAAKGCAAGAAGGGGTGTGTTTTCACAGGAATTACGCAAATATTACTGAGAAACTGGTAAAATGGAGTTCACCTAAAATGGATAGAATGCCATTGGTAGAGTACAAAACTGAATCTAAAGCTTACTAACATCATTAGACAAATGCTTTTAGTTTCAAATCTCCTTTCCAATGCAAAGTTGTTTTTTAACTTGCCTTTCTGGAACATTGTGCACAACCATGAGCAAAGAGATGAGTCAATCTTCAATATCAGACATGTCAAGGGAGTTGTGTTTCTCTATGTYGCAAATATCACCAGGTTTTCTGAGTTAAAGTTCAGTGTCACATGTATTTCAGCATAAACACTAACCAGAATGAAAATGATGACATAAAAAGACCTTCACAAATCTAAGAGCTCCCTTCTTTTTCCATCCAAGACTTCAGACAGGTTTTTGGTATCAGCTTTTTTGAGGAACATCTGCAGTCACTATCTGAATTAAATCACGTATTCTGCTTTTCCACTGGACATCACTAAATGAGACAATCAAGAGGCTTATCAAATTTCATAGCTTGTTTACCAGCCTGTAGTGATAATTAAACAAAAAAGGTCTTATGCAAGAAAATGTAATCCTGTTTCMAGTTCAAGTTGATTTAAACCTCAAAACAGAATGTATCATCAAAKTTCACAAGAAAAATTCTAATATGAAATAATGTTTTACATTTTGTTTCCCTCCAATCAATGGTTACATTGAGAAAACAATATGCAGTGCATCCTAAGAAGAATAAAATGGGGTTTACAATAGRCTACATATACTAAAAGTAGAAAATTGGATAAAATATCCATGATTTTTAACATTAATTTGGTTTTAAAGTCCTTCTTCCTGAGACATGTAYATGCAATTGTGACTTGTGTTGGCAAAAAGTACATATCATCACATCTTTAAGACAGTTGCTATMTTCTCAGCTGATTTGATTTCTACTTTGAAGAAACAAACTCATCTAACAGAATTCAAGTGTTGAAGCAAAGGAGCAGACGTCTTAGAGAAGTGGAGAAATTTCCTATTTCTTCCTGCAGAAATTCTTCCAGCTTCTTGTTGAGAAAAGGTTGAGAAAAGACAGGCTCATTAAATCATTGTTATTTTCTCCATGTAATATGAAATTTAAGCATTGAGATATAGAAGATATCCAGAAGGATAAGACAAGATTTTCAACCATCTGATTGAGGTTCCATCTTTTTTTCCAACTGTGTTGTTAGATGATCAAATTTGAGTCAATGAATATGTGGTTGCTGCTTTTAAACATGGAGCAATTTCAGAGTGGAATCCTGAGCTATATTTTGTAATATGAACTTACATTTTTTGTAAAGTTTAATGAATGCTGGAATTAAATCATGTTATCTGATGTGTTTTGTATGTTAAAAGCACATAATTTTTTTATTTTTGCATGGTGGGTAAGGGTCATTCTCAACATGTCCACTCATTAGCAACTGACCTGMAAACAAATTCTTTGGCTTGGCTAATTAGCAATTACCATTCAATAGCCTCCTAAAGTAGCTACTAATCAATAGGTTTTATTGGACCAAAGATGTCAGGTAGTTTCTCARCTAATCTCAAATAAAGTCCTTTTTTTTCCAAAGAGTTGTGCTGGATATTGTCCTTTYGATGACACCCTTCAGGTTTCTTTTTGCATTGACAGAAATTATATTTTCTTCAGCTTTTTACAGATGTAGGAACATAATGTAATAATAAATCAAGAAAAAAATTCTATCAAACCTGTCAGCACTACCAGTACGGGGATATGTCAAGTCCAGAAAATCATGTTCTTCCCCTTCCTCTGGATCCAGGGGACCAAAAGWATGGAAGGACACAGTAATTTTGTAACATTACTGAATAATTATTCATGGTTCCTTCATRGGATTGTTACCAATATGTAAGGACCTTTTTCCTTGTCTTCTTTTCTCAATGCAGTCCTAGAAATCATAGGTACTCTTTGGAAAACAAGTGCTAATCCGACCATGCACGACCTTATCAAAGCTCTCTCCTCTCTGCCAGAACCAAGACTGACACCTGGTGCTCAGGCCGAGGAAACTGCTAAGCTCCTAGTCAAAATAACCATCCAAATTAACACTGATTTCCAATAAATTGTATTGATTTAACAAGGCTGAAAGACTCCCATCCCTTTTAGCCACCAATTTGCATACATATTCTAATTCTCATTCAAATCTATTAAAAGAGTAGAAAGCTTATGGACCATGATTTCAGCCTTGTTCATCCCTTAACAGTTAGAGTTGCTGGATCATTAATATCAATAATGAGCTAGAACAGCAATTAGTGTCTAAATGAAATATGCCACAAATTACTGATTTATCATTATGTTTGTCAGTAAAAATATACTACAGCATAGCAGGGTAAGCAATTAAATCATTCCAGAGACTGCAAAACTACAAGTTTTTCCTAGAAGACATCTGAGAAAAATATTCAGAAACACTGTAATTTTATTGCCAGACAATTTGTGTGAAAGACACAGTATGTAGTACAACAGAAAAATTTAGTGATGTTTTAAAACTGCAAACTCTTAAGGGCTGTCTGTTAGACAGTTATTTATTTGTTTGCTAGCTTGTCTGACCTATTGCCTTCTTCCTCAGATGTTTCTCTCTTCACCAGTTTTAAACTGTGTATCTTCATTCTCTTTTTGAACTAAATTTCAGACACTTTCTCTCACTAAACTGTCTCAGACAAAAACTACCAGGCTGCTTAACCATTTCATTCTTCTCCTTTCTTTTGTGATTATTTTTCAAAACCTGTGGCTGTGCAAGGTCCTAAAGCCAGGTTTGATCCTCACATATAATTTTTGCATTTTCCAGAGAAGTCATTGAAATAATAATCTCAGAGATATACTTGTAGTGTATAAAAAGTGTTTCTAATCCTATCTCATATAGATACCATTTCTACCATTCCATCTTCTCCAACATTTCACTGCAGCAGGAAGAATCATGCTGATCTGGGGTTTGTTTTAAAGAGCATGTCATTGGTTACTTCAGCTGAGTTTTAACATGAGTTTCTGAATTAATCTCTTGACCTAACTGTTTTGGGATACAGACAAGTCACTTCAGTCTTATATMGTTGTAGGCAATTTATTATCTTTATACATTCACATCTGTATAAAAGTATAAAGCCTTATCAATATATTATGTATGGACTATGAGTAGCAAAAAAAAAACAAAAAACAAACAAAAAAAAAAAAACAAAAAACAAAACAAAAACAAAAAAAAAAAAAAAAAAAAAAAACACCAAAAACAAAACCCAAAAAACAAGCCAACCCAAGATTTTATATTAATTCTGTTTGCATTTATTCAAATCTTTTCAAAATATGTCCATTGATTAGAACATGCCATTAAAGCAATTGGAAAGATCATTTTGCTTGAATCATTTGTCACCAAAATAAGACCATAGTTTCTGTACAATAATCAGCAAAATACAAAGTAGCCAAATTATGACAAACTCTCTCTAGTTGCTAACTGTAAGTCAGCAGTTGTTTGTATAAAAGTTTGCATGAGATACTAGAACAGCATGATTCCTAGTGCTCAGCTGTTTGAAAGAAATTCATGCTGCAGATTTCTACTCAAGTTAGATTTTTTCCTTTAGCAGYTTCCAAGAGTTCCGTGAGAAGATGCACTCAGCAGCCTGTGAACTCTAACAATCAAAGAAGAAAACACAAACTTTTGTGTTCCAATAAAACTGACAGTCAAATATGAACAGTGAAGAAAAAATCAATAAAAACWTCTATGTGGATGAGCCTCATGTTTGGAGTTACAGTTTATTTCAGTCTCCCTGTGACCAGTATTCAAAATGAATTTTTACATCACATYGTCACAATTTCACAAGATGCTTGGGAGAACGGACAGAATGGAAGAAGTTTTGGAATGGACAGAATGGAAGAAGAGTCTCATTTGCTCTGGATTCCTTCGTCATGGACCTCAGCCCCTGAACTGGAGAGACAGAGAGATGCTTGCTACAGAGTAGAAACATGAAATAAGTATGTGAGGAGCTCTTGGAAACAAAGCAAGAGGTAAGGTTTATTTAAGTAATGGGACAGAATTACTYTACAGGTTTTTAGAAAGATTTCAAACCTTTTCAACCTTTCATTTCAAAAGCCACGCAGGTTTTGAGAACTGTCTCTGCAAAGATAAACACTGAGTTATCAATCTGGCTTTCTTTTTTAGTTGAAAGCTTCTGTTTTAAAACAAATAGCAAAGACAAAGAAAGCACTTGCCAGGCCTTTGGTGCAAGCTGGAAATTCTCAATATATAACAAATTTACGGTTTTAGTGAGAATATATCTTTTTGCTTCTTAACAGTTGGCTTAAGGAGTCTACCAAGAAGAGCAAGTGACTTGGTTGGTCATGTTTAGCACCTT
Source organism: Malurus melanocephalus (assembly GCF_030028575.1). NCBI lineage: Eukaryota > Metazoa > Chordata > Aves > Passeriformes > Maluridae > Malurus > Malurus melanocephalus. Next base: position 2,091,952 of record NW_026623349.1, on the reverse strand, counting down.
CAGTTGCAAGTAACCAGTGTGACACATATATCTCATTCCAAGAAACCACAGCTTTTCACAATGGAAAAAATATTGAGAACCCTTCTGGAAAGATTTAAGACTCAAGAAATTGTAAAAGCAAAGGAGAGAAAGTATACATCACATATTTTTACAGCCTCATATAACTTCATGAAGACAACTAGAAAAAATATAGAAATTAATAAGCAGGAAACATGTATTATTACATAATTTCTCACAAGCAGAATGCCAAGAATCAAATTTCTCACTCTAACATAACCACATTTAACCATGTAGATATTTCTCCTAAAACAGATTTCACAGCTGAAAGAGTATTTTAAGCACAGGAGCACTACCAGTAGTAAGAGATCCATGGAATGTAACATGGATACCACCATAAAAAGGATAAATTTTATATCATTACTGTCTTGAAACATAAACTTATGTCCCTGAGGGTGGACTCACTGATCTGTCATTACACACCATGTATCCATGCAAGAATCTTATTGCAGTTAYGCAGAAAAACTCTCAGGTTTGTGCTGTCAGGTCCCTCTGTGCACAAAGCATAGAGCAAAGTCTGCATGCCCATAATAACTCCAGCTTACCTTCCACACAGGCTTACTGCTCTTCACATTCTTCAATTGTCTCTTCTTTACCTTCCTCTAGATAAGGCACWCTATGGGAAGAAATATGGTCAATGATTTTCAACTTGAAAGGCAAAGGACAGGCCTGACATTTTGTTATTTAACTCTAGATATGTCCTCATCAAAAAGGTCAAATTTTCTATAAAAACACTATAGTGACACTTTGTTTCCATGCAATAATTCGTGCTCAAAGGCCTCCTTTATTCTTAGGCTCTTGCCTTCACCATTTAAAGTTCAGCATTAACATCATACACCAACCACCCTTCATCATAATCAATATCACAGACACTARCTCAGTACTGGAAACAGGAAAGTCAATAAAGGCTTGGATGGTCAGCTCAAATAAGCGTTAGAAAGTTCAACTTTTTATGAAAATAACTTCCACTTTTATAGCAGATGGAAATCCTTTAAAAGTAAGCTGCATGGTGAGTTCAGGCCATGAYATGTGGAGGACCCTAAGAAGGTGATACATTAAGACTTCATTCTTTTTGTTGCCTATTTCTAAACAGTAATCTTTTTGTTGCCTATTTCTAAACAGTAANAAAAAAAAAAAAAAAAAAAAAAAAAAAAAAAAAAAAAAAAAAAAAGATGTTTAGAGGCCAAATGTGGAACAGAAGGAGTAAGGATAGACAGAACCCAAAACCCAAACTAATGTATTGTTTAGAACACTCACTGAAAACCAGGTTGTCAGGGATCAGTCTGTAGGATCATTCTAACACAGCTCCTACTCACCTGTCCTGTTATAGAAGTACCTGTGTAAGTATAGACAAATATCAGCTCACTGCAATTCAGCCTGGACTCCCTTCCCTATCTACAGTACCAGTCAGCCATTTCTCATTCTTTCTTGAGTATGCACTTCAAGGAGAAGATATAGTGTGAGTTAATTTGAAGGATGGATGACCAAGAAACAGGCTGTGTTCAAATTTGACTAGGTAGCTGGAGAAAGTTTATGTGCAGTCCATCAGCATGCTCTTTTAGACAGTTTGTGTATGAAGAGAAGCGTAAGAGCAAGCAAAGTGTACACATAAATATGCAGCTTATTGAAAAGGAAAACACACACTGTACTGACAACGTCTTTACATGTTGCAAACTACAGAGTCATAAAGTATGTTTTCCCACCTCCTGAAGACTCCAGCTGATTGAATTGATTTGGTTTCAACTTCTCTTCCAAAAAATTATCTTCCTTGAAAATTTCAGCTCAAATGAGTAATATTTGTGACAATATTGTAATAGAAACTTCCCAGAATTTCAGTGTGAAAATTTGTCAGACATATTTGCTTAGGTTTTTTTTTAATTATTACAAGTTTGATTGAGGTACCAGCATAAAGGCCTGGACAGCAAACCACTCATCTAGTACTAAAAGATGAAAATCAGAGGATAGTGAGGTATGGAGAAGTGCTRATGAATGAGTTTTATGAACGTGGGTTCAAGATATTAAAATAAAATGTGCAGGTTTTTATTCATGAATCTGAGAGGACTGGCAAGGAAAAAGTTTTTGCTTTGGTCTTGCACAGCAGCAAAAGTCATAATGTGCAACCTCATTGCATTAGCCAGCTGGTGAGTGTTTCTACCTCTGAAAAGTGTGGCTGTACAAAATCATTCTGAATCAGAGGTAGCAAAGGAGTGGCCTTTTCCTCCCCCTTCTTCAAGGTTCTGCCAAGCATGTCAGATCGTTCATGTTAAATTATGCTGGATGGCATTGAGATGTGCACTACTGTCATCTAACGGCTGAGTTGCAGCTGTCAAATCCATCATACTGTGAGCCTCCYGTAGCAATCCAACACTGGTCCAAAACACAGGAACAGGCCTTTATCTGATAATTTACGACCAGCTCAAACATGAAAAATAAAGAATATGCATGACAACCAGAGAAGAGTAATAAACTTATCAACTCTAACAACCTCTGCTTACCTGCAGACAARTAGGTAACAAGTTTCATAAAATCCCATGGCTAAGCTCAGTTCTGGCACGAAGTGCAATGATTCTGTTTATTTAATSAGCAGCTTATTTGGCTATAAATTTTAAACATTCACAGAAGGCAGAAAGAGGGAAAATACTGAAAATTAAAAGAATATCCATACMATCAAAATGTTTGTCTGTATAGCTCTACCTTGAATTGTGCTGTGGCTATAACAATTTGACTCAAATTACCAACTGTGGCTCAGTAATAATTAAGCTTGTACCTTTTACATATTTATTGTCCTTACTGACCTCTCTATTTACTTAGTAAACAATGTTTCCTAAGTTTTCCTGTGGTTCAGTCCGTACTAGGAAAACACTAATCTCTCCCAGGTTTTAGCTTTCTCAGTTCCCCTGCACCATGGTTTGACCTGCAGGCAAATGAAGCCATTCAAATATTTGCTTATCTTGTCATCTGTTCTCATCAGACCTTGCAATTCCTGTCATGCCCCACATGTCAGTTTAAAGCATAACGTCATTAATACCTCCAGTGCACTAATGGATGCTTCACACATGAACGCATTAATGAAATGTGTTATTGTTTTCCCTCACAGGACATTAACAATCTCACTCATGCTGAGCCCCTGAAGCCCTGCAGTGCTGCTGAAAACCACTAGCTATCAAATGAACCCTCAGTTACGCCTCAGTAACTTTAAGTTCAAGTTTATCACTGAAGTGTCACTAATGTGAGGAGAAGATACAAGCCTCTAAGGTCTTTTGGGCCCAGCTTCAATTACCTTAAAGAGTAACAGGAGGCAATAGCTGCAAGGGAAAAATACACCATCATATAAATGAAATGCTGTCAAGACAAAATAGGAAAGATCTGGGTGTCAATGCAGTAATTTGTTTCTTGTTTCTACCCTTTGTCTCTGGACTGGTGGCTTGGATAATGAAGACCAGCTTGTTTTCCTAGAGGATATAAACACAAATAGTCTAGTTTCCTGATAGATATTTTAAATATAATTGGCAATGAAAATTTCTTACACAAACCATATTTAAAATTTCTTACACAAACCATATTTAAAATTGCTTTTCAGTATCTATAAGAATTATTTCCGGAGGAGTTGTGAAATGGCCGTGGCAAGTTATGCAGCTTTTACATACAGGTTAGCTAAAGAAGTTTGCTAGTCTTCTGCTAGGCTGTGGTTGCAAGAGGCACTTTGGCAGCAGAAATATAGTGGTGGCTTTTTTACATCACGAGTAATGTCACTACCTTTTTGATAGATCAAAGGAGAATAAAAAGCAAGGTTTTCCCTGCATTCACACCCACCATAAGGATCAGCTTCTGATCTTGTATTGGAAGTCTTTTTCACAAAGGCAGCAGATGAAGGTATCCACTGAATAATCAGACTTAAAAATCAGAAGCTAGAGTAGCTGATAACTTTAAATTTTCCTCTATGTAATATATATTATTATGTAAAGTTCTGAACATAAATACAGAAAAGGACTAGAGTTTTATCTGCTGTTTCAGGTATGAAATCAGGATGTTTTCTTTTGCTACAGTCAAACTTTGGCTCTCACTTTATTCTCAAGTAGTGACGCTCTTATATAGAGGCTATGGGCACAGCTAGGGGTGAGATCATGCTAAGAACAGGCAAGAGATATCCCCAGCTGTAGAGGAACTGAATAAATAAATCCTGGAAAGGCCATTCCTGGCTTGTTCTACTCTAGGACACCTCTATCCCCTCCTTCCTGTGAACTATCCTGAAAGTTCCATTTTTCCTCTTTGGTCCAAGACACAGCATGAATCTCAGAGCTCTCCAGCACTGGAATTTTCTGATGAGTAACCTGTAAGGTCAGGAAGTTCAGTCACTCCTATTTCCGTTTATTGCCTATTAATCTCCTAAAGCAATTCCTGAATGTCTTCACATAGTTATAGCATAAATCCCATACACATTCTGCATATTGTACCAAACAAATGCCACAGAAATACATGGGGAGAGAGAGTCTTGTAATCAAAATTAACAAATTATTTCAGGAAATCAGGAACTTTTACTGCCACAAATGTACAGCTGTTCTTTATAAAATCAAGTGGATTCCCACAAAATGTTTCACTCTTCCCAGGGCACTGACAAATAGTTGCTGTTTCTTGTTTCTAAAATTCAGAAAAATGAAAATATTATTACAGGATTTTTAATATTTGCAATCCAGAAGCATTTCTGATACTCATCCACTTGTTCATACAGTGTCAGTCTTCTTGCGTAAAACATTTTCTTCTCTCCAGCATATATTTCCATAAAGAGAGAGTGGTAAAATCAGTGTAAGCATATGAGAGCCTTTTCTTCTTTGTGGATTTATTAGCGTTATCATGTCCTCATTTTCAGGATCTCACAAATCAGTGATGGATCACAGTGTCTCTGGCTCAGATATCACACACCATCGGCAGCATCCTATTTTTTTTCTTTTTTTTTTGCCATTAGCTAATCAATATGTCCCATAAATCTGTGACCACCTAATGCTATTACATGTTATATTGAACCTCATTTCTGAACATTTCAAACCAAGAATTTTTCATTACTTACTCATTTCATCCTCTTAATTTGCTAATGGGAAAACTTATGCTGGTGTGAAGAAATTTTATCCATTTGCTGCTGAACAAGCTAAAATAAGGCAGGGACCACAGCCAGCAGGGATTTTCTAATGACTTCTTTTTTTTTTTTTTTTTTATGTGTTCTTATATACACCAAAGGGAAGAGTGTTCTAGCACAGAAATGCTGATTGTTAACTAATGGAAAGGATGAATTGCATGCCATTTGGAAATGCTGTACAGCATAAAGTWCATGGTCATATACTTCCCACACAGTTATGAGCACACTCAAGTTAAGTAACTCAACCATTTCTTTGGTAACACGCACAGTAGTAAATTAAAGCACCAGGGAATTTTTCTAGACACAGAAATATGGTTGTTTCTAATGTTAAATTTCTTAAAAGGCCACAGCTATTGCTGTCCTAAAAAATTTCCAGGTGTAGCTTCCAGGTGCAGGAGTGGGAAAGATTCTTGCCCATGCTCATTGCCAGTTTAAGAGAAACTTTGTGTTTCAAATGTCAGTAATGTAAAAGAATTTGGACATAGGCTATTTTGTGTCAATGTTGAAAAAGGCCTAAATTCATTTAGCCTATTAAAGTAGATTACAGCCTTTAATATCACTCCAGATATATATATTTATATATATATTTGTAATGATATACATACTCGCACACATACATGTTTCCATAATAACTTATTATTGCTTTCCGACTTAATCACTACACATTTTTGTATAAGAGGATAAATATATGAAATATGAAGGTGTGCTAGTTGGCATGTGGAGGGGAAAGTACCTACCTATGTCTACTTTAAAAGGCAATTCAATGTATTTACAATGAAGGTGGTAAAACAATGACACAGGCTGTCCAGAGAGGTAATGGATAGCTCAACCCTGAGAATATTCAGGGCCAGTTTGAATGGGCCTCTGAGGAGCCTGGTCTAGTGGCTAACTGTCCCTTACCACGCCAGGTTGGTKGGAGTAGCCTTTAAAGATCACTTTCAACCCAAAATATTCTATGATTCTGTGATTCCACTTAGAATGGACCTGTAKATTTAAAGAACAGATACAGAGGTGTCTTCATGTACACATCTAGACAGCCTGCAACAGGAGGAGGTGCTACTTTAGTGTGCACACCCAACGAGATCTGAGCATTCCCAATGTTTCTGTGGTCTAAAGCTATGCATCTAATGTATGCATAAATTAATTTCTTGAAATGTTTACCACCAACAAAATATTTTTTGTTATCTGTTTTGCTGCCGTGGATTCTTTCTAGCTTTTCTTGCAAAGGGAAAGARTTCCCAGCATAGGAACATGTATGAATAATAATGAGAAAGATCTTGCACAGGCAGAACCTTTATCTTATGAAGGTGAATTTCAAAAGCAATTTTAAAAATTTATATGTATATGTATATTTATATATATATATACATATATATTCAAGTATCCTAAGAATTTCCAAATTAACTTCACCTTTGGTTTAAAAAGTGAATTTATCATAGTTGTTGATGCATTAGTTTGTCTCTTCAGTTTGAAACAAAACCTAGTGCAAGGTATAAAATTTGAACAACGCTATTATGCATATCAGAAACCAAACCTAACATTTGCTCAGTTAAGCAAATTATTATTATTATTATTATTATTATTATTATTATTATTATTATTATTATTATTATTATTATTATTATTATTATTATTATTATATTACTACTACTACTATTATCTTTTCTCTTTGCTTAGTATTTTTTCCACAGTCTGGGAACAGATGTTCCCCATCAAACCATGGGAAAAGCATCTCACCAGGCTGAGAAGTTCTGTCCTATTGGTACTGCCTGCCTGAAGCTATTAGTTCTTCATATCTTTAGCTAGAGAAGCATCTAGTAAACAGTTTCTTTAGTACAATGCTCAGATACACCATGTTAATTCAGGAAATTATCTTTTGTCAGTTAGCATTAGAGATTATTTCACGATACATACATGCGTACATCTTTCTACATGTGTGTATACATATATATATACACACACATGTGTGTGTGTGTGTGTGTGTGTGTGTGTGTGTGTGTGTGTGTGTGCAGAAAAGTAGTCAACTTCAAAAGTGCCCAAGGACCACATTTCAAGACATGTTCAACTGTCTAAAGAATCAGCAACAGCTGGGCCTGTAGGCTGTTTTAAAACACTTCCCATGACATTCTTAGACAAAGTTTTGAAATGTTTGCAGAAGCCTAAGTTCTTCAAAGYTATAGGTAATGTGAAAAGACAGGGGCAGGAAAACTTCACCCATAGGGAGAAAATAGACTTTTGCTGCAAAGAAAAGCAGCATTGCTTTTCTGGTCATGCCTGCATTGCCTCTAGTGAGCCGTCCTTAGAGCAGCTGGGATCACAGCATGAGTCCTGTCCATGTGGCAGCCTGCTCTGAAGTGTCTCCCTGTACACCACATAATCAAACAGGCACATGCAGCTTCATGAACTTTATGGAATTCCTTCTAGCTATGCTTCAAGCCATGCTTTCAGAGTTATTTTCTATATGGGCAGGTCATGGTTTAACCCCTCCTTACAATTATATACCCTTCAGGCTCTCACTCATGCACACTATCTGGCAGGATAGAGAGGAGAATCATGAAAAGGTAAAATCCATGGGTCGTGATAAGAACAGTTAAATAATTCAAAGAAAGTAAAATAATAATAATTAAAWGTAAAAGAGAGAGAGACAGAGGACTAAAATCCAAGAGAAACAGAAGATGCCCAATGCAACAGCTCAGCAGCTGCTGACTGATGCCCAACTCATCCCTCAGAGGCAGTCAGTACCTCCTGGCCAGTTCCCCCCAGTTTATACAATGGACATGATGTTTTGTRSTGTGGAATATCCCTTCGGCCAGTTGGGRCCAGCTGTCCTGGTACTGCTCCCTCCTGGCTTCTTGTGCACCCACTGACTGGCACAGCACGGGAGACTGAAAGTCYTTACCTTAGGGTAGGCACTACTGAGCAGCATCGAAAATGTCAGGGTGCTGCCAGCAACAGAGAGAAAGCCTACATATGTGTGACTAGCTCTCTCAAAGTTTTGCTTGTATTTGACTGATGTAGTAAAATCTAATGAGTTGCAAGACTTCATTTTCACTGAATAATTTGGTGAAGAAACATACGGATGGAAATAGCAAGTACTGTCAGTGACAGAAAGTAAGAGAGCAGATGGAGATCTCAGAGTAATCATGTGCAGCAAAGAGGGTTACTTTTACCATTAACTTCTGAGCAAGATCCATACTGTTACACTTTTCCATACTCTTGCTTTTATCTCATCCTGGAGCCTGGTTATATTGCCAAAAACATTGCAGAATGACAAGACTTCTGGCATTTAGAACAGAAGCTCAAGAGGAAGCATATCACAGATATGATCTATCTAATATTTCCATCTCAGTAAGTTAGGCCATTGAGATGTTATAAYCATTAGAAAGTGATAATTTTTTTTCTTTTGAAACTGGACTATCCATGTAATTTCAGAATTTTTAGTATATTTTCATTATCCCTCAAATTTTACCCTCRGAATACATAGGGATATTAAAGAAATTTATTGCTGAGGACATGGAGTAAGTCTATCCTTTACAGCACTAGTCAACTATGATTTAAGTCTCTGGTATGTCTACAAGCAGCATTTGYGGATGACATAAATACCATAAAGGCAAGAAAAATACAGCTGATGCACATGAAAGCACAGCCTGTATTCAAGAACAGTGAGATTTACATAATACTTCTAACTAAGAAAGTTAGTTGAATCGTTTCAGGAATGTAAATGTTTTACTTGGCCCTGTTTTTGGAAGTGGGGGGGSCAAAAAGATGGCTCCTATGAGAAGCTTCTGAAAGCTTCCACCATGTCCAGCAGAGCCAATTGCTGTTGGCTCTGAGGATGATGGACATGCCACTGACCAAACCTGGGCCAATGGGAGACGGTGGTTACACCTCTGTGAAAACATATTTAAGAAGAAACCAAAACAAAGGTTGCAGACACAGTAGTTTTGTCAGAAGAGAAGGAGGAGGCTGAGAATATGTGAGGGATGCAGACACCAAGATCAGTGGAGGAGGAGGGGAAGGAGCTGCTCCAGGTGCAGAAGCTGGGATTCCTTTGCAGGCCGTGGTGACC